>NC_091015.1:40173273-40478273 GCF_041296385.1 Aphelocoma coerulescens | reverse complement strand
TTGGTAGGTTTTATTACTGCAGCTGTTGTAGGTTTTCTGTTAATTACAGATTTGGGAAAAAGAAATGTTTTGTTATTGCTCTCGTATGGTTCAAGAGTATAAGCAACAACGATAAACAGAGAGGTGGGGAACCCAGAAGGATGTCTTCATTTTTTTTCAGTAAAATATATCTGTTTAGAGGTTAATTCTGGATTATGAAGAAATTCAGCAAAATAGGCATGAATAGTGGAAGTCCATGATAGAAGGAATATGAAAGAATAGTCACCAAAGAAATTTCTAAGGACAAATTCTTCTTTTAGCAATGTTTTCTTCATGATATCCTATTCCATCAGCTGAGGCAGATCAAATGGATGGAACTAATGCAGCGCTCTACCCAGGAACAGACATAGCATCTTTCATGTGAGTTCCAACACCCTGGTATTTAAGAACAAAGTAAATTAAAGAGAGATTGTTTCCCACTAGTTGGTTGGTTTTTTTTGTGTTGAAATTCTCATAGATTTTGAAATAAAGCAGATTAAGGGATTCAAAAAGGATTTACAAAGCTTTAAAAATCCTGTATATGCCTTGAGTATAAATTATTTTTTGCAAAAGCAAATATAAAACCAAATAAATTCCAGACAATAACATGAGCACTCAGCTATGAGAAGACTAGGGCCAGTGTAACATCTTGTCTGATCTGTCAAACTTGATTGTTTGACACAAAGACCTGCTATTCCCTAGTGTATCTTCTGCCTAAGGTAACAATGCCCAGGTCTTTCAAGGACAGGAACTCATGAAGGTGAGAAATTTTGAATATTGGAACATGACTTCATATAATGAAATGGCTCGAGAGTTTATGTAAAATCTTTTCTTAGCAGACAATTTCATGCAACACAAAATTAAAGCGTACCTTTCAGGGCAGACGTTCTCCAAAACACACCATAACTCTAAATGGCAGAATGGCAGGATAGCTTCCTGCAGAGAGATGTTTTGGATCAGCTCAGCAAGAATGAAAAAAGTGATAAATTTTTGGACAGGAAAGGAAAGGGAAATAATATTTTTCAGTGGGAAGAAAGAGGGATAAACACATTTTCCAGAGGAGCCTTCATTCAGTTCCTGCTGCTTAAAATTAAAAGCTTCTGGAACCAACTTGCAAACCCCAACAAGTAATGTAGAGAACAAAGTTGAATAAATCAGGTGAAAAAAAGCACAGAGTGGAGCTGTTACTAGGCAATCTCAGTAGGCAAACTGTGCAAGTTGGTCAAACTAGTTCAGTGGGAAAAGCACTGCCTTGAAGCTGCACAGCTGGCGAGACGTTCAAGGCAAGGAAAGCTTCTCCCTGTGGAGAAATGGAGCAAATTTTCTTGCTGTTCCATGAATAATAGTCATGCCTCATAAGAATGGAAACTTGTTCATACAAGCTAGATCTGCACATAAATCAGATTTCAAGACATCTTAAAAAATCTTTTGATAATCTGATCTTGCAGCTGAAGAGACACAACTTCCTCTTTGTAACTGTGCAAAGGAGTTCAGCAAGTGTAACAGTTCATGCAAACACAAATAGGAGCCTTATGAACAGGCAATTTATTCCTCTGTCTTCTCTCCTGTGAGCCAAAATTACACTGATCTGTTATAGTTAATGCTCAGAGCCAGTGACTTCCAAAAGAGTGGTGCTGGGGAAACAGGATAGGACACAGAGGTAAATTAAAATATTAAGGGCCTTCCATACCCAACCTATTTGATGGCATTGTTCCTCTTATAGCAGGTGAGGGCCAAAACCCAACACCATGTAGAATTAATACCTGTTTACTGTTATGGCTTGATTTATCTGCTCCAAAAAAGGTATTTGCATATTGAATATTTTTTGCATATGTTGCTAATACGTTGCACCCAAATTTTACTTACGTTTTTTCTTATGCCTTCCATGTTTACATAAAGCTATGTACTACAACTGAGATCTTCTTAAAATTCCTTGATTATTTTTCCTTCTCTTCTGCTTCTCAAAGCAAATATCATGAAATATTTTAACAAAAATCGTAGCATTTTAAAGCCATTTTGAACATAAGGCCACAGTCTAAAGTGCACTAGAAAAAACTGAGCAGTTTTGCAGCTCTGAAATGATATAAAAATATATACTAATTTGAACACCTAAAATTTTTTAGGGTTCTAGATATGTACTAAGGCACTTAAGCATGAAGTCTGCTTTTCAGAGATAACAAGTACCTTTAGTTCACCCTGTGGTCACCTGGTTTTGAGGAAAATATAAATTTATCCATTTGAAGTTCTCCAAGGCTGAGGATTTCTTTCTCAGCCTTCATTCAGAAACAATACCAGGAGCTGGTGTTACAGAATATCTAGGAGTGCAACATAAGAACCATCTTGCAAAGAAGGAAGGGGAGAGGTACTTTCATGAAGTGCTTCACAGATCAGCAAGTTCTCTAATAAACAGGCTAGTAAATTTGCTTTGGAAGGAGTACAAGTTGATAAATCTCCCTTGCTATGCTTTCTGTCGATTGATATGATAAGATATATTTTACTTAAAATTAGGATTGTCTGAAGCTCAGTGGATTTAATTATTTGTAATTATCCAGTTGTTGTCAGTATGTGGCCATTTTATGACAGTAGTATCTACTGTGTGGGTCAGGTTCAACTGTACATCTTTTCAAACACAGAATTAATGTACTATTGATGAAACCATTACTAGAACCAAATTAAAGTCTGGGCTGATGTATTGGTCCATGGGGTGCTGTCAGACATGAAAGGAGTAATTAGTATTCATTACTTCATACTCTGCAACATTCCAATTATTAATGAACTTCAACTGCTGGACTGCACCATATCTATCACAAATACCTTTCTAGTCTTTCTTTATTAGGAAAAAATATTCAAAGTACCTGACAGAACTACTAAAATAAACAAATGACAGGAATGAATCAGGAATGAAGCAAACTCTGCTTATTTGGTAATAAATGGGGTATATATTGTGTGTGTGTATATATATTGTAGTGTGTAAATATGTATATGTATATATATTTATCTTTATGTATATACACACACACAAGTGTTCCTCAAAGGTGACTTGTGCATCTTCAGTCAGGCACAGAATGCCAGGTCATGTAACGCTGCCTAAAATATTCAGCAGAAGAACCTATTTTTTAATACCTTCATATATTTGCTTTTGTGTCCATGTACACATCTTCATTGTGCTACATGGAAGCCTTTGCTAAGTAAATGCCAAGCTAGATTGCTGTGACCCTTGTCCTTTTCAATCCAACTCCTTTCTGTTGTTTCCCACCCCTCTGTCTCATGCCTTAAAGATCTGTTAGCCTGTGAAAATTCTGATCTCTCTTTTAGACTAGTATAATTCTAATTTTTACTAGAGTTTCTTCACTATGGATTCTGAAAAGCAAGCTGCAGGCTCTTACTCTGAAGTACTTCAAATACAGCTATAGAAAAATACAACAAAGGGGGATCATTTCAAGGTCTCACAATGCAGGGCAAGAGTGCATCTTCCAGGAGCTTCAAGTATACAAGGAGATTTGGGCTGTTTTTTACTGCTTAGATTTACTTTGCAGGCACAAATGCCTGAAATATCGGGGGGGAAGGAGGGAGAAAAATCTTGGGTAATCTGTCCAAAATAAGATAAATTCTTTATTTATAATTTCTTTCATATTTTCGCTTTTGACAATGTGAAGCTGGGCAAGCACTCTAATCACTCTTTGACTAACATTTGAGATCCATCCAGAAATGCCTCAGGAGGATGTCTGGCTTTGTATCAGAATAAACATCCCATTCTCCAACATGAAAAATCCAGCTTGATGATGTGTTGCTTGCAAACAAGAATAGAAGAGAGGAACACTTTCACACAAAAATAAGTTAACATTTGAGCAGAATCAATGACATGGCATTTCAGTTCATCAGATGAAGTATTTAATGAGGTCTAACAAGTTTACTCTTGAGCAACCACAAATCAACATTATTCTTTAGGCTGACATCTGCACTGAAGACTCAACAATTTCATCTGAAGTTTTTGTGAAAAGTTATGGAAAATATTACAGATTGAAATTCTCTTGCACCATGTACAAACTCCTGTATTTTCCCAATTATCATCCTGAAAGTGTATATCTAAAGGTATCTAAATTATACCTTAGAAAAATATTTTTAATTATATTTTCTAAGTTTGACAATTTTTCAAAATATAAGGGATAAAGGGGGCATGGGAATGAAAGATGAGATTCACAGACATCAACCCACAAAGGTCAAAACATAAGGTTACCTTCCCTTGTACCATCTACCACTCCTGCCACTGCTGTGTCAGAACAGAGGACACTCATTAACTCAGCCTTGTGTTACCCAGTTTGAGTCTCCTACTGGAATGCCCAGCTGCAGACCTCTGGGATGGAGCTCACCCTTTCCTTGGGAGGGAGAGCCCAGAACAGGCCCTGAATTTGAGTATTCGGAGGACTCGCGTGAAAAGCGAGGCATGTGAGGTTTGGTGCCAGCAGAGCAGGTTTCTGGGTAGAACTGAGCAGGCATTAACACCACTGGGACACGGGCCTTGATGAATTCGTGACCAGCATCAGCTGGACTGGTTTGACACGTGGGAGGTTGGCAGAAATACCAATGTAAACAGTCCCCATCTCTGGTGTACTCATTTCTGCCCTGTGTTCTACCATATCAGTTTTTCCCCATTTGCCTTACTTCCCAGGTTGTTTGTTTGCTTGGGTTTTTTTTCTTTGGTTGGCTTTTTTTGTTTGTTTGTATTTATTTTTCCTTTTTAAACCACTTTGTTATTTCACGCGGTGGCCCAAAAACCAATTACAGCATAGTGAAGGAACAGTTTTCTTAAGCTGATATTGCAGCTGGAAAACCCTATGTTGTTGAATCCAACTCTAGCCTGTCATTTCCAATGCCTTCCCTCTTGCTATGGATGCCTAACACGGAAAGGAAATACTTTCCTTTCTTTTGAGCCAAATTATAATATATGCTCCACCTTGTTTTATTCCTTTTTTGAAGTAAAAAAAGTAAAGAATTCCACTTGAGTTTGAGAAACACACATCTATATAGTATTTTGAGTCCAATTTGGAAACTGAGAACATAATTTTGCTATCTAGTCAGATGCAGATACCAACATTTTAATATCCCCTCATCACCAGGTTTTAGCCATTGTATTTTAAAAAGAAATCATCTGTTTCATGAAGAGTTGAAGCACTAAGCAAAATGTGGCAATCAAAGCAATATAGATCCAGTTGTCATGGAGAAATTCTGATTACTCAAGCATGCATACCTTCCCTTTTTAACTGTATGTCTTCCAAGCAGAGAATCAAGCACGGGATCAATAGAGGCACACACGTTTTCAATTAGTACAGTCTCATCAAAAGCTAAAGCTCTTTCAATGGTCTTCATAACACTTTATTTGAAAAATAAAATTCCCTCCCCCCACCCCCCAATATCAGATAAATGCTGGTTATAGAAGGATTTCCTTTATATAATATAAATCTCGAAGTTTTTCTAAAAGCACGTGGTTAAACCATGGAAAACTGTTCACAAAGAATTGCACAGTGTTTAAGAGTTTGACAGGTTTGAGTTCAACATCTTTCTACCTATGCTGTTGTTATTCCTCATATTAAAACAAAAAATGCATTGCTGGGGCTTTTCTTATAAGCAAATATGAGGGTACAGCCCCACACGGCAGACACTGGAATTGACAGAGATGTTGGGGGAGCATATATATATATATATATATATATATATATATATATATATATATATATAAATATATATATATATAAATATATATATATATATATATTTATATCTCCTGTGTTACAGCTTTTGGTATATCCTCATCTAAACTATAAACACTTTCTTGAAGGGTTAGAATCTGTATGCCTTGGGAGAAATCTGTTTCCATGGGCATGGAAAAAAGAGTAGATAGTAATGGAAAGAAAAGTAAGCAGATAATATAGCTTCACAGAGCAGGGTATTACTGAGTGTGAAAGAAAAATCATGATTATTTTTGAGGGTTGAAAAAAGAATGAAAAACAAACCAGGACAGATGAGGGAAAAGAGCTGATTCAAATGAACAGACAGGCTAGATGATTAAGACCTATTTTAAAAATCAGGCATTACTATGATCATTTACTGTGCAATTGTGTGTTATATCTGGAACTTAGTAAATTAAACTCTGAAACCCCTTTGAAATAGACCATTATCTCCCTAACTCTAAGCAAAGATAAGAAAATGCATGAGGAGATCAGTTACATGCTAGTCCTATCAGCTTACATATAACAACAATAAGAATTAGAAACATGTTTGTTTACCAGGAAATGACCCAATATTGGCTTTTGCCTTTAATGCTGCACATACATGTGAGGTGCACAGGCTGTGTTCTGCTGACTAAACTGCAGAGTATAAGTAAGGTCTTATCATCAGGCTTTCCACCTTATCTCTTGAAAAAGTGATTTGACCCTCACAAGAAATGCACCTCAACCTCCATTTCCTGCTCAACACTTGAAAAGAACATAAGAAGGATGCCTTTTCAAGCACCATTTTAAAAGGAAAATGATGCTATGGATAAATAAGCAGAACTGCTGTAATATTTCAATTCTTTAAGTAAGTACATTTCAACAAACACCAATCCCTTGCAAAAATTAGGGGAACTTGAAGGCAGTAAACATGAAAGCCAATTCTTCAGCTTGCACATCTCCTTTCTTTCCTAGATGTATGACTTTAAGGTCAGCTCCATATTTATTCTTTATCCATTTAATTCCCTGTTGCTGGGGATCTATCATCAGAAGTCAGCACTCACAGTTTGTTAGAATAGTGGCATTTTCTGCTGACATCCTATCACCCTCGTTACTCCATGCCACAGTCATAACATCATCTGTCAACGTGGCAATTGGGTCCAGGCCCTCTGTCATAGGAACAGGAGCCTTAGAATCAGAGTGGAATACAATCATCCAGCAAGGTTACCAAGTAGCAAGACATGACTCAGTGCAACGCACAAGATAACTGGAGGGATATAAATTAAAGTAAGGCCGAAAAGTAAGGAGGATCCCTGTGGAGTTTCAGATGAAAAGAAAGTACTAGGAAATGTGACAAGAAGCAGTTTTTCATATTTATTACAGATTTTTAAAAAGTGTTTTCTCTTAGGACATTTACTTCATAAAAATATTTATAGTTCAATAAAGTTAAAAATGCACCATATATTATACATTTTTTGTATTCTGATACTGCAAATTCAATGCTTATGTATGCTCTTGAGCAGCTATTTCTGGAACATAAATCAGTATTTATCCACAAAAAAAAAAAAAAAAATTATAAAAGCAGGATTCCCATGGCACCTTATTAATATAGTTCAGTTCACTCAAAAGGCAGAGAATGGGGCCATCTCTGGGGGCAGAGGCAGCCGTGGAGCTCCCTGTGGGGCACCAGCTGCAGCAGTGCTCTCGTGTGAGTGCCCCTGCACTAAGGAGGAGGCTGCCACAGAGCAGCCATCTCACAGCCACGCTTGTTGGATGCCAGCCTCTCACAGGCACTTGCAAGGAGACTAAATAAAACAGAAATGGAACATCTGAAATCAGTGCTTACCAAACAGGTATGGCCGGGAAGGGAAATGCCTAATGCAGTACGACAGAGTGAGTGAATAAGTGAGTTATTTGGAACAAACAAGAAGGGCTGGAGGAAGCATAATAGAAGAGCTATACCAGATGCCTGGAATTAATTTTTTCCTTCCTGAAGCAAAGGGCAAACCCCCACCAATTCTTTCATGGTGTTATTCCAGGCTTCCTTATTAGTGGTTTTTGGATTTAATTGAAAAGCCATAAATAAAGGAAAGCACTGCATCATCACTATTAAGCCTGAACTATCTTGTCCCCCATTCAGAAGTATCTTAAAAACTCTTCCATCAAAATTTTCTTTCTCCCTAAACTCATTTAGTCCTCAGTACTGGCTTTTAGATTGGATCTCCTTTTAGAAGTGTGCACTGAAACAACAAAAAAACCCCTCATGTATATCTGACAGTTATTTATAATGAAAAGCATGATATATATTTAATTTGAGCCAAATTTGCACAATTATTAGTAATAAGAATGACACTATACCTCTAATGCAGTTTCTGTGGCAAAGTGTCATAGTTACCATAATATTACAGAACACATACCACCTTAAATTGTCTAACTCTTGATTCTAATCTCTGAGCCCAAGATAAACCTAACTTTCGATGAATGTGCTGAAAATACAAGCACAAAGGTCTCAGCAGGCATAAACTCCCCTCTGAAAGCATGCAGCATTTCTATCTCCCATGTGTAACACATTCATCTAAATATATCAAAAGACTGAAAACATGATTTGTTTTATCTCTGGGCTCTAAGACAACCAATACAATCATTTCCATGAGCTGAAATACTTCCTCGTGTAAAACAATAGCACTGGGGTATTATCAGCATTCCTAATATTAATTTTCACACAATGCAGGAAAAATATCTGCATATAGGGATACATCTATTGTCACTGTATCTGCACAAAGCTGATAATGGCATAGAACTACTTGCTGCTCCTTCTGTAGACGACTACTAATAAACATCTATCTTAATATAACTTTTCAAGTGTATTTGTCTCTTCTTTTCCACTCTTCCTCACTTGCAGGAAAACAAGCAAAACTGAAACAAGGTATTTTGTCTCACTTCTGTTCCGTGAAAGTATCTTAAAAAGTAGAAAATCACAGTATGCTTTATTTTTATTGATAAAAGTGTTCAATCCATTTTAGAGGAGTCTTAAAAGAGTTAAGAATTACATTTATTTCCAGAGTCCTACTATTGAAAATATACAGGGCAATTTTTTCTACCTATCAGAACTAGGCTGCAAGGTAGAAGGAGGTTTCTGAGAAAGGATTTTATCTGCAAACCTGTCCTTTTTGGTCAAAAAGGACAGGTTTCAGATAAAGGAAAGCTCTATACAAATAAGTGACTGCTAAACTCTAGCACAAAGCAAATGTCTACACAGAGATGTCCCCACAATTCTGAGCTGACCTTGGAAACTCGAAGTTGTATTTAACTGTATTTCCAGAGGTCCTCGTAACTCAGCTCACCTGCTGCATCATAGATCTGTGAAATGAAAATGAGGTAAGCGCTGCCCATTTCACATATTTCTGACAAGAAATGAATTAATATGATATAATGCACATAAGAAATAGGAAACAAGTGGGAAGGTGAGGAGCATTTGCAATAAGGAAGAAAGGAATGGTCCAAAGCTTCACAAGTAAGGACGGAGAAAGCTTTGCAGAGACAACTGTAAGGATTAGAACTTCTATTTTACTGAGTGCTATCATGGTTTCCTCTGCGTGCAGAAAAAAGGGAATTATCACAACTACATGCTCTTCCCAGAGCTAAAAACTAAGCAGAATAGGTCTCTCTGTACAGCTCTACCATTTTTACAGCACTTGCTGTTACAAAGCTGTCACAAAGAACAGACTTTGGCATTGAGAGTTGGAAAGGGAAGGGATATTCTTTTGGCACAGAACCTCTCTCTTTCATTTCCCTCTAAAGATACCTGTAATCTGAGGAAAGTATGCCTGTGTGCACGCACACTATATATATATATATATATATATATATGTACACATACACGCATATATACATGTCCTGGAGAACAAATACCTTCTAAGAGTCACTTTTATATGTAGATCTGTATTTCAAATTTTTGAAAGACAGCAACTTTAACAAAATACACTTCACTGGAGACTCCCATTTTGTACAGAATATTTAATTTTTTTTACCTTTAGAGAAGGAGGCATGAAATGTCCCTTTGGTTCCTGGTGATATCATTTTATGAGGGGTCTAAAGTAAGACATAAACGCTGCTGTCAATATGATGTCACCACGTAAAAGTTTTCTTCTGTGCTTTGAGGTTCTCGATGGACTGGCCCCAGCATGTGCTTTTGGACTGCAAAACAAAATTGGAAAATGTTATCTCCTGAGCACCATGGAAGAGACAGAATGTTTAATCTCCATATTATTAACCAGAAGCACACAAAAGTACAACAGGAGGAGTACTCTGTCAGCAAGAGATACACTCCAAAGACTGCAAAAGCTGGAAGCAATCCAGAATTTATGGTGGTGATTTGAAATCTTTGAAGCTGAAAACAATACCATAGAAGCCTTTGTTCTGTTTCAGTAATTGGTGCTTCTGTCTAGATCAGATACAGCATGGTGGACACACTCTAATATTTACAGCATCTGGTGTCCTACTGTCAGTGGAAGCATTTCCAGCAACACTGAGAAAAGGTAAGGAAACAAGAATATTAGAAGACAAAAAACAAGAAGAAGAAAAAGCTGTTTCAACCTCAATAAAGATGTCACTTCTACTTTTTGTTTTACACTTTTTTTTCCAAGGGGAGGAGAAAGGCAGTAGAGTTGGTGTCCCTGCCCATGGCAGGGGGATTAGAACTTAGATAGTCTTTAAGATCCCTTCAAACCCAAACCATTCTATGATTCTGTGAAGACTTGCAGGGTTTTTTCTTCTTATTTGTCTGTCTTCTTTTACCTACTAGCTACTGACATCTCACTCAGCTAAGGCTGCAATGATTTGGAATTTTGACAGGAGAAAAGATGAGGGTGGCCAAACACACAGGCTGCCCAGAGAGGCTGTGGAATTTCCATGTTCCTGGACAAACTGGTCCAACCAGTCCTGTTTGATCAATGGGGATGGATTAGATTATCTCAGAAGGTTCCTTCCAGCTGCAATGATTCTGTCAAAGTTTAATTCTAGAACAGCTTTCTTCATAATTTTTTTTTTCTACAGAGAGCCCTGTTTTCCCTTGTTCTTCTGTAGAGTTCATCTTAACACACTAACCTGGGACATTTAGGATGAATAGTCAGGAATGGTCTTAGATATTGATGATTTATTATAAGCAGCTATGTGGGAGCCTGTTTTTTTATTCCAGTTATGTGTAAAGACAGCCCACCACCTATTTAAAATTTCAGCTGGTTATTAAAGAGTTTCAGAAAAATGAAAGCATCTTCTTTAAAGAAAGTTAACATTTAAGATGTAGATCCTCTCTTTTTCAGTCAGGATTTGTGATGTGGCATAAGCCCCAAACTAGCAGTATTTGGCACGTTATGCTTTGATTGCTCTGTGTGTAATTCCCAGCAAAGGAATGAACATATGCATGAATGCATGCTCAAATAGCTTCAGCATGGAGGGGAAGGTAAAAATTGATCACCCATTAGAGTCATCTTCAAATGGATAAAATTCTAGATGTAAAATAGGGGTAAACTGCCATAACCTTTCTTATTTGTTTGTACTGTTTGAAACACTGCAGATAAAATAAAGCTTCACAGTCTGTTCACTTGCTTTAGGGAAACCTCAGGAAATCATTCTCCAGTGACTGAAGCAGAGAAAGGGCCAGGATGAAAGAAGGAAAACACCTCAGAACTACTTATAAGGACAGTCATTTACCACTGCCCATACAGACAGCTGTTTTTCAGAGAAATGATAGTAATTAAATAATATTTTTCCAGTCCTTTACATGATGTAATCATGAACAGAAAGTATGGTCTATACTTCATATAATTTGATATTAAATGCTTGTTTTTTTGCTGGTGTCAGCTGCTGAAGAGCTTAAAAGAAAACTCTTAAATGTGCTCATTCTTGAAAGCTGTACAGATTATAAAATCAATCTCAAATAACAACTCACTCTCATTTAAAAAATAATTTTCTCTGTGTAAAAAACCAAAGTAACAAAATAATTGTTAGATTTTATATTTATGAAGTATTTTCCACTTATATTTTTCAGAAAAATCCTAAATACTTACTGAAACGTGTTAAACATTCAATCTCATGAAAACAGACATAGAATTTAATGACAACAGAAGACTCAAAGGCTTTTGTTATAAAAGAGGAATATAGAAGATCCACTAAGAAAATAGAAGTATCTTTAATCAAAGTATGCTGCTTAAAAGAGCTAGCATGGATACATTTCACAGTATAAACACAGGAATTTGGTGTGTGAAGGCCTCCTAAACCCCAGTTCCATTCAACAGAGATGCCCAACATCTGACAAGTAAAGGACCATTCCTGTTGAGGGTTCTAACAGCAATCTTTGCAATGTAGCAGTTTTGCTTTGAAGTATTTTAGACATTCATTTTTTGCCTACAGAAGTCATTGGATTTTTCTTTAAATCATTAACTGAGGGCAACAAGACAATAAATCCATTAATTTACAAGAGGGCTTTTTGATTTATCCATTCTCTCTTCTTGTTGTCACTGACTGGTAAGCCATAAACAATAAAGAGCACCCACCTCATTCTCCAAAAGAGCTTTGAAATTTGAAGATTTGCTAAACATAGAATGATTGTCTATTTAAATCTTCAGTAATTTTACCATACCAGCCAAACACCATAAATCACTTGTGACATTGGCTAACAAGGGTTTAAGAGTTGGAACATGCAGTGTAATAAATTTCCAGACAGTTAAAAATCACTATAATTTTATTCTAATGCATTATAGATTGCCTGTAATGTCATCCTGGCCGGGGTGACCCATTTCTAATTTTGAACAGCTGTTCAGCTTGGGAGTTAGTTAATGATTAAATATAAATTGCCTGATTTATTAGTCTGAATGGCTGAGCTTCCAGGTCAATGCTATATAGACAAAATCATCAGTCTTGATGCTTTTCAGAAGTTAACTATCTCCTGTTCTAGTCAAAAAGAATTTATTCTCAGAGGAAAAGGCTTGACATTCTCAATTAATCCTTTCCAATATTTTCCCCCTTAACTTCCATGATAAGATCACTAATAAAACCTCAAATTTTGGAGATAAACTTCTTTTAATTATGTGTAAATCTTCAAGACCTGGAGACTAACTATGGGCAGAAGCCATTGACTCCCACAGAGTTTCCAGAGGCTTTGGAGGTCTGCAAGGCCAGGCCAGTAGGGACCATCTCAGGTGTCTTGGGACGAACAGAAGTTCTCATATGCAGATAGTAACATCAACTCTACTGTTTTTCTACCAAAGGAAAGATTATTTATGTATTTTACATTTCTAGCATAGTAATTTCAGAATCAGATAAAAAAATAGATTCTGTTTTAATTGTGCTGGGGGGTTTTTATTAGTTTTGTGCTCTTACAATAATTTTTTTTCAAACTGGTTTAATATTGATTGCTAGCCTCTGCTGAGATATTTGCACAAACAAATGTATCCACACTCTGATCTTAGAAAGCAAGGTCACAGGGATTTTAAGAAATCCAACTTAAAATATTTATTCAGACTCCCTTGGGAGCTCATGTCATAGTGTAAACATTCCTTGTGCTTTCTATTTCCTGTCATAGACACTTATTTGTCAAAAAAAGGAGTCATTAAAATTCTAGATGATGGATTGAGACAGAACAATTTCTGTAAAGACCTAGGAGAGACTGCTCAGCAATGCTGTGGCTGACTTGAATGGTTCTGTTAAATAGGCATGTGGTAGCTTTAATGATGTTTGTCTGCAAATAAAGCTAATAATCACACTAAAATATATATAATTTTAACATAAATACATTTAATTCTTATTTAAAAATTATTAGTTTCTGTAAAAGGGAAAAAAACTAAAAGCAAATAGCAAATATCTGGCGGGTGCCTTCCACTTAGTTGCAATCTAAAGTGCAACAAGGGCAGATGCAGGGCAGCTCCATCCTGACCTAGAGGATTATTCAGTCTTTCTGCTCATTAACCAGAGGCTGCCCAGGCTGTCACAATGTGTTCACAGTTGTGTATAAATGTGGTGACTTAGTTATTGAGATTTCTCTCTAGCAATCATGCCAATATCGGTTTCTCAGCAGTACTTGATTTTTAGGAAATAAAATTGCGGTGCCACACATTTTACTTCACACAATTTTGCTGAGAGTTTATTTGTGGTTTCAGATTGTTTGGTTGGGTCTTTTTTTCTTTAATCTAAATGATTTCTAATAAGTGTCATCTTGTCATCTTTGTCATCCTCCTCCTCCCCTGCACTCCCCTGCCTTTTTTCCCTACACAATCTTCAAAAATTTAACCTCATGTTCAGCAAAAAATTTCAACTACTTAAAAACTCACACTAGGATGAACATTCAGGCAACATCTTCTTACCTCAGGTCACTTATAACCAAGTAATTTTGTTTATTCTGTTTACATCATCTTGACATCGGACTGTTTCTTCAGCTGCTTTCTCAAGTGAAGATATGAGCTTATGCAGAAAAGGGATGCATAAATAGTGTGGCTAAGGTTTGTTGTTTGGAGGCTTTTCTTGTTTTTAAAAAGTATTATTATTTTTTCTTTTAAATAATATATTTTAATGACAATAATTGTAGACGGTACCTTTAACTTTGAGGGACACAAACTTCAGAGGAAATGTTTTGCTGTATTCTGTGGCTTTTTCCTGCAGCTCCTGGACCAACATAAGTCCATTTACTAACAACACTCTTGGTCAAAAAAACGCAAGACAGAATTGCTATTTTCAGTTTGCATATGAGCCTGGGGACACAAAATGATTCAGCAATTTGCTCATGGGCAGACATTATGGCACCTTCAACCACACTTCTCTGCACTCTGCTCAGAAGGCAGCAACATCCCTGGCTGTGCTTTCAGGGGTTTCATACTGCACATGACTCAAAACAAGTTGCCTCAAAGTGATTTGTTTCTCCAGAGTAACTTACAGAGCTAACAACAGTGAGGTCCTCTTGAGGGCAAAATTTTCCTATTTCAGGTTTCATGAAAGAACAGCAGCAGGAGCAAGGTGTGCATACCTCCACAAAAGCTATTTTTGCTGGTTTTGCAGGATCAGAGATTTGGATCTCTTCTGTCAGGTTTGATGCTTGAATTGGTGGTGTACAACCAGGAAATTTAGTAATTTAGAAAACAAGAAATTTATTGATAAAGGGGGAAAGATGCATCTTATAGATTAATAAAGAAGGTTGACTTGATTTCTTTAGGGATAATGAGGCAGCTAATCCACTTTTTATGGTGATGAATCTTAAATTGAGAGACTAATGAGGACTTATACTCAATAAGGGCATCTAACAGAGATGGGCTATAAGTAAAATGTCATCAGTCTAGCATTCAAGGCATCAGAAGAACAAGCCCAGTAACAGTTCTCTACTCTTTTTTGAGGAGAGACTTATTTCTAGACACCTCAAATTTCCCTGCATGATAACAGAGCTGACTACAGTTCAAGTGCACTCATCCATCAAAGGCTCAGGTAGTAAAGACGAGAGAGACAAACAGTAAGGAATGCCTCAATGTCTGTGGGATTTGATTTTTTTGATACATAATAGTCTCCTTTATCACAGCAGTTCTTATCCTATGATTTCTGAATAGGAAAGTTGTCACTACAAAACACACTATTCCCTTTTGTCATCCTTTCATAGCATGTAACATAAATAAAGTCTGGCAACAGCAGAATTACATATTGCACTTTATACCCCAGCACCCTAAATTCTATGGGATAAATCATGTATTTTAAAAACACTTGTTTTTGAGGAAGCTAGTGCCAGGAAACTATGTTCCACAAATCACAGCAGAGAGCCATCACTCTCCGTAGCAAGCCTGCTGGACTGTGCCCGTGTAAAATCCTTTTCAGGCACAGAGTACATTTTAAATTCTCTCATATATTAATAACAATTATTGCAATGATAAATACAATCATTTATCGATTTTTTGCACCACTTCTGCAAAAAGAATCAGCTTGGCCCAACTTTTAACCTTAGCACCACTAAACTTCTCTTTTTTTCTTTTTCTTTTCATATTACAGGCATAGTTGTGATATACACATGAATATGAAATCATAATTTTCACAAATATTTTTAGCAGATAACTAGCCTCATGAAGGATAGAAATCTCATTTATTTCCACTCAAAATACCTATAAAACAATTTTTCTTGAGAAGAAACAATCCTTTTTCATATTTCCTAACTACCTTTTCATTCAATTTACCATAAGTACATAGTAATTGTTGGACTTGATGGGATATTAAAAATTTAACATGCAAGAAAGGATTTGTGGGCATCACCATCCACAGAATATTTTTCTTCAGAATGTTCTAAATGTTTAAAATTACATACTGTATTAGTATTAGTACCAGCCTGTGTATATTTACCATCCCCCAAAAAGGTTACTGTAACAATATTTGTTACAATGTTGCCCACAGACCATAGAATAATTTTGGTCAGAAATTACCTTTAAGATCATTGAGTCCAGCTGTTAACCCAGGACTGCCAAGCCCACCACTAAACCATGTCCCTAAATGCCACATCTACATGTCTTTGAAATACCTTCAGGGATGGTGACTCTACTTGGCAACCCTTTTGGTGAAGAAATTTTTCCTAATATGCAATCTAATAATTTTCTGACACAACCTGAGGCCACCTTCTCTTGTCCTATCACTTACTGGTTGGGAGGAGAGCCTGTCCACCTCCCTCTGCAGAGCCTCCCCGCCCTCCAGCAGATTGATACTCCTGCCCAGCTTGGTGCTATCTGTGAACTGACTGAGGGGGCAGTCGATCCCCTCCCCATTTCTCATTTAAAGATATATTCTGGAGCCCATGAAAAGTGAAAGGAGGTCAGTCTCACTGTGCTGCCTGGTGAGGGTGTGTTATTGATTACTAGCAGTGGCACTGGTTATCATCACTCAGAATTGCTGGCCACAAAAATTTCCATATGAAAAATATGGACAGCTCTCCTTCCCTCTCTCTCTTTGCCAAGAGAAAGAAGCTGAATTATGAGTCAGGGAGCACAGAATATCCATGAATGCAGAAGCAGAGGTCACTAGCTTCTGATGCTCTGCCTTCAAGTTTATTCTTCAGAAAATTGATAGAGGAAGATGGAAAAGAGACAGGCAAATAAATGACTGGAAGGGAAAAGGGCAAGAAATGAACTGAAGAATAGGGGGCAATCCTGCAGACTGGATACAGTCAGCCGACAGCCCAGAGAGAGAGGTACAGAAAAACATTCATACATAGAGAGTGACCTTCCTTTAACATTAGAAGAATTCTTGTTTTTATGGACACAGCTCTGAGTTGTTTACTCACACAACTCAGATATGGACTAAGAGCTTTCTACAGGCTGATGGGGTACACAGGGTTATCAGCAGCTAAGGTAAATAAAATCTAAGTACTTGTTGCTAAGAGGTGCCTGCATGGTTCATTTTTCTTTTCCCGGAAAAAAAATACAAGTTTACCTTCCCTTTATACTAATTTTGCAGACTTCCTTACACAGTGAATCTTACCTTTAAAAAGCCTGACATGAGCCAGATGGAACAGGCTGCATAGGGCAGGGCTCCACATTACAAAATACTGAATGATGAATTATGCAGATCAAGCAGTACCAGGGATGGAAAAATGGAACTGTTGAAACTTTGCTAGATGTAAAACTCTCTAGGAAAGTTGAAGAAAACTGGCGAATATGTCTGCAGCATTTTATTCAAACTATAAAAATGGATGACACTAAAATGCCAGTGTTTCATGCTGAATTTGCATCTTTTCATCAGCTAATTGTGGTTAATGCTACTGCTGTACATAAGAGTCATCCCCATGAACAGCATGTTGCACATCATGTCCTTTAGCCTATGGATTAATACAAGTTCCCAACGGAGGAAGCTGAGCTGATTTTAAATGTAACACTGAACAGTGCAGTTCAGGATCATTGAATAGGGATGAAAATCTGCAGAGAAAATTATTCACTGTTGACCAGGTTGTGCGTGTTTAGATGGAAAAAAAGGATGAGCCCAGAGAGCAAAGTGCAAAGACAGGAAAGGATCCTGTTCTGTACTCACCAGTCTGCAGACTTCATTCCATCTGAATACTGAACTTGTCTAATGAACTCAGCCTCTCATCATCCTCTAACATTTCACAGGTAGGAAACCAGGCACTAACCATCAGAGGAAATGCATCTCTCAGCCATAGAATTTCCTGTAGGTGAAGCTTTTTGGATTAACATTTTATAAAGTGGGCGTCACATTCCCATCTTGTTACAGTTCTGAAAACACAAACTTCCTTCTAAGATTCATAGATTCTTTGAAGTCCTGGTGCCTGCCAGCTTGAAATTTTATTTTTTCCTTCTAGCTGCTAATCCTGGGGAAGCTACCAATATTTTTTTTATGTGTCTTAATGTTATGTACTACTTATAGACATTTTGATAATTTCCAGTCTGCCACACCGTTCTTAGATAAAATTAAACTTAAAATTAAAACCAGGTTACTCCAATCACTTTCAAATATTTTCTTTGAATAACATTTTAAATCCTCTCCATTAAGAAGAGATTACATGGCTTATGTTCTATGAGTACAACAGGTACAGAAATAATTGTTAGTCCAACAGTACAAAAGCAGTTTGTGGAAATCAGTAACTTCAATCACCTCTCAAATGGAAAAAAGGATGAAAAATATATGAGAATCCTATTCCCATCTGGAATTTGCAAGACATTTGAATGAACAATATTTTTCACTGGCCTGTGCAAAAGATTGCACTGTCACTGAAGCTTTTGAAGTGAAATGATTTGAGGCTGTATAGTAGAGCACCTAAAAATAGTGACTGTGCATTCCTCCTGAGAGATGAAGGCAGCATGTGGACCACAAGAAGCAAATACAGAAATGCCCAAGAGGAATAATTGGCCTTAAAAAATAATTTTGCCAATAATACTGAATAAGGAAATGGTAGATTAAGACAAGGATTATGTAAGTGTATGCATTTTTTAAGGTTTTTCATATACTAAAACTGAATCTCTTCTTGGCATCTTCAAATTTCTGGACTAAGTCACAACTCAGTTACAAGAAACAAGTCAAAACCAAGTTTTCCTGAGTGATGTGTGCAGCACTTTTTACTAGGTAACAATTACCACTTGCTCTCTTAAATGTTACAAATACATCCTAGCACATATAGTATACACACTGCATAGACAGTTATTTCCTTTTTATTCTTTAGATGAAGTTCATCTCGTAAAACATTACTGGATAAACTAAAATTCTGGTTTATTTTTGGAATCACAATACGGTATAGTTTAGAAGGATCTTTAGGGGTAATCCAGTCCTACTCTCAGCTCAATACAGGGCTAACTTCAAAGTTTTCTTTGAATTCTTCAAGATCAGACCCCATGTCTTCTTTCATAAGCTACTAATAAACAAATAGCAATCAAGAAGTATTCATAAAAAGTTCAAATATGTATTATTTTGCATTTGTCAACAGTGAATTTGACCAGCTATAGAGTTATCCATTCAACTACCCCATGAGCTCTGAGCTAATTAGTGTTATGAGTAATAACTGCAAGAGAATTAAAAATTACAGCTACAGTTCTTTAGAAAAGTTCATCAAGTGGACCAGCTAGGGTATGAATCACTTATAAAAATAATAGTTCTAATGGGATCCTCCCACCATGTAAAGGAAATCCTGGTTGAATATGCAGTATGGATTTTATAAAGTGGTTAGTAAAAATATCCATAGTAAATGGCAGTATGACAACTGTTGGCCTAACGCAGGAAACAGACAAATGCAAAGGAACTGCAGCTTGGCCTGAGGTACAGGATTCTTCCTCTTAGGAGCTAAGCATAGCTGAGAGAAAGACTGCTGCTAACAACCCTCACAAAAATGCATGAGGAGAGGAAAGGGGAAGTAAATAAATATTAAAAAAATGGGAAGTAAACAAATGTAAAAAAAGGATGATTCAAATTTGGAGGCTGATTGAATGCAAGGTCACCTAAACCAGGAAAAGGTTATTTTAGATACTGTCAGACAAGGAAGTGAGATATATTAGTGCTCCTTTTAGAGGAACACATTAAAACAATGAAAGACTCCATGAGTTTCAGGGGGGATTGCTGTGTATTAAAAATAAGCAAAAAAAAAATAAAATCTCCCCAAAACAACCCTAGATGGCTATTTTTGTCTGAAAATGTTTGTACATAATAAACATACATCAGTATAGATGTGTGAAATAAAAAAAAACCGTGATGCTTCCCTAAAGCTGTCTTTTAGTGCAGATACAAGCTTCATTAGGGCAGATTTTGATCTGAATGGGCAACTCCAAGGTCATAAGGCTCAGGTGGTTTCACATGGAAGCAAAATACCTGCTGTACCAGCTGATGGCATTTTTGGGGTGGGGGTCAGAAGAGAAAGTGAGATTGTAAAAGCTATCTTTGTTTACCAATTAAAACTGCATCTCCTTCAGAACAAGAAAAAAGTGGATACTACAATACCAGGGAGAAAAACAGGAAATTTCTGAAATAAAGAATTAAATTCTAAAATACCATAACCCACAGGCTTCCAAGAATTTAAATTAAAAGTGAATCTTGCTCATTCTTTTAACATACAAATTCAAGAGAAAACAGTGAGAATAATCCCCACATTACAGATTTTTTTAGTTTTGTTTATTGCTTGATGTCTTAAATGGTGAGATTTCAGACCTATTACCAACAAAAAAGTCTTAAGCCAAGTCAAACTCTTTTAAACCTAATTAATGTCATAGCTTTTGAACCATTTGAAGCTTTCTTTGCTAAGTGAGAGTGATTAGCTTGCAGCAGAAACTCCTTCCACTCACCATCTCCCAAGATACCATAAGATGTCTTTGTATCAAGAGTGCTTTGTGCTGCAGTTGCTCCATTAAATGAACACTGAAACAACAAATAATCCCTCTCAAAAGTTCAATAGATACTTAATGACAAGTGTGGTCTTCAGTTACATCATTAACTCACAGAACACTCATCAGTAAAAGACTTATCGAAGTTTGCTCTTCTATGTGCATGTGTGCACACTTGTACCTGTGTTTGGGGGTCTTTCAAAAAATCAAAGGAGATTTGATGTTGTTCCTATCATATGTTTAATGATAAACATTAACACAAATGAGCGTGAGCTTCTAAAGCCCTTTCTGGCCATTATTGCTATACTCCAGTAGGCCATTACTCATATAAACACTTAGCATATACTCCTTGTAAAACTCACAGCCAGTTACTTCTATCAACCAGCATTTCAATTATTAATCTGTTGGTTATAATGTGCCTAGATGGCTTTGAGGAAATTCAGTCATTTCAGATAAACAGCTTCATGTGCTGCCCCCCAAACTGTGGAGTGTTCTTCAGTACATTTTGGGAGAAAATGGTGATAATCCCTAAAGAGCCTTTAATATTTAAAGCCTTTAATATTTGAATTAGACAGTAATAAAATCAATAGAAATAAAACACATTAAAATAAATAAATAAATAAATAAAAATAATTAAATTAAGTGGGCTCAATGTGTTAGAGAACAAAGCTTATTAATCAAGCAGTACTTACAAGCAGCTTTTTCCTGATAGCTTCTCCTTTTTCTGTAGCTGCTGCTAATTCAAGGTTAGCCTGAGCCAGCACACAACATTTTGGTTCTCTCTCACAATACACCTTGAAAAAGACATACCACATTGGTACATTAGAGAAGTAATTGGTCTCACTTTATTACTAAAATTACAAAAGACTCCTGATGAAAGACTTTCAGATAATCCTAGTAGTCTTTCACTACATATCTTTGCTTTAGACCCGTCTTTCTTCACAAGAGTGAGTCAGGCAAGGATTTCTTTCATTATTGACTACAACAGATTTTATGATACTTATAGAAGGATATCTTTAGCAGAACTGAATGCAACCTTAGTGGACCTACTCTCCAACTAAAATTAATTTACATGTATCACTTTCATGATTTTAGAATACAGGTGGAAATCAGACAGTCATTACACTTCAGTAGATTTCATCTAAAATTGATAAGATTTTGCTGTTTTGTAATTGAATAAGAGCATGCTGTAATACTAGGATGAATGGAGAAATCCTGCTGCCAGGTGCTCGAGGGAATCACAAGTGATAAGCCCTGTCTTACACTCCAGACAGCCAGACTCAGGATGAATGTTTCAAGTGAAACATGTACATCTGGAGAATATTTGCCAACTGTTGCACTGTAATGACAATTGAAAAGTCCTGAACAGATACATCTTTTTTACCACTTCCTACTAAAAATAAATACATGCATACATACTGCTAAGAACTGAACACTTCCCACTTTATCTCTGGTTGATGTTACATGCTCCCCAGAACACTTAGCTGAGCCTCCTGAAATAATAAAAAATTCATTAACCGAAATTCCCACATCAGAGTTAGTTCAAGAGCTGATATTTACATACCTCACTGAATTTTACTATATTGATGACCCAGGCACAGAGACCAGCTGCTGCAAAGGATTTTATACGAACATAATTTGGGTTGAAGTCTGGATCCTTCAAGTAATGCTCCTTGGCAACCTTCAGACAATTCTGAGAAATATGCTCCTTATCATAGTCGATTAAATCTTGCAAAGAGTCATCAACCTGTGAGAAGCTCCAGTGTATATAATGTTCAATTTTTTGAGAAGCAGAAGCTAAATCCTACTTTCATCTCAAATGTAAAACAGGAATCCTGCACTAGCTATTTGGTTTAAACACGTGATTCAGTACAAAGCAAAAATATTTGCCCCAAAAGCCAGAAGTATTCACTGTCACAAACACAATTTGTGATTTATGTCTTGCTTGAGGAATTAGAGATGGATGAGATAAATACAATGAAATGCTCTCCCTTTCATTTTCTCCTATTTTTGCGTTCAATAAACCCCAGTGGTGCTCAGACTGGCTTGAGTTCGTCAACAAAGGTACACAGAAAAGAACAATGCAGGGTCATACCTTCTCCCCCTAAATTCAAGATGCAAGACAATGAAGTTGTGACTTAGTTTCTCTTTTTCTGACTCTCTTTTTTTACCTGTTATTTTCTTCTCTCATGTCAGATTTTATCTGATGTCCCTTTGATAATTACCTTTCCTATAAAGGTTTTCCAGCTTTGGTCCTTGGGGCCTTTCCCTTTATGTGACAGTGTGCTGGTTTTGGCTGGGGTAGAGTTAATTTTCTTCACAGTGGCTGGTATGGGGCTGTGTTTTGGATTTGTGCTGAACACAGGGTTGAGGACACAGAGATGTTTTTTTTATTGGTGAGCAGGGCTTACACAAAGTCAAGGCCTTTTCTGCTTTTCTTACTGTAACGCTGGTGAGGGGACAGGGGGTGCATGAGAGGCTGGGAGGAGACACAGAAAGAGCAGTTTCATACCTTAGTCAGTGACACTGACAGTGGGATCAGCAAATTTGCAGATGATGCCAAAGTGAGTGGTGTGACTGACATGCCTGAGAGATGGGGTGTTATCTAGTAATGCAGGATACGAGACCAGATAAGGTATCTGTACAAAAAAGCTGGGTGATATTAGGGCAGTCTGTTACTCCTGAGGAGTTACTGAACACTGGGAGGAGCTCTGTAGCCTAAGCCATTGCAGTAGATAAGCTGCAAGAATTTCATGATCTAGGTTCAAAATTCAAAAGCTGGAGCTAATAAGAGACTGAAGACTTTTTGCTAAAATTTTCAGAACCATGAACTTTTCCCCCTCACCGTCCCTTCTTCATCTTCAAAGGGTTTCCTTTTAGATACTGAGAGGAAACACCAAGAAGCCAATGATTAGTTCAGTTTTGCACTGAAGATTTCCTTAAATAGTCAAGCATTCTCTCCAGTTTTGAGGTATAGGAAAACATTTAAAATTTGTCAAACTAGCCTCCATCTTTTGCCAAATTTGCTGCCTTCTTTTTATTCCTCAGTTCCAAGTCTGAAACCACAGGTCACAACAAGGGACGGAATGGGAGAAATGGAAATATCCTATATGAAAACACTGTACTTAATTTTGGGTTTGGAAATTAAACAATCATCAGTTCAAGCAGCTTTGTCAAGACACTTGTTTTGGCTTAACAGCGGCTTAGATCGGTGACTTTATATCAGCTAGCATCAGTCTTACATGAAATCTCAGTGCCTCCACAACTTTCTGCAACTATTTAATTACCTGTTTAAAAGTGGATTATGATTTCATTGGGGCAAATTTATCTGGGAGAGTAACCCTGGGGGGCATTCTGTATCATCAGCAATTGTGTGTTTGGAAGATTACCACACACACTTTTAAAGATACATTGCCTGAGGCCAAAGTCAGTTATACTTGGTTCATCCTTATCCTTGTACTTCATGCTCATCTCACAGGCTCATTTTCTGTCAGGTCTTGCTTAAACCTAGTTTAATTACAGAGAAAGATGATATTACAGTGATCAAGATGTTAATACTTGGATCAACCACTCTGCATTGGCAGTAACAAGCCTCTGTAAGAATTTAATATCCTTACAAAACGTGTTTCTACAATTGTTGGGGGCATTTTCCATGTACACATTTATTAGATAGGACACCCACAGATACTGTCTGTGGAAATAACAAATATTAAAAATCAATATGCATTACATTATAAATGACAAGTTCCTAATCAAGTTAAATATGTCCCCCATCTCTTGTGATGTATCTTTTATGATTGCAATTCCCAATGTTTATTGGTTTGCATCTTAGCAATGTATATTTAAAAAATTAAATAATGCATTTACACATGCAGTTCTGATGTGGTTTATATTTTCTCTAACACAATTTGAGACCCTTGCTACTGAAATTAACTGCAAGTAAAAAGTTTAGAACAGCCACATGCTCCTTCTGTTCAAGTTTTTAAGGACATAGCCTCATGAACAAGTATTACATTTACCGTATATTGTTCTTCTAATATGGCATGGTATTTTCCATTAAAATAAACACCTACTATAAGTCACATGAGTTAATTATATTTCTCTCTCTCTTTTTTTCCTAATGCTTAGTTATTCTTTGCTTGCTGATGCCGGCCCCAAAAATATGTGACAGAATAACTGGTTTTTAAAAGAGAAAAAATTGAACAGGTTGCAGATAAGCCTTAGGATAGTATTTCTCAAATCTACTACCCCTTACAAAGGGAAGGAGTTTTTCATGCTTGTCTCTAGAAGTTTAGTCCTCTTCACATCAATAACTTTTTCAGTATAGAGCTCTTGGTGGCTAAGTTGTTAGGAAAGATGGAAGCAGTGTGCCTTTAGCAATCAGACCATGAGTGGGGTGGCTCCATTATACCGAGCAAATAAAAAATGCACTTCAGCTGAGGGCTGTAAATTAAAAAAGCTGGCCAGTCTGGATCCATCTTTGTTCCTAATCCTCAGTTAGTGTCACTATCACACATATACCTACACCATACTCTGCATGTTTTCTCTCGCTGACAACATTCAGAGCTCAAAAATGGCCAGCAAAATGACAGCAGTGTTACTGCCCACTATTTTAAAACCTTACCAGCATCACATTCGTGGTAAAACCCTTGTTTATTACTACACATGTGTGTAGCCCTGCCACATTTATGTGGAATCCAGTCTGACCTCACATTTCCTAATAGGTCTGATCTAAAGTGATTTCAATTCTTCACCTAATCTTCCTTAGGTAATACTTCACTCCAAGTCAATACCTCCAAGGTATTTACTTGCTTAAGGTTGTAAAACTCAAAAAAGCTCTTGTAAGGTCCAGTTTGAAATCTATAGAAAAGGAAAGCAAAAATAATTTTTTAAAGGGTGACATATTTTAATCAAGTAGGAAGGGTCTTCACAAATTACTTAGCTGAAGATGTATTCTCATTTTCTGGGCTTTTTTTGGTAACACAAAAATGATAGAAGATTAGTGTTTAGAAACTATCATTGGCCTTATGAAACAGTTTTAGATTAATGTAGCACAAAATGACACTTTCATTTCCAAAGAAAACATTTCAGAAGTGCAATAAAGCAATGGACAGTGGAGTACAGTAATCATTAGTGTCAGGCGCTGAACTTCATCCCTGAAACAAAGTGGCCCAAAGATGTGATTATCTCACAATAATCACTCTATGTGTTTCACCTAGTTGCTTAATGAAGTAATTAAAATTGTGTTAAGGGTGTATTTTGAACATTCAAATTTATCAGAAGCATATGGACCCAATACAGGAAAAGCATCACTGAAAAGTGTTTGGTAGGATGTTGAGCTGTTGGATCCCATTTGTGCACCTTTAATTAATTGCACTATTTGGACTTGAAACTTCATGACCATTTTTAAGACCTGTATAAGATATGGATCAGCTAAAGGCTGAAGTCTGTAGTTACCATAATACAGAGAAATATAAAGGTCCTGATCATGTCTTCATTTATCTCAGTACCAAAAATCACTTTTCTCTCAATAAAATTAGGATCAGACACAAGGTTATTAGAAAGGTATTAAATATCATCTAATGGTAAGTGTTTAAGAAAAAAACCAGAAGAAAATGAGAGACCATTTTGATTGTTTAGACAGGACAAGCCTTCCCTGTTGTCAATATCTGGAAACTACAGAATTCTTGGCAACTTGAAGTTTCCATAGCTCAAAATCAGGAATCATCAACTATTATAAGCCAGTTAAGAACTTCTCTCTGCACCTTTGGTAAATGACACAAGGTAAATGAGATTTTGTAGCAAAATGACAGACTTGAATGAGCCTTCCAGACTTTAAAGGCAGAGGAACTTCAATTTACAGCAGTCCATACTGATGGTGCTTTATTTCAAAAGCCATGCTTGCAAGGGTAGATGGAAATTTTTGACTCCTGATGAAATTATGCGTTTCTATTCATTCTGTGGTGAGCACTAAAGCATGTAAGCCTTTGCGTTTCCAACACAGATGTTGATTACTGATGCTGATAGGCTGAAGCAAAAAGAAGGAGAGTTAACACTGAGGACATATATTATCAGGAATACTATTACAATCTTAAGATTCAAGGTTTGCACCTTGTAAGATGGTGGAATGAACTTCTGTATCAATTGAGTTGCTCAATTTACCTAGAGCCTCAAAGCCTTTAGAAATCTGAAGTGCCCAGAGATGACTCTTTGACCTTTACTGTATTACAAATAGGTCTGATTCTCAAGATCCACATCCATTAAATGCTTGAATGAGCTCAGTATTTATTGTTCTTTCATCTCATTAAAACAGCTAAAAGGTTAGGAAAAGGCATAATGTAAAGAAAGGTCAAGTGGTAATCATGGTGTGAAATGCTGTTACATGTGTAAGTATAATAATTCTTTAGACTTTATGCTCCCTGGAGAGGAAGTTGTTCAAAACTGTTCACCTAAAAAGGTTTATTTTGTGCTAAATATAGCTCAACATCAGTAAATAGGAGAATTAGACTGACCTTTAGCTCCTCTGCATTTGCAATGGCCTTTTCTTGGCTCAGTTTCTCAGTCTGAAACCCTATCTTAGCTATCAAATCTTCAGTATCTTGATTTTTCAGTTGCAGTTCTGCCTCTTGAGTAGCAAACTCGGATTTTAGATCTTCTACCTACATGGCAAAAGGTAATGCATTATTAGGATCATTAGGCATGGTTCTGAGACCCAAAAGCTGAACTGAAAACCAAATTCATGTTTTGTGGGTCTCTAACTAGAAGCATTGTCTTTTCATTTTTTGTATCTTTTTTCCACTTGTACCTGGCAGAATTTTGTTGACATAAATAATTTAATAGTGACAACCTGAGTGCTCCCACCACAGACCCCACAGCTTGCCTGGGATGTTCAGATGTCTGTCCTGCTGCTGAGGTTGTGGCTGCAACCAGGTGTCTCAGCAGTGCAAAAAGAGGCAGAGCTGTGGCAGCCAGCAAAGACACCAATGTAAAGGCAGAAGGATGTGATAGAAAATGCTCGGTATTCACTCTGAGCAGATAGTTCCAGCAGAGCCTTGCTGAAAGGTTAAGGCACACTCAGAGACTGCTGAACAAAAACTACCTGTTAGTGTGCTGAAATAGGAATTCATTGCCTGCCAGGTGAGAAACTCATATCAAAATACCCAGCAACAATATCTTTTCACATATAAAGAAATTGTTTCAAATAACTTTGTGTTTGGCATGGTTTGGGCTTTTTTTTTTTGTTTTTCTGCTAACCTACCAACCATTTTGTCTGACAGCTATTCAAAATATATTTTAACCTGAGGGGTCTTGTGAATCTGATCTGGATAGGGGCGATAAGACAAAGTGGAAGACAAATATTAGAGGGCTTAAATTTCAATCACATGGAAGGTCTTGAGGGCTCTCCTGATTTGCTGGGCTCCTGAAATCTTACAAAACCTACAAATTTTACCTTTTCAAAATGTGACTTTTTGATTTGACAAAGCTATAATACTGAGTTTTAACAGATGACTGTAGAGATCAGAAATCTCTCCACTCACTTTATTTTTCAATTTGTTTGAGCCAACTTTATGTCTTTTTCTTTAAGAAAAATACTAAACAATGCTCCATTTGATATTCTTCTATAAAGCTCCAGAGTGCAGGGTAAAAATGGCTCAGTGTTCAAGTGCCTGGCTAGATAGTGCCTGGAGCTGTGGGTCTGTCAGCCAGCACAGCATGCAGCACATGAAATTGTCCAATTACCATTTGGCCATCAACAAATCAGAAATCAGAGAAAAAGAGCATTTTAATAATTTACTAGCAGGGGCTACTTTATTGAAAACAGACTTTAAAATCCCTTTTCTGTTGACCATTTTTTTTAAGGTCTTCAGCTGACAAAGTGGGAATAAGCCAGCCAGCTCCCATTATTAACCTCATACAGCAGCATCAAGATGCAATGTTATGCAAAGACTGCAGCTGAGAATTTCATTTGCATAAAAGCACACAGAATTTTAGTTTTTAATAAAGAAATCGCTGGATTATGGGCTGTCTTCAGAACCTGCAAAAGGGATTATGGAACACATACGTGGGTCGGATGGGGTAAAGGCTTCCAAGCCGTTTCCCCTCCTTTCTGTCTTTGTGGGCTGATCACCCACCAATGAACTCTAAGCAGAAGCACTGACTGGGGGCTAAGTGGCACTAGCCTCACAAGGAGGTGACAATACCTGATGGAAAGGCTTCACATATGTTCCTCCTGCTTTCATTACCCCTCAGCTGGTCACTGGCCACACACAAAATCCCTACATATGGAGCTGCCTCTTCTCTCTCCCTCGGTTTAGCTTTTACTGTGGCACTTGCTTCCCCTCCCACCCTTTTACTGTAGCCCCACTACACTCCTCCTCCCTCCAGACTTGGTCCTTGCTTAAATGGATAGTCCCCTCTTTCCAAAGGCAGCTAAAGAGCTCAAAGAGCTTCTATGCAAAGAAAAAACCATAAACCCCAGTTTCAAAAATCAGGTAGTTTCAAAGAAACACAAAAATGCCACCCACAAATAATGAAAAGGTGATGCAACAACCCTGTTTTATTTGCAATAAAATCAAGATTATTTATAAAGAATGAAAGAAAAAGTTGTGACTTTCACAGTTTACCTGGAAAGTTACTGCCTTCCTTCTTTCTTAAGAAAGCTTCTACATGCTATCAGCCAAGTGCTCCATGTGTTGTGACATCCTCTTGCTTTTTTCATCTAGGATATTATAAAGAATTATTTGCTCCAGGAGACTATTTGGAGTGGTGTAATTGTACTGCCTCTTGTTGTGATTGTACTTGGCACTCAGCACATTCACACTGGTGTGGGCAGAAGCCATGAAATCACCATAAACCATGGAGTCCTGGATGAGTTGATGTACATAACCAAGGAAAGAGAACAAATGGAAATGCAGAAACAAATGCTTCCAAACTTAAGTATATCTATATGAGTTAAGTATATCCATACATGTTTCTAAGGATGTCTCGTTCACAAAACTCTTCAATCTACCCTAAATACAATGTTGTCAGCATGTAAAAAACATTAAAGCAAAATGAGCGTTCCCCTACTGTTTTGCATATAAATTAATTAATTTTGCACTGGCATTTATCAAGTCTTCATCTCCACCTAAGCTCAGCGCTTCAACATACTTTATTATTTTTTGATAAAAGCTCCTAAAAAATAGAAATAGAGATTAAACCAGTTCACTATACTGCTATATGTAGAGTTAATACTCCATGGATTTTCTACCTCACCTCTGGAACTCCTGTCTAAGAGAAATCCTCTATCAGTTAAAGAGATACAGTAGAGTGGCTGCTCTAATCACACTGGTCCCCCCACATTTGATATATCATCAAATTCCTATTTGGAGTGACGTGTATTTTTGCCATTAACTTCAGTTTGAACAGAACAGGACACCACAATTTAGATTTCTGAAGTTGTACCATCCCTGCTTATCTGTGCTTCTGAAAGTAGACTAACAAATTGTAATGAGGGCAGGCTTCAGACCACTGTGGAGCCCTTTCGAAAGCTGAGCCTCTAGATACCATAAAAAGTCAAAAAAACCCAGGAACATTTCTGTGCTAGAATGACCTATCAGCTTCAAGGGGTATTTGACCAGAAAAGTATCTATGACTTCATGGAATTCAGATTCACTCCAAACTGTGACAGTGGACCCCCTTCTCTATGTGCCACCCAGGCATGAAACTACCAGCTATAACTCCAGCTCCAAGCAAATCTCAGCACACTGCAGAAGGGACCCCAGAGCATTACTGTGGCCCTGTGTTGGGTCCCACACCCTCACGTGGGGTTTCTCTCTCATCACAGGGACCAAAATGCAGCCAGAGACTAGAAATTTCTTTTCACATACTATGTAAAAATCAAAACAGGCCAGGCACATGTAAAACAGCTCCAGATGGTCATTAAGTCATGTGCTTCTGATCAAAATGCAGAGGTTAAATGCCTGTCTTTATTCACCTCTGACAGCAAGAAGAGGGGTTCAGGATCAAAGCTCAAAGGTGCTTTTTCTAAATTTGTTGAAAACTGAACTAGCAAATACAAGATACCACTCCAGTCCTTTGAATTAGAGTATACTTTCCCAGGATAAACAAGAAATAAGAAATCCCCAGAATTAATTTTTGTTTATTTTAAAGGACCCTATCCACATATGAGAATAAATTCACATATGTGTCTAAGCAAGAGTACTGTATGCAAAATTAAAAGGGAAATACTAAGAAAACCCATTTAACTCCATCACTGTAACTAACTTTCATTTTGTCCTCTATGACTTCTAGCACACTTAAACTTTATAATTTGTGGAGTCACATCTCCCTCATTTTAATGATTATTTATTGCATTCTGTACAAGACGAACCCAGTTCAATTAATCAAGGGAAGCCTAAAAATCAATTAATATGAATTAAATGAGCTACACCAACTCTTAGGAAAGTCACACATAATTTACCAAAGCATTGTCAATAATGCTTAGGGAACTTTGGGAAAATTGCTCGTGAGTGGCTGTTGATGCAGTCAAATGTTTTAAGCCTACATTATTAATATTACAATCAGGTTGATGCAGAAAGACTTGCCATTTTTCTCAGTAAGAAAACTCATTATTTTCTTGTGCTTTTTCGGAGCTAGTTTAGAAGAATACTTATTTCACCTATGATCAGAAAAACAGAAATTAAAGCAAGAACTAAATAAAGAATAATTTGCATTTAAGGAAAGCAGAGGTAAATTGCTTTACAAATAGGAAAAACCAGAACATCATTAGTGGAAGCAAAGTAGCATAAATTCATCTTTTAAAAAATTGTTTGTAAAAGCAAGGCTAGTCAGCAGGAATAGACATTTTATGCAGATTTGAGCAGCATTTAACTTCCAACTGAAATGTGTTTCAGCCCTTTTCTCCTTTTTCATTGTTTGTGACACATACGGACCCTGCAGTACCTCTCTTCCCAGTGAAAGACAACCTCCTTACACATGATCCTTATGAGAGGTCTCTACTCAGCAGCCCTGAAAAGCCCTCTAACAACAGTTTCATTTGTAAATCAGTGAGGGACGGAGTGGGTTCCGGTGGAGCTGGAAGTGGCCCGAGACAACTTGTCTCAATGGGGCAAAATAACTATTGTTATCGAGCTTAACAAAATGGCACAGCATGGGAGACACGCCGAGCCAGAGAGCAGCTGGTTGTAATTCACACTGGTTTTCAGAAAACACTAATCGTTCCCGAACAGACCTCTTTGAGGATTGGTCTTCCCTGCATTTTCAATTTGTCACTTTCTCTTATGATAAGGTCAGCGGTGACAGCACTTCCTGACATTAACAGCTGTGGCTTTTAAAAGGGTCATTGTGGAACTACTAATTGCAGTAATTTCATTAGCATAAATTATTTATTCTGCCATTCATTTATCTCCAGGATTTTTTTTTTAATACTACATTGTACTTTTCAATATATGCCCATTCAGGGTTGTAGGCAAAGGAAATTATTATTGCTAATTTAGCCTTCTTTACGGGTGAAAAAAAAAAGCAAACAAAAAAGAGTTGATACAGTAACAAAATCTGATTTAACAGCAGTTCACCAGAAAACATAAAGTAGCTTGAAGCCAATAATGAAGATTAGGCTGGTACAAATCAAAGCCATTCATTAGTGCTAAAGACAACTGAGCATTAAACCTATATACATTCTGAAAGAAAATATGAGGGTGAAGTAGGTTCATTCTTATACAATCTCTCTACTCTAGGCTTGGCTGATTGACTTTAAACATGAAAAAAACCCCAAGGCAAGTTACAAGCAGTTTATACAGGAATTTTGCCTGCATCCTCCCTCTATCTTTTCTCAGGATGCAAAATAGTCATTACTATCAAATATATAAATCTCAACTCTTTGCAGTTAGGTTGAGCTAGCTGAAACATGCCAAGCAAAGAACAAAAAAGACCAGTGTCACTGAAAACTAACACATGTTGCAGGCAATTATCAAAACTGAGAAAAAAAAGCCAAGTCAGTGTTTGCTTGAAGGAAAAGGTACCTAGGAGATGTGAGTGGGTGGACAGGAAGGAGTTTAAGAGCAAGGAGAGAAAGCAAAATATTGCTCCAGGTGGCTTCTTTGCCACACTGCATGTTCTAAAATACCTTGGAGTATGATGAACTAAGAGCATAATGAATTTATCCTTGGTATGCTTAACAATGTGTGCTGCTTGGTGCTAAGCAGCAGAGAAGCAGCATAAAAAACAGCAACAATAAAATACTCAAAGATGATAGAGATGTATATGGTTGTTATTTTCAAAGAGGTGAATTAAACAATCCTGATCCTTTTATTCTGCACTGAGTCATATGTGACACCAGATGAAAGTAAGAAAGGGGGGGGGTGCCTGTCATGCTGAACTTGGACACAGATTATTTTAAAATACTGTAGATCGTGCCTTATATCAAATGAGGTATAAAAGCACTTGTAAGTTCATGAAGCTCAGTACATGGATTTAAGAGCTGCTACACCCTGTTTTTTTCTTGTGCTCCTTTAAAATGAGGTTTAGCAATTTCAGTACTGAAACAGAAGAGGGCTCTTTTCCTCTCCTCTCTCCCAAGAAATCAAAGACATCAGAATTGATTAAATTTCTGATACTTTCCATTTCCCTTCAAATACCTCTGAACTCACTGTTTCTTGTCCTTAATGTCCTTCCAGGTGAAAAGGGTCTCACAGTGCCTACTTCCAACAGGCACCACGATCAGGGAGCATCACTTGTTCTTTCTGTTCAGATACTTTCACACCGGGCAAAAGGGATGTTCACAGCAGCACCCTCCCCGGAACAAACTGACCGTGCAGCTCACCATCTCCCTGCTGAGCTCAACCTGACCCACTTCTTTCCCTGGATAGACTGTGTCTTCCAGAAGGGTTATTGTTTTGAAAACAAAGAGGTAGAGAAAAAAAACAAACAAACAAACAACCCCCCAAAAAACTTCCTTCTTGGTTCCCACACTCACTGTGAGTTTTTTATGGTTTTCATTCACCATTTAAACCCAGAAATTTTCCATTTTTTGTTAAAGCAATATAAATATGATGCCCTATTTGTATTGAACCCTTAAGAGAAAAAATTATCATTAGCTTAACTTCAAGCTACCCTAATTAAAAGTAATCTGTAATATTGTTATACAGCATTAAACAAAAAATCCTTTATCAACTACTGTTGCTCAACTTTTTGAAAGTGTAGAAAAGAGAATTAGGAGCTAAGTGTCAACTATGACAAAATAATCACTCAGCAGTAGACCTCACACTGCTGATCAACAATAAGGGACAGGATGATTGCAGTGTGTTTTAGAAGCCCAGAAATAAGTGAGCACTAGCTAACAAGATTTCTGTGGTAAGAACAAACAAAGGACTTTCCTGAAGTATCTAAAATGGAGCAAGCAAAATGACACATTAACACACCAGCACTAAAGAGAAGGAGAGGAGACCACCTCCCAAAAATCTTTGATGGAGAGGGGATGGCAGACTCTAGCATTCCCTCTTCTTCAGGGTGGTCCTTTTCCACCCAGCCCCTCTCACTCTTTAGATATCCTAATACATCTCTGCAGCTGTCTTGTTGCCCCTCCCTTTACTAACTTGGTCATTTTGCCTTGACTTTCCTTTTACTCCTTCTCAGACCCTTTGCTTTACACCTCTCCTACCATTCTGGTTCAGTTTGGCATTTCCTTCCTGTCTCCTCTCTCCACCCATAGCACTGACATGGCTTCTCTGTTATTTCAATGCCTCTGTTTTGAGTACACTTTCCTCATCACTTTAAAATCTTTCCCCTGCCTCATCCTATTATTTTTTGCATCCTGCTCTTTGTTTGTTGGTCTTCCCATCGGCTGCAAATGACTCATGTCTGTACTGGTTCATGTACATTGATGACACAAACCCCTTAATTCCCTGTCAGTAAAGTGTCATGTTATTTTGTTAGTTGACATTTATGTCACTTCCTGGGAATCAAACAGTAAAGATACTTACCAGGAACAGTTAACACCAATGTGAAAAAAGGAACTCATTAACAGTTGCTAAGATCAGTGAAATATTAAATATCAAAAAAGAAAAGAATGATAGAGGAACATAATGCTTTTTTTTTTTTTAAATAATCCCCCCAAATATTTTATCAATATACTATATATTAGATGTATAGATGTATAATTATTATATATTTATATACAGTAATATTAAATGACTAAATTCTGGTGACCAGATGTATTTTCATAGGAGAAAAAAATATAAGAAGATAAGGACATGAGAAAAGAATATATTTAAGTCAAAGTAAATTCTATTTTCTTTTCTTCATTAAATCCTCTCTGTTTCTTTCAAATAAGAAGTTAGTATCACATTAAAAATTAATGCAATTGGATATCCCGCCTCCCCCCCCCCCGCCCCCTCCAGCTCACCAGACAACAAATAACTATCCTGATGACACTATACGTCTCTGTTAAAATAAAGCAGGAGCAGCTGATGGAACATACAAATGCCAGGTTTATTTGCAAACATGTCTCCCTCCCCCGCAGCCCTACAGGAGGCATCCGTGTGCCGCCGGAGTGCGGAGCCAGGACCGTGTAGGAGCGGCAGCCAGGGAGCCTGGACCGAGTCCCGCAGCCCCGCTCCCCTCACGGCCCCGGGGACAGGGAGCTCCCGGGGGTTCCCTGGAAGCAGCACCAGACATCCCTTCTCCTCTCCTTCACCTTCATTTCACCACTATTGCTGTGTTTTGTATGGGTCTGAATGGAGGATAAACACTGCAAATGCAGAGAGTTGCCTGGTGCTACACTCGACTAAAACCAGATGGCTCTTCCTTGGGAATTCCTGAAATCCTCAGTCTTACATGATCAAAACCCCCTTATCCAAATAAATGGTCCCAAATATAATATAAATATAATGTCCAGAAGGAAACTTCTGCAATGGCAATTGGTGAAGGAAAGTAAGCATTTTCCAGATCTCCGTGAGTAACTCCAGCAGTCTCACTGCCAGCACGGAAGTTGCTGCATGTTGTCCCATGCTAGGAAGGACATCAGAAGCAGCTGGCTAAAACTCTTAGAAGAATATGAGAATATTCCTTTCCCCTGAAGAGAAACTCACTAATGCATGTGGTTCGTTTGGGGCTTTTTCTGAAAACAAACATGTCATGCTCTGCATCAGCCAGCAACAAAAAGAGAATAATTGCCCAGATATTAAAATGCTAAATGTATTTGCCATGTAGTGCCATGGATTGCCTTTACAGGGGAAATTTCCACCTTTCTATGTGCTGAATAGGCAGAGAACTATTTGGTTCACCTGGACAGTGCACAGCAATATTTCAGCCTCACTTGCTACAGCTCTAGTGAATATATTTAACTGAATTGGAAAGGGCTAAATAAACTCTGTATCTATAAGATCCTAAAAAGACTATAATGGAAGGATTCTGCAAAGACAGTGTTATGATTTACATGCTTCTCTTTCCCCCTCTTCTCTGCCTGTGCTAGACAGCTCCCTAAACTCTTCTGAAGGCAGTGACATACCATTAAAATTCAGCTTTTAGCAGGGGTGAACTTGAACAACACCAAAGGCAATAAGTATGCAGGAAGGAGTAAAAAGAGCAATTTTTCCCCCCAGCTTATTCCGTTATTGATCTTTCAGCGATCACCGATGCTTTTTTAGGAAACTGATGGCCTTGAAACTGTACCTCGACCCCTTCAGCTTCCTCAATGAACCTCCTGCTGCTGGAGGAAAGGGCCTCCCATGGCCACTCATGAAGCCAGTCAATAGCAGGGCAGTTAACTATGGCTGGGAAGTTCCCAGCTCACTCTCACAGCATGGCACTGATGGGACAGAAACACCCGACAATCTGCCAGAGAGGAGGGAGGGAACAGGGAGAGAAAATAATCACACGGCAAGTTGAGGCCATCAAAGAGAGGCATGCAATGAACCATGGTCCAGCACCAGCCAGTACAGAGCTGAGGCTCCAAGCCAAATTTGGCAGATAATAAACTTTGTCAGCAACCTTGGGCAAATAGGTTTTGCACCCTTTCCCTTGTACAAACGTGGCACTTTTGCAGCTTCCTTCTGCTCTCTCCATGTTGGCATCAGTTACTCAGTTTGATAGCAATACATGATAAGGCAGGCACTGGGACTGGCTGGCATGCAGACAGCCAGAAGGTGCACATTCAGCTGGCCATGGTGACAGAAACCCAGTTCTTGACTTTCTAAATCTTTTCAAGTCTCTTCCTGACACTTTAATATGCAGTGTGACCCCTCTAAAAGAGCAGGAAGAAAAGGAGATTTGGATCTTAGCTTTCATGGGAATTTTAAGGGATGATTCTTAATAGAAGTGCAGAGATGCCCAAAAAGGGTAGGCCAAAGTATTCAAAGGAAAATAAAACTGTGACTGAAGTCTTGATATCACCAGGTCTACACAAAGCAACTCGCATTTGAGAAGGAAGGGTTATTCTAGTCCTCAGCTGTATCTTGACCCTACTTACTGCAGGTAGCACATGCTTTGGCCATTGCATATGCTCTTGGTTAATTGGTAAAAGGACAGACATCAGGCTGTTAAGACAAGAATGGAGTCTCTCCTATATGCTTCTTACTAAAGGAGCTATTTCTATTGTACAGGGCCTCTCAAACCATATGGCACTGATGTTGTTAATTCCAATAGAAAATATCCAAATGGTTTCAGAGGAGTTTATAACTTGTCCAAAAGCCACAAGTGCCAGGACAGAGCCCAGTGAGGCATGCCAGGGAAGTGACAAGTTTATTTTTCCTTTGGACTAATTGGGAACTGACATTCCTATTAAGAGAAAACTGGATAAAAAAGCAGAAAGCTGAAAGAAAATAAGTAAAAAAAGAAGTGATGAAAGGAAGAGGTTGAACTGGCTCAATACTTCACTGAGTTTTAAAGCAATCAGATAGGAGAGATAAAGGAATGAGGAGAAAGCAACAATAGAAAAAAGGTTCAACAGTATCTGGAAAGAAGATTGAAAGGAAAATGGAAAAGAATTGCTACTATCTCATAGTTTCTAAAAATACATCTCTGCACTAGAAAACACAAGACAGGAATTTACACAAATAACCTAGATACTAGAACCAAGTCAAACCAAGAATACCCAGGTTGTCTAAGAACGTCAGAAAGATAGACCAATCAGCAAGTTGGCTTAAGGTACAGAAGAAATCATCTACTTTAAATGTTTGAAGAGGCAAATGGCAGAAATGTCCATGCAGAATTCTAGACAAGTGGTGAAAATTACACTAAAACTGTACAAAGACACAGAAAGATCTTGGAATTTACTGCTGATGAGAAAGATGGGCACACACAGAAGAAACAACCAAAAAGATACAAGAATAAATGGTGTCTGCCACAAAACTGAATCAGAGAAGAACAAAAAATGTAGGGGAAGAATCTGCTAGGTCTGTTTCGCAACTCTTGAACACTGCTGAGTTTTCTGAATTTGTTTCCTGGTTACACTGTGTGTCCTTCAGTTAGACATTGTTTCTCCCTCACATCACCTCATTTTCTGGGAAAATTCTACAGTCATTTGTAATACTCATGGTGTCTCAGCTCCATGTTGAAGCGCAGGGAACTTAATTTTCTCTTTTTTTATTCCTCTAGTAGCCACCTTCTCAGATCTGCACACCATCCCTGCCGTGGTAGCAGCAGCAATGGAGAGCCTGGAGAGATCTGTCCCTGCTTTGATGTGCTTCTCACAAGTGCCCTTGCTATAGCAGTGGTGCCAAACTGAATCTATCACTCCTCCAAAGCTGCAAACCATACACAGACTTGCTTGAAGTTTCATCTTCTACACCCTCCTACACTCCTCACATTGCTCATATATGGACTTAACTCCTTAAGTACTGGACTGCAAGAAGAGTTCAAATCAGAGTCTTAGGACATTTGCCAGAAGCAAATCAGAATTTAGTGTTTTCTTTAGTCTTGTATCCTAAGTAATATTTTATTCTCCCTAAATATTGAAAAATTGTTTGTATGGGATGATTACTGTTTATATCAATCCTACATTGAACTTTAGGGGAGAGATTGCTTTCCCTATCCAGTGTAATTTGTTAGGAGCAATTTAGAAGAATTGTATGTATAAGGAGCTGCATTAGTTTATATGAACTGCAGATACCTGAGGAAGGTAAGACGGGGATTTTAGGACTGTTTACTTGAAACCTTATTCCAATATCTAAATTCTAGATTTCCTAAGTGACACCCAGCACTCCTCTGTTCTCCCCTTGTCCTTGGCAGATGTATTCAAATGCATAAGCACAATTTTACAAGTACAGGTTTACAAAGCAGTAGACAACAATTGAATGAAACTGTTACGAAGGCTAAGAAGAGAGAAAGTAGATGAATTCTGCAAAACTGAATTGTAGAAACCTTACAGAGAATGAAGAGAAATTATCAAATCCAATAAAAAGATAGTGATAGGTAAAATGAGTCACTTACACAAAAACTTCGTAGATTATTGTGACAGGATGAAGAACAATGTCTCAATCATTTAATAAATTACTTCTTGGACTAGCTAGTCCTAGAGTTCAGACCGTAACATACTATTCATAATTTTCATTATTTTTCCTTAAAACACATAGCTAAGAGATTTTTACTACATTGTATTGTTAGGCAGGAAATTCCAGCACAGCCCTGGATATAATATGATACCCTGATGAGATAAATATCTATTTGTTAATTACTTTTTGTGAACAAATACATAGGATACAGCTGATACTTGAAAAGGTAGTAATAAAAAGAATGTAACCAGATCCTGACCACAGCATAACCCTTCTTTCTCCTTTAGCTGTAGTGAAGTTTGGTAAATTCTCACCATAGATTTGATGCGGCATGTTTTCGGGGTTCATTTGCATTCCCCCCAGTGAATTCCCTAAACTACAAAGGACCTTGTGCACTGCTTGCTTTGCACACAGAATAATGAAGATGTCATGTGATCTGATAGCAAGAGAGCTGTGAGGAAAATTGAGTAATTATTACTGACTACATTTTGAACAATCTTTGCATAACCAAGAAGGTCTTATTTTGAAAACATTTATCTTTTGTCCAAGCCATACATTACAGCTTAATTTGACAGAAGGAAAAAACCCAAGAATAGGAAAGAATAGGAAATTCTCCATGTAAAAAATGAAGAATATCTTGCAAGACAACCAGGATATAAATATTACAGTAATCATATAGAAATAGAAATATGTAGTAAGTTCTCCAAGATAAACACATCCCTTTCTTTGAGGATTTTTGAGATTTAAACACACACAACTGAGTAATGAAGACAATCATTGTGGAAAAAAGAACTGTTATCTTGTGAAATCCATATCAACTTCCATGAAGCATTCGCCACTCCGAAGAACACAACCCCCCTGTTTTCTCAAGTGTCCATTTGAGCCTCACACTCACACGTCACTCTCACTACTGATGTGCATCTCACACTATATTTTTTTGGTCCAACCTTCTCCTGCTCTTCTCAAAAATGCAAGCCCTCTAGGTTCACTAAGTGCTTTGAACAGAGCAAGACAAAAGACTAAAGAGCATCTTGGCACATACTTGACCTCTGGTCTGATGGAGCCCATCCTATTTCAGCATTAGTGCACTCATGGTTTTCCCATATGAAGCTAAGCAGTGCTGCTGCAGGAGTGAGGAGCTGCACAGACCAGGAGTCAGTCCTGACCAGCTCTATGCCACCACCATCATTTTGTGAACAGAGCACAGGAAAAGCTGTGCAGGAGCAGGAAAATCCATATGGACGCCAGCCATTTCATGCTACTAGTCCTCAGGACCACAAATGCCCTTCGTAGTTTTACTAATACAGATGTATCCTTAAAAGTCAGCTCTCTCAGTGCTCAAGAAGAGATGGCTGACATCCAAATCAGAAAAGCCTGGAGCTTTTCATACAGAAACAGGAACTCTGTAAGAGCCTGCCAACTGCAGAAACAGATGTATTCTGTGCTACAGAACTTGGAAATCCTCGATAGCTACTCCCCACTGAACCAAACAAAGCAAACAACAAAAAATAAACCCGAACCAAAAATCAAAACAAATCTGGGGTCAGTATTAGTTTAACACAGAATCATAAACCCTAAAAACATAGTTCTTTTTGGCTGGGATTTAAGCACTCAAGCAGATAGATATGTATTTATGCCCTCAAAGGAAAAACCATGAGAGCTGGCCAAAAGCTGAGCTCTGATGGGGCTTCACAAGTTCCTTGCAGATTCACAGATAAAAATAGATGTTCTGTCAGTGGCAAAACAAACCAAAAGGAAAAGGTTAATGTGTCCTAATGAAAGAGGATTTGGAAATGAAAGATGATAATTTAAAAGAAAATTAATCATAAAAATATGGACAATATTGCCTGTGGCAATGCAGGACACCCACTCTGCCTATGTTTGACTTTAATTCTGGTTGAAGCATGAAAATACTGTACTGCTAAGTTCCATAGCAAATGGGGAGCCACCTAAATCCTGACAGGACTATAGAAAGAGGAGATCATTGTACAGATGTGATGACTAAAGTAGTCATGCCAAGTTGGAAGGAAATTGGAGAAATGGCATTCCCCTAAAGCAAATTTCATTCTTAATGCTGGGACTTCACAACAGCCACTGAGGGACTGTAAATTTTACATGAGGAAAATACACTATGAAGAAACTTGCTCAAGGAAGGAAGAGCAAGTATTTGTAGTACCCATCAGCAGCTCATGAAGAAAACTGGCTACACATGGACTGAATCACAGATTCAGTTCAAAAGAAAAATCACTTAGCATGTCTGACTTTGGAATATATAGTAATGTTTGCGAGCACTGAGGAGACTGAAGTGAGAACCTGGAAAACATGCAAAGATGAAATGCTGCAAAGAGTATACTTACTAGAAAGAGTACATTTGAGGGTATGCTTGTGTAGGGCATGAGGGCTGTGAGGCCTTTGGGCACAGTGTTCACATCTTTGGGGAAAAGCTGATGGGTTACCATGACAAGTAAAGTAAAGTAAAGTAAAGTAAAGTAAAGTAAAGTAAAGTAAAGTAAAGTAAAGTATAATAAAATCAGATGGAGCTCCAGAAAACAGCAAGACTGACTGAACTCGTCATATTCATGCTTTTGAGAAATAATTGCTTCTTCTGGCCTTTACTTTTCCAAGAAATTTTGGTGATGTGCAGAGTATTTAAGAGCGATTACTGCACAGAGATTTGGGATATTGAAAAAATTCTGGAACCCAAGTAAATCCCTGAGCCTTAGAAATGTCTCATCTTGTGTGTGCCTTAGACCCATCAGCACATTAACATTTACAATGTTCAGCCATCAACTTTGTTTGCTTGAGCATCATTCTTCCTTTATAATTTATTTCATCATTCATTATGAAAGTTCTTAAAATTCTCATGTGCATATCTGTCCTCACATACCCTTCAGCTGTGGACCCATATTTTATAATGGTGCAACCCATTGTCTTCACCTGATGTACTTTCAACTTAAATTTGCACCTACACACATGGCACGTTCTCAGTACACTGACAGCAGAATTGACTGCAATGTCCAGATTGAAAGCAATCAAAACAAAACCAACACAAACCCAAAGAGAGTCAAAGAACAGCCCTGTGTAGTTTTGGTTCCTGAGCTACAGATTCCTCAGCATAAACAGAACTGCAGGATGTAAGATTATAAGTGAGCTCGAGGGAAAACGTGGCTTAATGTAGGATGTTGATTTTTCCAAAACGAAAGGGAAAAATGAGACTATATCACTTCACTGAGCTTTAACATTATGAAACTGCCTAAATTCACCCTTTTGTTCTCTTTCACATTATATTAGTCTTTTATTCTTCAAATCTAGGGAAATGAGGAGGTGATAGGTCACACTGCAACTAAAAGTTCATACAGATATTTACCAGTGTGTTAATTCATGAAATTTATGTCTCCTTCAGTACTATAATGTCTCTACTTTTCTTCCCTGCAACATGAATAGATACCTCCTGTTCTTGCCTCCAGAAGTGCTAATTTGCACAGTAGGGGACTGGTGAAATTGTTGCAAGGTAAAAGGAGTTTGAAAGCTGGCTTTCAAAAAACCCTTAAAAATAGGGAAAGGGAAAGGGAAAGGGAAAGGGAAAGGGAAAGGGAAAGGGAAAGGGAAAGGGAAAGGGAAAGGGAAAGGGAAAGGGAAAGGGAAAGGGAAAGGGAAAGGGAAAGGGAAAGGGAAAGGGAAAGGGAAAGGGAAAGGGAAAGGGAAAGGGAAAGGGAAAGGGAAAGGGAAAGGGAAAGGGAAAGGGAAAGGGAAAGGGAAAGGGAAAGGGAAAGGGAAAGGGAAAGGGAAAGGGAAAGGGAAAGGGAAAGGGAAAGGGAAAGGGAAAGGGAAAGGGAAAGGGAAAGGGAAAGGGAAAGGGAAAGGGAAAGGGAAGGGAAGGGAAGGGAAGGGAAGGGAAGGGAAGGGAAGGGAAGGGAAGGGAAGGAAAGGAAAGGAAAGGAAAGGAAAGGAAAGGAAAGGAAAGGAAAGGAAAGGAAAGGAAAGGAAAGGAAAGGAAAGGAAAGGAAAGGAAAGGAAAGGAAAGGAAAGGAAAGGAAAGGAAAGGAAAGGAAAGGAAAGGAAAGGAAAGGAAAGGAAAGGAAAGGAAAGGAAAGGAAAGGAAAGGAAAGGAAAGGAAAGGAAAGGAAAGGTTACTGTGGGAATAGGGAAAACATAAATGGTAAAAATGTGAAAGGAGAAAATGAAGAGAGATATTAGAAATAATTTTTTCCCCATCCTTTCTTAAAATAATATACGAATACAATAGTCATGAAACAGAGACAAATAGCACAGTCAGAAAGGGATATGCAGAAGGTAAGCACCACTATTGACCATGTCACTGAAGTCTGTAAAAGTGAAGATGATACAGAATATGTCACACAAATCTCCACTGGCCTCTGTGTTGCAGAATAAATTTGTGGAATGAAGAAGTAATGGCAACAAAATTACAGAGAGGAGGGAACTTCAGCAAAATTTAAGCAGGATTGAAAAAGAGAAGAGGAGAGGGGTGAAAAAGAGAAAGTGGTATGTTATGAAGTGTGAGAACTTGGCAAAAACTCACAGTCAAATCAGAATGCTCTTTAGAACAGTGGTGGTTAAACACCTCAGAAAACTGAGAAACATAGAAGATCACTGCTATATGAAGGCTCTTCTCCCTCCCAGTGAAACTGAGCATTTTCATACAAAAAGTATGGAGCATATATCCCTTTCAAAACATTCTCTTTCTTAAGGGTTAATGTTTTTCAGACTTCTCATCTTCTTATCAGCTACACAGATGTTTCAGATGACGTGTGAAATTGAAGCCTACATAACCTGAAAGTTCCTAAAGATGCCACTGCAAAACCAGTTTTCCCAGATACTGCTTTCCAGCTCTCAGGAGAGAACTACAGCCTCCATCCAAAACAGTGTCTCTAAAACAGTTGTTGCAATTGTGGTATCATATTAATGTGTATTCCTAAAAAGTTTTAAATCTGCAAACAGCTACATGGATATTTTTACTTTTCCAGTTTTAAATGGCATATGTAAAGTAGAAAGAATTAACATTTTCTGTGAAATTTCAATTATTTGTGCAAATACTTAAGACTTGAATACACACACAGAATTACAACATATGTAATTAGGGAGCATATTTACGATTGCATTAACAGCACCACAAACTCCTCATGAGCACCTCACTTCTCTCTGGAGTGCATCATTATGTCCAAGACATAAGACCATGAAACTAAGACACAGAGCAGCTATGTGACTTTCCTATGAACAGGCAGGAAGTCAACAGATCTGGAAGCAAACTTGGTGTACACCAAGCCTCCACACAGGCAGGTTATTACAGGGGTAACACAAGAGAGGCAGCTTCGGTGCCACACGTCAGCAAGTGAGCTTTCAAGAGAAGTATGCCAACATATGCTGGGTTATGAGATAACTGAAATATGTTGCTATTTTGATCAGCTCATCACTGTTTCTTGCCCCCTGAAATATGCCTTACTTTCTACTGCAGCCACACTCTCAAGAACCACCTCCAACAGTGTTCTCTGATGTCCATCAGGCCCAGGGCTCAGACTTCTTTTCTAACTCCTGCAACTGTGACCTTCATGTCTTCATCACGGAACAGATCTGGAACCTCTCCTGTGAAAAGACAAAGGGGTAGGTAGGAGACGCCTTACACAACAGATGACAAATAATCTTCTACATGGTATTCACCCCAATGGGGTTTAAGCACGTAACAAGAGCTATGGTATGACATTACATATATCTAGTAACAAAACAGTCTCCTCCTGTTCCCTATGTCTTTTTGCCTAAAAGGAACTATTCTTTTCTTTTTTTTTTTCTTTTAAGGGATAGGAAACAACATTGTTTTGAAATGACAAAATATTTGCCCTGATAGGAGGTTCACTTGCAAATTATGGGCCCCTCAGAATAGTGGTTCCTTATTTCACAGGCTGTTGGTAAATTGCTTACTAGTTGGGTTGCAAAAGTAAATATAACTTTTTAAAAAATCTTTCGAGATACACTCCAGCATTGTGCATTTTTTCTTCCATCTTATCTCCACGCACCCACATTCAGAGTCCAGATTCTCTAATCTTCAAAACATGGGTGAGGCATCATTGCTGCATGCTATAGTTGTGCAGTCATAGGGACATTGCTTGAAATTAGTGAAATCACACCAAAACAAACATAACATTAAGTCAAAGAGATATTCTCCTTTCCCCCCAGATCAATGCACTTATGCATGGTAAGCCTTAGCAATTTGTCTCCTCAATGGGCCGTGCTGCCTTAAGCAAGTCAGACTCAATGCTCAAGTTGGATGGCTTGACTTGGCTGCTCTAAAATCTCCCCCTACAAATACCTGAAAAAGAAATAATCTCTTTAAAGTTCAATGCAAACACAGATCATTTGTCACTGGAAAAGATCTTTCAAGAAATTTGTTGCTTTAATCACCTGATGCCAACAAGTCATTAATCAGCACAAGAAAGCGTTCATCTGGAACTTGGGCATCTGTCAGCAAAAACACTGTGGGCATGTTCTTGGCACCAGTCTTGATGTACAAACTGGCAAGATCTACCTGTAAGGAAAGGAGGCAATCACTCATATTCTGTTAAAATGTTGATAGAGAAAAAGTGTGAAATACATGTTAGTGGTGGCAACACATCAGTGACTTCTCCTTACTTTTTTTCAGTTTATTTACATATCACTAATTTGCTGTATAATATCCAAAGGGGATTGCAGTTTTTCTTATTTTCCACATCAGACACTGAAGTTTTGCCATGACCTAGTAGTAAAGATTGAAGAAGTCTCTCCATGAATGTACTAAAAAGGGATATTGCAGCCATGAAAGTTCCATCAAGAACCTTACCATACCAAAAATGTGTGGGAATTGCATTGAAGAGTCAGATCCATTTTAAATTCTGTTGTTGCTGAAAGACTTTTTTTTTGTTAGTGAATTTATTTAGGAAAGCTTTCTCAGCTGCAAAAAAACCCAACAAAACTGAGGTGTGCACTTTTGCACTTTTTTTTGGCTGCGGCCCAGAGGGAGACATGGTATGGGACCATGTGGTATAAACATGGAATGCTTTTTGGCTTTGGTTTCCAGAAAGAACAAAACCCACATCAGTTGCATTTGAGTGTGACCACATTTGAAACACAGAATAAGGTCAATGCTGGCTGTTATGAACAAGCTGTCACAGAACCTAGCAAAGCAAATTTTCAGGCTTGTTAACAGAGGCTTAGAAATTTTCCTGCTTGGAAATGACAAGCAGGGAGGAAATGACCACTTAAGTCCACATCTTACACTGCACATCATTTGGCCAGGGAAGGAGGGCACAAGAAGTTAGACACCGTGAACACACTGAAGAACATGCTGCATTTTCCAAAGCAGAACAGCATCTACCTCCCTCAGAAAACCAGAGACTGAGAAAGCCTTGGGCTACACACACTGTGGTGGTTTGGTCATGGACCAAGGCTAACAGAAGGGCTTTTTGGGGACTGGCATCCACCAAATCTGGCCACAATCAGATCCTTATTCATCCACATCTGAAATTCAGAAATATTGGTTGCTGTCCACATAGAGTGAAGACCAAAATGTTCTCTCCTGTGCTGTTTGGTCACATAGGGCTCAGCCTTGCAAGGTCTGTAAACCTGATAAGAGCATCTCACTCAATTATATTCCTAATCTTTGCACATGGGCAGTTTAGGTGACTAAAGGACTCACATGCAACAAGGACAAAACTTTTTCTTATGTTCACCCACTTCAGCTTTACACCCCTAAACCAATACATGCTCAATGTCATGCAAAAATTTGTACTAAACCATTAACTATAAATATCAGAACTCCAACCACATCTTTGTAACATGTGAAGCAGCTGCCTTGGAAAAGTGAAGAAACTACTAAAATTCTGTGAAGCATATAAGCAGGCACTTAAATACATTTTGACTACACAGGTTTCAAAAATAAAGAAAACAAGAGGTACAGCTGGAAACCACAAGAACCATAGGACTTGTTACTGTAAACTCCACTGTTTTGCCTGTGATTTTATCAAGCCTGTGCAACAAAACACATTCTTGAAGTAGTGAACTCAACAGACGCAAATAATATCTATTATTTTGCCCTGAGGCCCTGGTTTCTTCTGTGTAGTTTGGAAAAGCTCCAGGGAGCAGATGTATCCTGCCAGTCCAGACAAGCTGTGTTTACCACCTACTCCAGTCAGAAGTTCATAACCCCTAGAAGCTTATAGGATAGGACTGATTCAGCACCTGATGACAAAACACCAATAAAGTAATAGTAACATAAAGTAGTTTCAACAACCTCCTAAGCAAAGTTTCTCAATTTCTTTTTATTGCATCAAGCCTGTTTTTTTCCTCCCCCCCTTTCTTTTTTTGGTCTGTTTTTCGAAATAATGTTCTCCTGACACCTAAATGTACATTATCTTCACATCAGCGTTTGCTATTGCTTGCAGTATTCGAGCAAGTGAAGAGTTCTTTTCCTTTATCAAATATTGAAGATCTGCCAATGACCAGAGCTGTCTGGTTACATATTCTTTACATTGAGTTGCTCCAAAGCATCCCACCAGGATTCTGATGGGCCTATACTGAACTCAGAACAGAGTCCTAGTGAGCTTGAAGGGAGGTGGACTGGGCTGTAGGAGCATATGAGAATTTCACATCTGGCAGTCTGCACCACAAAGGCTGAAGGATGATGAATCACTTAATGACAAATTTGCATCAAACTTTAATTTACTCTCGGAATATCTCCCCCAGACTAATTAAAGCATGCTGTTATTTGCTGATCATAGAATACTACAGGAGGATTGAGGCCAGATGAGGACTTGCCCCAAAATTAGACAAGATCTAATTGCTAAAATTTTGAAATGCGTGTTTGAGGTAATTCCTCTCACAGAAAATTATGTTTGAGACATTGACAGAAATCTCTTGCAGTTTATACTCTAATAATTTTTATAAGCATCTAAAATTATTTTCAAAATTTCATTTTTTAACATTAGATGCAGATTCTAGGAGATGAAAGACCAGATCTTAGAGACAGCATGTTGGACCTTTTGCTCAATTTTTCTTACATGTATCAATGAAATATCCCCTTAATTCTCTTTATGTCTCATGCCACTGAAAAAAGTTATTGAAAAAACTCTTGAAAAAAACATTGATGAGAACCTTCTTAAATAAAGGGATAATGTGTCTAATCTCGTTGCATCTAATAAAGAGCTAAAAACCTGTCCAACAAAAACATTACTGGAAGCCAATTCTCTTTGACTTCACTGTAGAACTTTGTCAGTCTTATTCATTATTTAACAATGGATCCATAAAAAAAAAAACCCATAAAAGGTGCAGAAAAAACTTACGGGATTTAATTTCACAGTCGCTTTTCCAGGACTGCCAAGTTGTAAGCCTAGGACACCCTGCCACTTTGCCAAACTGAGATACTACTCTCTGTCACTAGGCTTCAGAGAGAAGATAATGGTTTACCAATATTTTCAAGCAAAACTAGTGATACCTGAGAAGGCTTCTGTCTGCAGGTCTGATGATTATCACATCAACCTCTAAATCAGACCAAAAAAACCTACAGTCCCTATGAAAGGTCCATATGGTTATCTTTGAAATTTAAGCATTTCTTTAATCCTCTTGGAGTGAAACTTCTACAATAGACTGCTTTGTCAAGAGTGCCTTCTCTTACACAGCTCCTGTCTGATTATGTGCAAAGTGAAAAACGATGACACTGAAATCCTAGTCCAACTCACTGAGAAGAAAAGTTTGTGTGTTAAACCATTTGACACTGCCAATAATACAAACTGCTTCAACAAAACTTATCTCTGCCAGCAGGGGCCTCTGTCTCTTTCTGGAAATCACTGATATTACACGACCAGAGCGACGGTATCTGTTGAAGAAAGATTACAAATAATGACAAGAGCAACAATGAAGTCTGTGCCTCATTTACTCAGCAAAATCTTCATCTTCTGAAAACTGGCTGGCTTTCTTCTGTGCTGAAAAACAAAGCAAATGTAGTAAATCAGATTTTAGAAACAGAACAGAAGCTGAGATTTGGAGCCATGATAGGTACTGAGATATTGCCTGACATGACAGAAACAAGTTACATTAAACTGAAGTAAGGTAAGCATACATATGAAAAACAAGGTATGGATAAATAAAACAAATCTATGATGACACTTAGAAGTCTTGGCTGGTTTAGGTTTAAAAAAGTACAAGGCTGGGCAGCAAAGCAGCTCCAGGTCTGCCATGCATTATTTAGTATATGCTTAAGGTATTGTCCTGGCTTTGAACTAATCTAATTTTAAAAGCATTTTCCTTTTCTTGGAAACAAAAGACAGATATTGCTTTTCTTATAAAGGCCTGATACATCATTAACTAATTAAAAGATAAGGCAAACTGTCTACAGCATTATAGATTATCTTTCCAGCCTCAGAAAATAAGTGGTGTTAATTTCTGTGGAGTGCAAAAAAAGGCTGAATCTCTGTTTAAACAAACAAAGTGGAGGTTATTTTTAACACTGAGCCACAATCTGCTCTTCCATAAGGGCACCAGCAAAGTCTATTTATCAGCTCTATTGCTGCATGGTGCCCTGCATAAACCTTCCACTAAGAGTGCTATGAGTCTGCACTGCAACAACCCCTCAACAGCAGAAAGCAACGACTTCATGCAAGCATAGTTAGCATCGTGATGGATTACATGTTTCCTTTTTAGATATTCCAGCTACACCCGCTGCATGGCACCCTCAGACAAAATTGGGTTCATAGAAGCATGTCATTGTAGCTCTCTAGGAACTCCTCAAGTTGCTCCCCACTGCAATGCACAGTCCCAGTAAATAAGACCTATCACCACTCAGCTTTTAACTTGCTGGCATGAGGCAAAATACTTTCCAGCTACCAACATACCTCAAAATACTTGTCCATAGTGTCCATCATAACTTTGTAACAGAAATTACAGTCTTTGCTTTCCCCTAGTTTATCCCCATAGACATGTGCCAAGTCATGATCCAGAGATACTGAATATCATTTGGTTGCTGTAAACACTTGGGTGTAGGAAACAAAATGCCCTAAAGATAACAAAATATTTTCTTTTTTAATGTTGTCATGTGGCATCAAAATTGGATGTCTTAAGGAAGACTAACTGATATATTCTGCAAAGACATTAGTTATACTTAGTAGATACCCATAGATACTGTGCTTGAAACCATACATTCTTTAACATGAACCAGAATGTCTCTAAATTAGCAAGTTCTCCAGCCAGTTGAACATGCAAAATATAGTTAAAACAAATGTCTGCTCTCCACTTACTGGGATGCTTAGGTGGGCACAGGGCACATGGAAGCAATGGCACCACCAGGACCTTTCATGGTCACTAGCCCTGTTTTCCAACAGTGCTCAAGAAAACAGGACAGAGGTCATCATGACAAAATTAGCACTTTCTCAACTGTCACCTCAAACTTCCTTCTTTCACAACTTCCACACCAGGATGGGTGCAAACACGGATGATGGGCCAGTGCAATCCCACCAAAACAAGGTGTGTGGTGTACAAGAGGACCTGACAAGTCCTTCCCTCCTCGCCTTCACAGTGATCCATGGGGTGGGAAGACAAGAATCATATTCTGTGAAAGAACAGAGCTGCACTCCAAGGAACAGGAAAGCAGATAAAAACAAACCAGGATCAGACTCATGGGATTTTACAAGAGAGGCCAGGATTTACTGACCCTATTATATCCTTCCCTCATTTCTGTCTTTAATCTCTGGTATGGTGTTTCGCTACCCTTTGAAGACCCTGCTTCATGGAAAGGGTTGTCAAACACTGGAACAGGATACCCAAGGATATGGCTGAGTCAGCATCCCTGGAGGTATTTAAAAGATATGTAGATGTGGCACTTAGGTACATGATTAATGGTGGACGTGGCAATGCTAGACTTATGGCTGGTGTCATTGATCCTAGAAGTCTTTTGCTACCTAAATAATTTTTTGATTTTATTATCATTGTTTCAGAGTTTCTTCAATCTCTGTTTTATTCTACCTAATCTTCCAAAAGTTTTTTTTCCCTTTGAAAAGTTGACCTTCTCCTCTCAAAAACCAACCAAAGAAAACAGTAAGCATAGAAAAGTTTGCAAACCATTGCTCTATTTCCACTAAATACATTTTATGTCTCATCTTTCTAGCCATCTCCTCTACCTGACTATGGTCCCCTTAGGGCAGGGACCATCTTCTACTTTGTACAAAAAGCATCTGTTCTTCATCAGTCCACAGTTCAATGTCCATCATTAGATTATAAACATCAGCAAAAATAGAGTGCTGCCAGGCACATTAGCCCATGATCTAGACCTGAAAGCCATTGGAGAGGTCTCTCATATTAAGGATGTAGTGGAACTTCATACCAGTTGGTGGGAAGTTTTGAATCCCTGCCTGGTGAAGACATACATCTGCTGTAAGGTGGCTCGAGTACTCTTGATTACTGGTGGAGTACAGGCTTGTTGCTGGAAGTGGAAGCAAACTATCTTTCTATAGATGGCAATCAGGGAATCTGAGGAAAGGAAGTTGAAGGCAAATACTGTAAAATGTCTCTGAAAATAAAAAGGGAAAAGGAGATGAAGATTCTCCAGCATTGGACAGCAGATAAGAGTCAATGAAGTGTTAAATGACAATACAGCCTGGTGAGCATATAGCTACTTGTGTGTCACAGAAAATACTTCATTTCTAGCTTCATCCTTAATGCAGTCCCACAGCAGTTGCATGTCTGGTTACGAGCCCCAGGGGCACATCTGACAGGTGAATGACCACATGAGACTGCAATTCAGGGGACTTTCCACGTCATAATAAATCTAGTGTGGCTCTTTGTGTTTAGCTATAAGAACAGAAAGATTTTCAACCTGTACTAAATTTCAAACACTATGTTTTCTCCTATTCCCTTTCATCTCCTACCTATTGTAATGGAAAGCGAAATATTAATTATTTCATGTATTAAATACAGGATTGCTATAATATGACACTTCAAACTCTACCTGGAGCTTAGCCTTGATAATGAAGCTGCCAGCAGCTGGATTCATATAAGCAGCATACTGGAAAATATGAATTTCTTTAATAGTTAGCTTCTGCCTAACATAATTGAGAAAGAAAATGTAGCTTGATTAATATTAGTGACGAAACACTGAAGAACTGTGCATTTCCAAGCTTAACCTCAGCTGAAGAATCAACAGTTCTGTCCTACAGGAAATCTGGGATACAAATATCCATGGAAGTATCAAATTGGGATTGACATTTTTAAACTAAGAATAATCTCACATTTTCTATCACATAATATTTTTTCAAAATTTCTGTTCAATTAAGATACTACATTTTCACAAAAGCTTTTGATGATAAAGCTTTTTTGTAATGAAACTGGCTCCAAACATACTTGGATGAGTAAAGCATGGTGAAAAGAAGTACAAATCAGAATGCACACAATCATCACTCATCACAGATAAGAGCAAAATTACCTGATCTCAATAAGAAAAAAAACCAGTGAAGATCATCATAGAGTGTGAGGGGGCATGCTCCTCTATTTGTTTCATTATCCAACACTCTTTCTGGCTCTCCAGATGACACAGCTCCTGGTGAATTAAAAGGAGGCTGCCTAAAAAGTGAAATTAAAAAACAACAAAAAAAAAGGCTCTGAGTTGCTGGAAATTTGTATTCTTTTTGTCCAAATATAAAGAGAATCTTGTTTCTTTAGATGTCAGTGTACATCTGAACTAGGAAAAGCAGGTCTTTCGAAGAAATACTGTGAAATGAAAACTCATGAATAATGCAGCTATTCCCTGCTCAAATCAACAAATCTTTCCTTCCCAGAACTTCACAGAATAGTGCCTTCTCTTTCTTTCCATGTGTTTGCAATGGATTTTACTCTATTTTACAATTCTTAAGTAGTTATATTAAATTCCTGAATTGCATGGTCAGCATTTTTCTTGATTTGATCTGTTTTGTAAAAATGGAAAGTTTTAACTTTTGGGTAGGCTTTATTTTAAAATAATTCAAAACCATTCAAAAGAAAGAAGCATCAACCCTTTTAAGCACTAAGGACTTTGAGATCTGAACTCTGAAATCTTTGTGAAAGAACAAAAGGTTTCTTATCCCAAAAAGAATATAGTTTTGGGAAGAAAACAGGAGAGCATTGAGACAGGAGCTTTGCATGTCACTGAATTAGACCTGACTGATTTCTCCAAGCCAGAGATGTTTCAGATTTGAGTAGTTGCTTCATTTTCTTTTCTCTTTACATCTTGTTCCTTAACAAGATATCTAGCTGACGTGTGGTGTCATTCCTTCATGGGATGAAGTATGATCTAGTGAAAAAATGTATTCACTTCATCTGCATTAAAAGATGCAAGAACAGTACCGATCATTCACGATGTTTTCTTTGTAAGTCACGTATTTTCTTCATGTCACATAAGATGACATGCTTGTATATGGACAAGAACCTAATGCACATTTATGATAACAAATTATTTACACAGGATATTGGTCTTCCTGTAACAGAACAAACTAAAACACTAATCCATTGATTTTGGACTGGAAACTTTGTATTTACACAGGTTCTGGTGAAAGGATGCCAATATATTTTAACTGCCAAAAAATTAAATTGTCCTTTGAAAAGTAAGAAGGGAATTCCTGTTGTCACCTACTCTAGGAGGCACTGCCTTGGCAGGGGGTTGGACTACATGATCTCCAGAGGTCCCTTCCAAACCTAACAGTTCTGAGATTCTGTGATTCTGTAACTACCTTCTTCGCCCAAATCAACTGAAGTATCCTTCAGTGGCCATTTTCTATGTTTTTATTCTCATGGCAGAGACAGACTGTTCATTCGAACCAGTATCATAAAGCTTCTATGGATTTTGTCTGTTGTCTTTACAGGTGAAGAAAACGCAGAGTGTTAGAGGCTAAACACCTGGGAAGCTGCATTTCAGGGAATCTGTATCACAGCCATCCCTGCTCTCAATAGCCAATCAATGGGGCCAACATCCAGCAGCTCCATCAAAAGCAGCTGAAGGATACTTTCCTTCCAAGGCTCTCCATAGCCCCTTTGCTTTCTGCTTCTCTTTTCTAAAATGGTTTATAACCTCCCAGAAGCATATGCTTTTCTCTTTAATCAATTAATTTTGAAGCTTTCTGTTTTTTCTGTGATTTAGGGTTGCCATGATGGACCACACCACAGAAAGTATATCATAGCATTAATAAATGCTCACCAGTGTCAACGATCGACATGCTGCCAAATCAATGCATGAGGCTGATCCATTCCATATCTATCCACTTCAGGCATATTCAAATCACCAGTAAAATAGATAAGTTTCTCATTCTTTTACTGGACCATAGGTATGACCAGGTTCTTTCTCCAGCTTTTTTCCAAATATCCCTGAAATGTAACACAAAGGCATAAAAATTATTACCGTATGAAGCAACATTGAAACTAAACAAAATCAGGAATTCAAAATCATGCTGGCTAAAATTCATGAAACATTTCACTAACTACAAGGTTGGGGTTTTTTTTAACTGTTGAAGTCCTTAGTAATCAGAGAAACTCACAGTCTCTGAGAACACATCACCCTGGGATTCTGAATTCCAGAAAAGTCTTGTTGATTTACTTGATTGACTACTTCACAGCTTTTGAAAATCTCACAGCATATCCATCTGCATCCTTTGAAACTGAAATGCTTTGAATGTGAACTCCCCAGGTATCCTGACACTCAGAAAATTAATCAGTGAGCAGATTATTTTCTCCTTCTCCTTGGAGAGATTAAATAAAAACCAAAATACGTAAAGTGCAAAAATTTGAATGATAGCTATCATTAAATCAGGACATTTAATCAGGAATCTAATGCAATATCATCTCCCAGACTAAGGAATATTAAGGTGATTGTATTAAATTTCAGCCTATTCCCCCAAATAAGGTGCTTACACGATGGTCAATGCAGACCATTAGGTACAAATTTACTACAACAGTGAACAAATTAACTCAAAGGTCCTTATGTATTCATCAGAACTGTAAAATACTGAGACACAAACTTTCAGTTTATACAATTTTTATCCAACTGCACTGCTTCCCGTAGATATGTAAGTGAAAAAATAACTACAGAAAGCTGCTAAGTCATGTTGAAAACACAGAAGAAAAAAACTTTTATTAAGCATTATTATAATTCTGAACTCTGGTACGATGTGATCCTCAACTTTTGCCACTTGATGAAGTATTCCACAGATACATAAGAAAGTATTCATCGTCCACAGAAGCTTGATTGCTAATTGCACACTTTCTATTCTGCACATGGAAACAAGAACCTGCAGAAATCACTAGAAATTTATTAAAGCAGGACTGGAAAACTAACAATCTTCCTTCCTAGGTCATATATTTTTGTTGTTCAAATTATCACAGAAATTATTTTGCACAAAATAAAACCACAGTAATAGGCGAATGCCAAGGAAAACTTCAGTAAGACACAAAGACTGGGACTCTCATCTTCAACAAGCAGGCTAAATTCTCTCTGTTTCAGAGCTGGGATTTGAACCAAAGGGTGTTATGAAACATTTAGGGAATATAGTGGTTAAAATTCTTACAGCACAGCAGAGAATTTAATGCAGACTCAATACTGTTCGTCAAGAAGAAAAAGATTTTTCAAAAAGTTATGTACATCTAATCGAGATTTTTTTTTTGTCTAGTCAATAATGTAAGGAATTTGGGATACACCTGCTATTGATTTTGAGATGATGAAAGCCACAATTTAATAAGACTTTAATATTTTTCAATAAGAAATGCCTGTATGAAAGAAAAGAGATATATTATCTGTTCCATGTATAATAACTAGAATAGGCAAAAATGGAGACTACTGACTTTTTTTTCTTTTGTGTTGCACTGTGTGTTAAAATACTTTGGGTTAGGCAAAAGAAAGACTGAAATGTAAGTATATGGTTGTGAAATAGTCTTGCTTCTTTGAAAACTGGGCAACCTGTTCATGAGAGCTTGTATGAAATAGAAACTGCACTTACACGGGGACAGCTGAATGCTGGACGTTGCAGCAGACTTGTTAGTTCCTTGGGCAAAGCAGAATAAACAAACACATCACTGCAAGCAGTTTCCAGTAGGACTACAGAAGTACTGTCGTCTTAGATTTTTCAGTGAAATGAATCATCTGCAAACCTCAACAGTGATTTTGACAGGCCAACTCAACAAAGGTAACAAATGCTTCCAAGGCCATTTCTGTCTAGTCACAGTCAGCTGAAAGGATGGTACTGACTGGAGAAGTAAAATAAGCAAATAAAGAGTGAAGGTGTGCTGGAGGACAGGACAGAAATGGAAAACCTCAATGTATTTGCAACTGGATGATCATAAATTTTGGGGAAAAAAGCTGTGACTGCACTTACCCTGCTTTACTACCACAGAAGGGAAAAAACTTTTTGCAGAAACCATGTGCATATGAAAGGCTTAAAGTGTCTTAATTACATAAAAGACAATTTTGCTCTTTTATCTCAGTGTGTAGCCATAATTCTAAACCCCGAATTAGGAATCCTCCCTCTCGATCCTCAACCTTATCTAAATTTTAAATAATGTCCACAACTGTAATCTATATGGACGTACACATTTTTGTTCTCTGTGGCAGTGTTCCTGACTTAAGTATTATTGATGACCCCATACTTAATATACCAATATTAGTTTGCATCAGAACATGCCCCCATCAAGAAACATTTTGAAATTTTCTGCTGTTCTAGAGGCAGAGCGGGTGAGTCATATGCCTTGGGGGAATGCTAAATAAAACCCTACACTATATGCTAATCTCACCCACTCTAGCAGATACCTCAAAAAAAGTTATGTGGCTACAGATATGATGAGAACTGACAGAAAATACTGCAGATTAAAAGTTGTATGATCTGTAAGAAAAACCTTTTAACCTCTGAACTATGGAAAGAGCATAGCAATGAATAGTAGTGAATCACTATAACAAGTTCACCTCTTAAGCTATTTTTAATGAACTAAGTCTTAATTTAAATTGCTCATTTGTACAATTTGCTGTGAATGATTCTTTCCATTATGAAAACAATCCACAATTTGACTGTTCCTAGGACACATGAAGGCATTTCAGTGTATCACTTGAATGCATTTTCCAGGAAGAAATACTGGTACACACAAACACAAAAATCACATAAGAGGCCATCATTTTGATCTATACATGACAGTACAAAATCATTCTGTCACAGCTCACCAAGACAATGTTGTAAACACAATGGAAAGGGAACACCATGTACTTGTTTCTGGATCGTCGTGCAGTTCCTCACCCACTGTGATTAGCAGAGGGATGTGGTAGCAGAGCATTTAACAGGAGGAATTTGGCTAAAGAGCAGTGGACAGAAGGAAGAGCTGCAGACAATGAGATGATCCATTTCTTGGCTCATGTCTTAATTTTTCTTAGAAGGTGCAGTTAGAAGGTTCGTAAACTCTCAGACTTTATGCCACAAGACTGTTGGTGGGTGTGACACACTTGGAGAACAAGAGCCTGTGATGTTGACTTCACTTCTTTGGTTTATTTAAGAAGTTTCCTGCAAGAAGAATACACAATCTTTGCTGTCCAGGAGCTCCTTTCATCAGCTTCTCCTTGCAATGGAAAGTGTTATGTTTTTGTACTCTAGAGCCATGGCCATAGTTGCTACTGGAGTGGCAGTCGTTAGCTGAAAAATCTCTCCCTGATCGGAGGAATTTCTGAAAGCCTTTTAAGGCTGATTCCTCATTAAAGGAGCTATGACAGTTTACAACAGCTCATGATCTCACTCTGATGCACAGCAGATTTCTCCAAATCTTTCCATTCATTTTGAGCGGCAAAAAGGCGATTAAGTTCTGTTAATTCAGGATTCCATGTTAACGTGAATTTGGAAACACTTCAAAGGAGAAAACTAAGGTATAAAGAAGACAAAATGGTCTCTGCTTATCTGATGTGAATACAGAAGAAATTAACACAAGCCATGAAAGGAAAACAGGGTAAAAACTTATTCAATTAAGATTTGTGGATTTATACCTATTTTTTTAAACCTGGTGAAAATGTAATCCATTAGCAGCAATGTAGATTGGCTGGAAAATTAGATAACTGATTGCAAAAGCAGTTAAATTACACATCAATGTGTAATTTATAATAATAATGTAATAAATGTTTCTAAAGATTTTATCTGAAGACCTCTAAAATTGTAGAAAGTTTTTCAAACTGAAAAATTGTTTTTGGTATCTTCTCCCAGACATTTGAGAGGATAAGCAAGTGTTTTAACTTACTTCTCTAGTGCTTTTCATGGTATGAAAAGATGTAGAGCAATTGGGCACATAATTTTTTCAGTATAGTTGTTTCCTGTTCAAGTTATGGGAAGGATAAAAAGAGAGATGGCAAAGATGGCATATCCACTGACCACTGGGCTCTCTCTTGATTGTGTTCTTCATGAAGAGCAAAACAGACAGCTTTTATGAGCCTATTTTGCTCTGACTCTCTGACTCCTCTTGTTCCAAAATCTACCACCAATATAGCATTTTTGGCCAACTTACAGCCCTCTCCATTTGTGCATTATATTTCCTTTGATCTGCATCCATCTCACCCACAGAGACTCCAAACTCCACCAGACAGGGACTGACCCTTCTTGGGTGTTGTATGGTACCTAGCAAAAGTAAACTCAACTTCTGACCATCCTTTTCAGTACACCTACAGGCACCATGCAGAGAGACCCAGGCCACCCAAAGATGACTCAAGGCTTCTTGTGAACAGAGGTAAAGATAAGTTTTCTCATCCGCAATCAGAGAGCAACTTGTGGGAGCACAGTGTCAGTTCCAGTTTGCACCAAGCAGTTTCATCCTCCTCCCTTCCCCTTGCCTGCCACAACTTTCGAAGTTTTCCAGTTTGCAAAGCCATGAACTTTGCCAAGGCCCAGACAAGAGCAGTATTCAATGGTTTTGATAAAACTGTAATAACTGTGGAATATTTTTTATCATTGCTGTTGTGGGAAGATAAGTTCCTCACATCCATATGGAACTCTGGAGCACTGCTGATGTGTGTGGTAGCTGAATGAATTGTTGCTCAGGAGGTAGTCTTGTCGAGTCAGAGACAGCACCAAGCCTATTGCCTATAAACACTGGTTTTCCTACTCCAGCATTTCCAACAAACAAGACTGCTTTGCCTTTTATTAAGAGTAAATCAATAAAGTACCAGAGATGTAGAATCTAAAATGCGTGAACAAAGACTGACTAAAATTGAAAAGGAAAAAACCCATCAAACACTTGCACATCACAGTTTACTTTTAAAAGCAAACTGTAATTTCTGTCTCTCTCTCTCTCTGGCTAGGACGAAACTCTAAAAAGTGATGAAACAGGATACACCATTCTTTCATTCTCAAACAATTACTACAAGAAATTGGTTTTTTTTTTTATTGGATTACTTTTTGCACAGTATTTCTACTTGAAAAATTTTACTTAACTTCTTCTAATAGGAAGCTTTTGAAATGTAGTTGTAGCTGAAATGCATTTGTTCCACCTCAGCCTTTACAGAACACCAGTCTCCCTATAACTGTTAGAGAAGCAAAGACTGGTGCAAGATGTAGTTGGTTTAATTTCTCAATTATTTCAATGTAATTTTTGGCCTAGCTTTCACCATACCTAAAACCATTTGGACAAACAGTTGACAATAAATAGCTTTAACTACTGTGAGCACCTAAAAGTTTCCTTGCCTGATAAATCTTTTTTTTCCAAGCTCTGTATTTTCCTATCAAATATTAACCCTCAAAGACAACAAGAGATTTGAAAATGGACCACATCTTTTGATCATCAGCTCCATATCTCTATGTCCATAGACTTCTAATCTCCCCAGGAAAATTCCTTCTCATCTAAGCATTAAAAAGTTGTGCAATACAAGTTAATGCAATCAAAATAACATTAAGTACTTGAGAATGTCCTATGCAGAGCATACTGAAAAGAAGTGCAAAAATAACCAAACCTTCAAACAGAGGCAATTACAGCTCCCAGCTCATGCTTTCTATTCCTCCACTGACAGGTATATATCATACTAACATAACTTCTACAATTTGTCTTCCACAAATATAACTCTAACTTTATCAGTTGTTCAACAGCATAGTGGAAAGGTGATGAAGTGATTTGCTGCCTCTAGAACTCAGATACTTTGTGTGAAGATAACTTACCTGGCAAAAAATTATCTGTGCATAAATGTGGCCACAGGAAAATGTTAAGGCTTCAATTTGTGGTGTACAGTTGCTGTGGACATTATTTTCAATTATTTAAATGGACTTGGAGCCTGAGTTTCTCTTATTATGGAAAAAAGATACCCCACACAAAAGTAGGTAGATGCCTAAAGAAGGCTGAAATCCTGTGTGAAGACTGCACTTGGGCAGGCTTCTGGGAGGACCTGTGAACCTGTGTAGAGAGGAGCCCATGCTGGAGCAGCTTTGCTGACATGACTTTTAACCCCATGGGGGACACACACTGGAGCAGTTTATGGAGAACTGCAGCCCGAGGGAAGGACTCAAGTTGGAGAAGTTCATGGAGGCCTGTCTGCCATGGGAGGGACTGTGATGGAGCAGGGAGGGGAAGAGTATGAGGAGTACTTCCCCTGAGAGGGAAGAAGGAGCACAGACTAGGATGAGCTGACTGCAACCCCATTTCCCATCCCCCTGTGCTAATGGGAGGAAGAGGTAGAGAAAACTGGGAGTGAAGTTGAACTGGGAAGGAGCTAGGAGTGGAAGGAAGTTATCTTTAAGATTGGGGGGTTTTTTCCCACTACCCTACTCTGATTTGACTGGTAATAAATAAAAATAATTTCCCCAAGTTGAGTCTGTTGTGCCCATGAGAGTGTGCTGTGTATTTGATTTCCCTGTCCTTATCTTGACCCAAGAGTCTTTCATAATATTTTTCTCTTCACCGTCCAGCTGAGGAGGAGGAGTAATAATGGCTTGGTTGGCACCTGGCATTCAGTCAGGGTCAACCCTCCACACTACTGCTCTGATTAAGCAGTATATGTAAGAGAGGGAAAAAACCCACTTAAATGGCAAAATTCTCTAAAATGCCTATTTGAGAATATATGTAGGCACCAAATAAATAATACACTCACAGAATAAAAATTAGAAGGAAGGCTTAATATATATAATGGAGTTTGTTGCAATTAATCTTCAAGAAGGATGTTAAAAATGCCAACCGATATCATCAGATACTCATTGGTTTCATCCCAGGTTCTAGGTGTTCAGGAGAAGAATACCAGCTCTGGATATTGTAGCTGGGGCAACAGCTTTTAAACGTGTACCTTAAACAGCAGCCACATTGACAGAGTCACAGGCACACACTAATTGTTTTTAAGGGTCAGAACCTAGAAATCATCAGTAAACTTTTCAGCAAAGGAAAGCCAAGATATACTGTTTAACACGATGAGGGCAATTGCGTTTATTACAGCCCCACAGAATGCAACACAATGCACACACTATTTCTTGAACAATGATAAACAAACTCTGCTTTAACATGCCTAGAGTTTTTTACCAGAAACACAGAGGATGACAAATTCAAAAGGTTTTACTTGACCTTGTATGGGTTTTTAGAGTTTGATTAATTTAAAAGGTGGCTAGCCTGCTTCACCAATGTGAGTTCTCCTGAAAGCAGATAAAAGCAGAGGAGGAAAAATCTCTCTCACGGTCAATGGAAATAATCAGAAAATGATTCAGAGCAGGACCTAAACTTAAATGCTCCAAAATGCTTCTTGAGAAAGCCACTTTCTGTTCCTCAGAAAAAGTTAGATTATGTGTCTCGCTCTGGCAGTCACCTTGCTGAGTAACCAGAGGGGTACTAGGGTTTAAGCTTCTAAGACAGGAAAGCTCAAAACTCCAATCACTTTACAAAGGTTACATTCAGATTTTAGATTTGGATTTCATTTTATTACAGCATTTCAGAGAGCCCACAAAATTGGTTTAGTTGCATAATTAAGAAGGAAAGAAGATGTCTGTATCCTACTGTGCTTAAGCTGACTGATTTAGATTTCCTACACTTGCTTTCCATAGTATAGTTATGCAAGGACTTCAATAATGGAATCTTAAAACTATTTTATCAAGACTTTCCAAATACCAGCTTCAATAATCTTATGATTAATATCTCAAATTACATCAGCACATCTAGGAGGCGCAGTCACCACTACAGTATTTGTAGGCTAATTTAAGGCTTTTTGTTGTGCCAAATAGGCAAGGCATAAAGTGTTAATTAGGTACTAAAATATTATTTAGCAATAGTGAAAACCAGAGGAATGATAAGAATAAAACAAAAAGGGAATGCATACTGCAAAACTGTCTCCAGAAAAATAGAAGAAGAAGAAAATGGGAAAACAGGTAGAGGGGAAGCCACTGTAATTGTAATGGCTCACCTTGTTAACATCCATAACAGTGTTAAGGGACTACATTCTACATAGGATCTATAGGATCTATAGGATTTCTAGGATCTATATCCCTGTTTAAACCAAACCTTTTTGGCCCCTCCTGGGTAATATTGGGTCATCCTCTCAGAGAAGATGACAGGAGACCTGCAAATTATATTTCAATATAATCTTATTACTTAAGTGCTTAACAACAACACTGCATTGCAATTAAAACTTCAGAAGATGACACATCAGTGAAAAAAGAAGCTTTTGTAACATCAAACCCATGTTTTCTTCCTTTGTTTTTTTATTAGGTGGCTATTTAAAATAACAAAAAAAAATCAGTGAACACTCAATACAGCAAAATGACTGCATTTTATGTAATAATGACCTATTCCTGTTTTGATTACAGGATTGTGTCATAAGTCTTAATGATATGGGTGAGATAAGGGAGGCACCATCTGGGAAGAAAATAACTGGCCCTTTAAGGCAGCTGGATCAGCATTGTTCAGGCTAATACTTTCTCTCTACCAGCATCCTGCCCTGCCCTCCAGCCTTTCCAGAACCACAGTGCTCTGCACACACATTTCATTGCATCAAAACTCAGAAAAACACAAGAATTCTATCTCTTACACGTTCTCTGAATTCTGGTATTGTCCATTTTGGATGGAAAATGACATCCTAGCAAGAACACGTCTCTTGCCATCTTTCCACTCTCTGGTTTCCTGGTGTTTAAAACCACACAGTTCATCAGCTGTCAGAACTTCTGCATTAAGTTCATTCCAAATTGGCATTTTTTTTGTGTGCACAAACATGTGATGAAGAACTTTCAGAACCTGAAGAGAAGGAACAGGGTGCATGTCAGTGACACTATTTTCAAAAAGTAGGAATTCTTGACTTTTTCCTGAGCTGGACCTCTAACTGTAAATCCTCACACTCAGCCAATGGTTTACATTGATTTACCCTTGCCTCTGTGCTAGTTTAGTCCCAAATTTCCATTAAGCCTAAGGATAGGAAAGGATACTCCCAGTCTGAAACAGCCGTATTCTGCACTCAATTCTAATAGAAAGTGTTAAATGGAGAAGAAAATCTATGCAGCTGCCAACATTTAGTAGCAGAAATAGGCAAGCATTATGTATTAGAATTATTTGTCTAATGTTTTGGCGATAAATTCCATGATGTCTGTCTAGAAGCCTAATTAAAACATCCTGCTTCTCCTTCCAGAACAAAGTATTACTTAGTCTATCTGTCAGATTGAATGATCATTACTTCATGCCATGATTAACTGTCCTTTGGGACATGCAAACAACACATAAAAAGTAGAATTTTCTTGCAACATTTGAGCTTTCCATTGCACATCATGTGGCTGACCGAGTGGCCTCAGCAGCGTGTTATTACCCTGCAGCTTCAGGCAAAGGCAACATGAAGAATGTTTTATGCAAGGACCATGGCAGTTTCTTTACCATGTGAGATGGAAAGCATGTTACACAGGCAGGCAGGTACCCTACCCTTTCCATTCCCTGCAATTCCAGCAACAAACACAGAGTGACACACTGGTTGCTCCTCCTGCTGAGAATCCTACCACGCCGAAGGGACACACAGTGAGCATCTTTCCTCTCCTGTTGTAGTTTTTATCACAGAGACACAATTATTCACAAGAAAGTTCTCCTCCCTTTACCTTCTTATTCCCTTTAATAGGAAAAATAAGCTTGCACCTTCTTGGCAGAATTGCCTCAAAGAAGCTGGTGTTGCATCAAGCAACACTGTCTCTCAGAAAATGATAAGAGAATTAGCGCAGAGGAATGAAAGCAGTTACCTCAGCAAGTGAGAACAAATCCTATTCTTCCAGACAGCCACACAGTCCAGCAGGACTGTGAAAACCCAAGGATACAGAACAGTTATCACAATTCTGCCATTGCTTTAGCAGAGTGAATTCTGCAATCAGTTGTACAGCTGTAATTCAGAAAAATATAAACTCAGTCTCCTAAAGTAATACATTGCTTCCAAAGAAATAGTTGTGAGTCCCAGAATGGAGATATCTTGGCTGCTTGTGGATTTCTGTTTTAGTGAAGAGTATTCACTCTGATTTTCCAAAGTCTAACAGGAACAAGTTCACGATCCTCAGTGCTTTTCTTCTGATTTACCCAGTTAGCAGGAAACAAAATGCTCTACAGAAGGCTGATTGTAAAGTTCATAATACCCAAGGCATACCTTATTGTCTTTCACCCTTCTGTCAGGATAATGGAGCAAGATAGATGAGCACAAATCCTTTGTAAATCTTCTGATCAGTCACATTCAGCCAGCTTGGTTATTTCCAACATACCCTAAAAAGGTAAGGAGTGTGCTGTCACATAGAGCAGATGAGGATTTCCTTGAAGAAAGGTGGGAATATGTGCACCTTTTATTTGGTCTGTATAATAACTGGTGTTTCTGTGTTTCACTTTATTACCCTGTCTGTAATTAAACTAAATTAGTGCTTAAATTTACCTTATGGGCAACTAATTCTTGTGAGTGTACATGCATGCATATCTGTCCATGCATGTTTTTAATGTATATAGCACAACATGCATTATATTATACATAAAAGCCAGAGCACACAAAAGTCACATACAGCCATGCACATTCCAAATCCACACCTTCTTATTTATATGTTTTTTTTTCCCTTACTCTTCTTACCTCACTATAAATATCTGACCAACAATGAATTTGCTACTAAGTACAAATTCTTGTTACTGTATACAAACAGACACATTCATCCCTCTAGACTGTCACTGCACACAGCTTTCCTAACAGGATACACATTTCCTTATGGGTATATTTATCATACTGAGGAGCATCACTGCCATGATGAAATGCCTTTGAAATACTGAGTCATTGAGAGACACTTTATCAATACTGTAACATACTCAAAAATAATCTTCATGTCTAATACAACCAACCCACTAGCAATTATTTTGATCAAAAATCTTAAGGGGCGTAATTAAAGACAATGAATTCCTTTACTTTGAGAATAAAGTTCTCTTTTGACTGCAAGTACAGCTCCAGGGTAGATTGTTTAACCATCTGCTCAAAACTGTAAGTTCCTCATCCTCGGAACATCCAGAGCTGGAAACAGGTCACTGATCAGGCCTGTGAAAATTGGGATATCATCTGTCACTATTTTATGCAAATTGAAATCTCTTAAGACTCACAAAAGCACATGGAAAAGGAGGGTAAACAATATATCACAAGAGCATTAATTCCTTTTTTTTTAAGGATTCTGTTTTTACTCAAAGGCAAAACACCAGAAACAGATTTTACGCAGTCCTCAGGTCTGTTCTTGTCTCCTCTTTTCAGGGACCCAGCAATTATGAAAACACTTGATAGCATGAAGTGCCCAGTCATAAAAGCCCTACAAAAACATTTTAAATAGTCATGTGAGCACATGAAATAAAACTAAGTGGTAATGCTTATGAAGAAAACAATCATTTTACAAACAGAGTAAAACAAGACATTTTTATTCACCTGTAGTCTTTCAGTGGCTTTCAGTCAGTGGTAGAGTTGACAAAAAAAATAAAAGGGTGAAATGTATATATCTGTTTATCTATTTAATCTTCTACATTCCAGCATTTGGTTCCCTATTCTTAACTGGCTACCAGCTGGGTAAAGTTTGAAAGCATATTCTGCTGCCACACCTAGGAATTCAATATAAATACAGCCTATTAGTATTATCAATTCCACCCCTCACCCCCGCAAAAAAACCAACCAACAACCCAAAACAACAACAAAACTGGAAGCAAATTCACAGCTTACAAATACACCATTTTAAGTTGACAGATGCCATGCCTCTATCCTCTTCCATGATAGCAGTAACTCTGTAAGTGGGAATCAAATGCATTAAATACATCACAAAGAATAATACTTTAAAAAAGTAATGTTCAAATTCAGGGCGGTTCATGATAAGTAAGAAAAAAAATTCTGAGGTAATAAAGATGCCAATTATCTGCACTGAAAAGGAGTCTCCACATTTTAGAAATGGTACATCTAGGCAAAGAAGTTAAACAGAGCTGATAATGAAACCAGGAAACTTAGGTATATCCTATGCTTAATAAGATTTTGGTTAGATTTAGGGAAGTGGGTTTTTTTTTTTTTCAGAAAATTTTTGTTGTTGTTTTTCTATCTGAAAAGGTGTTAAAGAGCAGGATATGCATCTTAAAAGCAGCCTGATTTGTGGATTGTCCAGTGTAAAAGGACTTTATTTGCCATGGCATGACAGGACCAGAAGTCCCTTCCTTCACAACGTATGTACTTGAAAGCCCTGATAACCCTGTTCTGCAGCAGTTTCCATAGGCTAGGATCCTAGTGCCCCGAAGGTATATTTAAATTTCTAAAAGTCCCAACACAGGAGAAATACTCTCAGAACTCTCTGAGCTGCTGTATATTTTATGCAGAAGCCCAGAATTTTTTCCCAAAGGTATTTGATTTCTCCCATTGCCGTTAAAAGTAAACCAAATGAGAGTTAAAAAGTAAACAAAGAAGAACACTCTAGATTTTGCTTCAAACACTAATGTTAATATTACTATTGTTACTATGATTAATACTGAAGTGGCAAACAATGGTATAAATTACTTTTCTCAGTTCAGAATGTGCCTCTGGGATAAAGTAATCATTAGATTCAAGGAATCCTTGTTCTAGTGAAGCAAACAATATTAATTATCTTTAGATACGCGTGGTTTAATTTCATTATCTCTAGAAAATTGCAAGAATGTGTCAGGAAATCTTGAGGATGTTTAGGGATAACTTCAAAATTATGCAGGCATGAAAATAAAGGGTTTTTTTATTTCATAATGGCCCTGCCTGCTATTTGAGTTTACAGCTTAAGGTTCAAGGGTTCTCCAAGTTCTTATTCCACTGATAAAAATGAATATTAAAATGTCTTGTGAAAAATTCTACAGTTGGAAATTATTCAAACAGCATATATATAGGGAAGAAGTCATGCAACTTCTAGGTTTTACATTTTTAAGATAATATTTCTGAATACAGATTCTTTCTAATGTAATAATTAAATTATTTAGAAATGCTTTTTCTCACCCTTTTTTTTTCCAAACAGTTTTCCACTGTACTTACTGGGGAAACTTTAAAGAAATGTTCGTTCAGTTACAATATGCTATCTATTTTTCAAAATAATTTCTATCCTGTTATTCTATTCTCCAAGAGATAGTTATTTACATGGGAGTTACACAGCAGCACAATGTAGTCAGTCATCCCAGGTATGAAGTGGTGATATACAATTATTTAATGCAAAACTAACACATTACAAACATCCCAAGGTAAGAAGAAAGGACACTTTTTTCCAAATTCATGTCTGACAGCTTATTAAGGATGGACATGTGATTTAATGTGTCTTTAAAATACAAGATAAGACAATATACATAAATGCCTCCTATTATACAATATTCAGCTGCACTGGCATGGAGCGTGTGTTGATGGATATGTATTAAATCCAGAAGCCCAAAGAACCCTCACCAGTTCAGGGAGCAGCTCCCTGCAGAGAGGTTACAAGGTGATGAACTTCCTGGCTAACAGACATGCATCAATTAACCCTTCAGCAGCCAACATAATTTCAGAGACCAGTTCAGTATCAGGGACGACCACAGCACAGGTTCTAGGGAAGAAAACAAACCCCATAATCCAAATACACAGATTAGTATTTAAGCATGGTAAGAATAAGTCAGTTAAATCAAATGTCTGATGTGTGCAAACATTTTTAAAAACAGAGCTCAAGAGAGTCACAATTAAGAGTGTCAATCAAAGCTGACAAGGACCCTAGTTCAAAGCAAAATGAGCTAATTAGGCACTGGTGATTGTTAGTATTCCATAACACTACTGCACGAAAGAGGCATCTGAGAAACACAGACAGGTACTGCCCGAACTCAGAGAAGGTACAGGCTGCAGTGGTGTCACTTGCCCCGAGCCCTGGAGGCACAGCCAGCAGCTGTACAGGGTCTGGAAGTCAAGTGCAACACAACCACGGCTGAAACTGACATCCTTTTTTAAAGCAGTTAGATTATTTTTGGAGAGCTTTAGTGCTTTTAGATGAAGGCTTGGTTGCCTTTAGAGGTTTTACTGTTTCTTTGCTAAATGTAACTGCTCAAATTTTTAGAACAAAATTTTAATGACACAAAGTAGAAAAATCTCATTCAATCTCATTTTTAAAGCAACATGAAGTAATAATGCTATTGCTGAACAATGCCCTCATTTAAAATCATTACTTAAGTTACATACTAGCAAAGAAGAGATCTTGAATTCTGTATTCAGGCCAGCTACAAAGCAGCAAGCTTGCTCCTCAGAGCTCTTTCTTACTACTGAAAACCACAAATATTTCTTTTGTTCCCCATTCAGAAATACACTGCTGAAATAAATGACCAGTTTTAATTTTGTCGTATTTAAGTATGAATGGGGAACCTGAGGTTCTCATGTAGTTCTGTCTGACCTGCACATCCAGGGATCATCGTAATAAATATTCCAACTCTGGACTTCGGTGTAATGTTTTCACCAAGAAATACAAACCTGTTAAAAGGAAAATAACAAAAATAAGAGTTAAAAGAAAGATGACAAAAAAGGAAAACTTACTTGGCCTTAACAAACAGAGGTATTTCACTGGTAGGCATCAGCTTTTAGTAATCTGTCTGGCATTGAATTCAGAAGAAAAAGACTGGACTGTTAAAGCCACAAAGAGTGCATGTGGCTGGAGCATATTTATGTCTACAGCAGGAATCATCTTTTGAAATATAGAATAAAGGAGACTAGTAGGGATGCAGAGGGTTTAAAAAGGCCAGGAGACAATACTGAGTAAAAAAAGCCCCCAAAAACAGAGAAAGAACATAGGACAGTGGAAAAACAAGGCACGTCTCAAAAGCATTGGAAAGTCCTGGAAACCACTGAGATTTCTTGCAAAGTTGAATCCCTCCACACTCTTCACCCATAGGATGCCATGATCTCACATGGTGGGACTTGAACTGATTTCAATAGCAAAATAGTAATCTGGTAGGACCAGGATTTTACTCACATTTATTGCTACATTTTGAAGAGAGGGTTATTTTTGGGTAGTACACGACACAGGTGATTTTGTGTTACCATCTACTGCCTCATTTAGAAATAGTTCCAGAGGAACTTAGGAGGAAGATATTACTGGTTCAGTATTTATAGCCTGCAAAGGACAAAAAAGCACTCTTAAGTGCTTATTTATAATATAATAATTTATAATAAGCTACTCTCTTCTTCTTGTTCCTAATTTTATTGTGGATAGTCTTTAATTGTACTGACACCACTGACTAGACTCCTACCAAGAGATGATTGAATTCATCAAAGCACCCCCAAAGCTCCTGTCTGGGCCAAAAATTTATAGATATTCCCTACAGGCTAAAATTAAAAGTGAAAGATTTAACATTGTTTTCTTGAAAGCAACAGTTTCCAATGCAATTCACATGAAAAAGAAGCTAAACAACAATCTCCATACTGCTGAACAGACTATCTCACCTCATCATCCATGTGATCTGAAGAGCTGAAAATTTACACCAGCATGCCAAGGGCACAGCCTAAATCTTCCATGATCTCTGTCTTATCTATGCCAGCTGGTCCTGCAGGAGCACCACTCACTGCTAGGTGGAGAGCCTGGGTTAGAGTAACATAACACCTTAACATAAGAAAAGGGATTGTTTGCATTGCAATGAACTTCTACAACATCAGGGCCTTTTTTATAACTCTTATGCTTCATGGATGATTTATTCCAGGTCCACTTTCTCATTATATTTTAATGTCCTAAACCACAAATGTATCTCTTCCTTGTTCATGTAAAATCACGGTGTGGTACTACTTGGAAAGTGCTTATTTTAGAAAAGAAAACTAACCACATCAACATTTTTTTAGCAAGGAGGAATATCCTATGAGTGATCACACAGGGCAGGAAACATGAGGCTGTAGTTGCTGCTTTGCCTATTTCAAAGACTTGAGCCACAGAATTTGCCCCCCACAACTGAGGGTTGTAAGCATTAAGCCAGCCAGGATGCCTGGCTGTATCTTTTAGGAGCCCTTATTTTAACCAGAAATTCTACATTGAAGCCCAAACCTTTCCAGAAAAGAAAAGTTCCACTGTATGTGGTGTGAAAAAAATACTTTAACAAATGAACAAAAATCTTTGCTGAAAACTCCTGATTAACCTTAGAGATCTGCTCATATCCCCCCTTCAGACTAGGCAATGAATATATAGATTAATTTATGCAAAAAAATATTTCAGTTATTATAAATGTAATGCCCATTAAAATCATACAATTTCTTGAGTATGCATATCGACATGCACATACATGTTCAAATATATTGATAACCTTATAATATACACATGAGGTAGGAAAGAACTCCAAACTTCTAAGAAACATTTAACTTTTTATTCACTGAAACAGATAAAGCAGGCACTGTTATTTGTAGCAGTCATTACTCAGCAGTCAGTCGAAGGTTAACCTGCCAAGGGGTATTTTCCAAGTACTCATAAAAGCACTGAAAGTGAGCATCACAAATGTTGGCAAAACAGCATATCCCAGCTGTGGCATAGCTGTGACAGTCAAGCAAAAGCTCTGCAAATGGAGACCTAAGAGCCATCAAAGAGTCATGATGCCAGGTAGGAGCTATTCAGGAGGTAGAAATGCCACCCATTACAAAGCTGCAGCTGTCATCAGCAGGTCTCACACCTCATTCCTAGTCACTTATGACTAATAACTACTACAGCCTATTATAAAGGATTAGATGCACCTCAAGGCATTAGTGCTTTTATACAGAAGCAAGTGTAATAGAAGACAATTTTAATAGAGCTATTACAGCAGAACACATCTATCAAGCCAAGACCTCTCCATACAAACAATGCAGTCTTTGCACGGGAACTGACATTACTTTGACCACAATGAGTTTCATTTTACTCCTCAAGCCTTTTTCCTTCTTATCTTAACATTACCTTAAAACCCCATTTTATTTCTGAGGCTCAGGAGGTCAGAGGGAAAATAAGAATTCTTTCCTATTTCAATCCCAATCCAGTGAAACATTTTGTTCTTTCAAACCAACAGCATGTGCCACCAGATTAGTTTTACCTGAACAAAAGTTACACACAGAGTGAGCACTTTGGTTTAAATAAACATTCAAAATTTCTGTTGTATGCACTTATAAAAAGTCACCACAGGAAGAGGAGTGACTTGCTTTGGAGAGGCACATGCCTCTGAAAGGACAACAAAACACACTGTGAATTACTGAAGGCAGAACAAACTGTGAATGCAAAATATAGCTGATTCAAACATGCACCTTCTGGGCTTGAAAGCTTGCTGATACATCTCTGGCATGAACATCTTTGGCACAAATGGTCATGATTTTTTTCTTGCTCACCTGAGGAAAGTTCTCCAAGCAGCTCGGTAATAAAGAACATTTAGCACAGTGACCTGAAAAGATTTAGGTAACCCACTAAAACCAGACGGCTTCCAGTACCATCTACCATTATTACAACTCAAAATTAGTTCTGCCTACATCATGAACTAAATCACCATAAAAACTGGCTTGTACATATAAATTTTCTGATATTAGACATGAGATGCCAGAAGAAATCCCGGTTTAAACAGAAATTTTAACCATCTCCAAAACAACAACAATCCAGGTGAGCACAAATGCTGCAGATGGTCAGCTAGGCAGGGTATGAGGAATGGATGGATAAGAAGATGCACATGAAATGGAAGTGAAAATTCTGTGGTGGTCATCTCCATAGAGATATGTACCAGACTTTGCAAAAATTGTACTAATTGTACGAGAACATTTATTGGCAAACTAAAAATAGCCCTTAGGAAAGATCAGAGACATTTTAAAAATAGACAAAGCAATAAGGGGATGATTACAAAATATGATATAGATGACTATAGAGAGTTATGTAATATGAAGTGACTATGGAAATATTCAGGTTTCATATTAATGAGGGAAAACCCCAATCTCAGCTACTGCATGTAATTCCAAGGAGGAAAATATAAAAATATATGAAAATATCAATAAAAAAATGTAATGCCCTTTCTATTAAAGGGAAGTTTAGACACTTCTGTCAGATATTCATGACCCCTTTAAAGACTCTTTCCTATTTTGTCTTTCCCTTCAGCAGATATTCTATGTTGGAAAAGAAAATCAAAACCACTGAAAGTTTTCACAAAGAGAAGGAGTGCTCACAGCACAACAAAAACATTCAGGAGAAGTTTGAGGTAAAAAAGGGCAAAGCAAAAATCAAGGTATCCTTCTGAAATGGGACTAAAACTAAATATAGACATAAACTGCTTGGTTTGACATAAACAAGCCCAATAGCTTTGGCTTCCTGACACAAATATATGGGTGTAGTGTTTGTATACACATTGAATGTGTACTCTGTTCTTAGCACACCATTGTGGCAGTATCTTTGCTTTTAGCTTTTGTCTCAGTTCAGAATAATCCCACAAAACTCCAGTAATCAAAATGTGATAAAAATGCCTGTGAGGTAGCAAAAATAGAAGAAAAAGCCATGTTTCTTTTTTCAGTGGGTGCTAATAGCAGTTTATTTACTACAGCATTAAAATGATTTAATATGCTAATCACAACTTTTTATGGGACCATTTTCACACTCTATTTTCTCTGAATTAAACAAAAAGGAAGTATCCACAGCTGCTTCTTGTGGCAATCCTTCAGGGCTGATGTCAAGCCCTCATTCAGCCTACCAGAGGCCAGTTCTACATCTAAAACCCACCAGGTTTGTGAAGCGGTAAGTTCAGCCTGGACTACATAGTCAAAACCTCACTGTTCTCCCTTCCTCTCTTCATAGGCCAGTATGGCCTCCATGGAGCACAGATGTCCTGGACTACAGACAGTTTCCTCAAGGTGTACCAACCAAGACTTCACCTTTTGATGCAAAAAACCCCAAGCACACATGAATTCATGCACATAACATAAAAGGTACATTTTATACTAAAAACCAAAGGAAGTTCATCTCATTAATCTTCAGAAAGGATTTTCTTTATGTCAGCATTTTTCCAAACTTAAAATGAGAGTGGATTTTTCCCTCCATTTTCTCTCTCACTGTACCTTCAGTAGGATTCAGATGAGATACCAGATATTGTTTTGTTTTACATAGCCACTTGACTTGAACACAGACAATCTCTTAGAGCTCCAAATATGAAAGTCTGGAGTTTTTGTGTTTGCAGCCCCAGAGTAAGCACAGACAATACAGGCTTTTCTGTCTCTATGCACTCAAACGTAGCTGTATCTTGGAGAAACCATCTCCAAGAGGCAGGCTGCATATATTTGTCCATTCAGTCTAGGGCCTCCCTGCTGCGACAATCAATCATTAGAACCACAAGCAACATTGATTTTACGCAATGTGAATGCTTATGCATTCAGCACTGTTCTGAGAACAATAAGTTATTGTCTCAGAAGTTGCTGATCTGTTCTCTCTGACCTACCACTACCCAGTTAGTACACATACTGGCTGGCCACTCGGAAAATATGAGGCTCAGAACCAGCTGAAACCCTGTTTAGCTGACAGGGGATGCGTCTGCTGGAGGTTTGGAGAGGTGTGTGCTAAAGGATAAGACAGGACTATTATATTACTAATATAATACTTATAATTTATAAGACTATAATAGAAGATTAAGTAAAAGGAGCAGAAGAAGAGAGGAAGTATGAGCAATGTAACATTCAACCACAGTCTTGGTCAGTTGTGTGACTTTTAGTATTTGTTTTTTTCGTTTTCATTATTTCTAAAAAGTAAACTTTCTACACTTCTTTTAGAAAACACTTTATGTACAAGAGGAAGATAGACTTTATTGAATTATTAGTAAATTACACAGTATTGGGTAACAAAATGTTCTGGGTTTATTATTTTTTATTATTTTTTCTAAATTTATATGATTAAAAGTAGCATTTCATGCAATTGAAAGTGTCTATCTAATCTACGTCCCAAAGAGGGCAAAATCATGAAGGACATTTCACACAACTCGACATACCTGACCATTAGATCTAGATTTGTCATGGAACAGAACATACTCCTTTTCTCTGCTGTACATCCCAAGGGCAACATTTCCTCTGTATTCTCTTGAAATTTAAGATCAGCAACATTGTCAAAAAGTTTGGTAAGATGATGGGCTATTTGCATCCAAAACCACCAGATGTATAAAGGAAACCATTTGCATTAGATTTGTGTCAATCACACTAATGCATGCTTCTCTTAAAGTGGATGACTCTCTGACTGTTGCATGATTACTACACATGAGGTTTTAATGGGAAAAGCTGGGCCAAAATGATAAATCAGTGAATGGAGTTAGTTACACTCCTGTCAGTTGTCAGAAGAGGCTGAAGGACAAAAAAACTGGGAAGTCCTGAAATTGTTATTATTTATGGATAATGCCATAATTAATGTTATTATTTATGGTTAATGTTTATGTTATTATTTATGGCTAATGCTTATTTTACAAATTGCCTATTAAGATCTAAATGCCATTTGTAGCTACACATCTCTCCAAAGACCACGGAATTTGAAGATCACTGTCTGCACACCAGCATGCTCTATGCCTGACACCTAGAACAGAAGACTTGTTTGCTTGCCTTATATGTGGATGAAAAAATCCCTGAGATTTAGTTATGTGAAGAATCTATGAGAACCTACCATCATGTTTGAAAAGGCTCCATGTTCAAGCCTTCATCATCTCAGAAAGCATCCGTTCTTCTGTTACAACTCACAGCCCTTTGAAAAAAAGGTTTTGCCTGAGGCACACTAAAAACTGTAGCACTCAGAGAATTGATGGCTGTGGCTGGATAGTAACTGAGGCCAGGAGTATCATCTGGCATGTAGATAACATAGTATGAAGCTTCTGTAATACATCAAAGTGCCTGTGCTTTTATACGGATTGGTGTCACAAAACCTAGCAGATTATTGTTCAAGGCAGGAACACAGAAGGACAGCTACAAAAACATTCCTTGTGCAAGGATCAGCAGCGCAGACAGCAACAGCCTACCAGACACCATAGATCTTCCAGTCTTACTTATCATCACTATGCATTGCTTGCCTGAAATTTGATCAATCTGTGCTAGAAGAAGAATAGATTCGATGATCTCACTGACCTTCTCCATTTCTAATTCCTGCAAACCCACAACCCAAAACTCCAAATAAATGCAACTTCCATGTGGCTAAGTTTCCAGCAAAACACACTGGGATTTGTAACATGCCTTTCATCTCTTCTTGCTGAACGCCTTGTACTTAACTGAGGGAAAAAAATGTTTACTATCTTCCTTAGGCAAAATGTTCCTACTTTCAAAGTAAATTAATGCTCAGAAGCAAAGGTGCTGTTCAATGATGTTATCAGCTCACAAGGTTAGCTGGAAAACTTTCCTTTCTGTAGAGAAAATGAAGTACATTAATACACAAAGAGGCTCAGCTGTTTTGGCTGTATTCCTCTTTAAAGGATGTCTAGCAAATCTGCTGAAAAACCAAAATAGAAGAGAGGAAAAAGTATGTTCTTGCTTTCTAAGTATACAGCCAAAGCTTTTTCACAAAGAGTGCGTCTGAAAAAGAGGCAGAGATTTTAATGACACATGCCTTTAATCACCTTAAAGCCAAGAATTCCCTCCCATATAAGGTAAAAATCAAACCAAACATTAAAACATAACAATACAATCCACTTTTGATTTAAAATAATAATGATGAACACAGTTGTAAGGAACAGAGAGGGTGGCAAATCTTTCATGTTTCCTTTCCAGAAAATGAAAGGGAACATAATCTTCTGTTCATTCAGACCAAGGAAATCAGAGGAACGGAATTGTGCCAGAAAAGTCCCCCAAAAATTAAGGCTGGCCAGGGGGAAACTCCTCTTCAACTTTTCAAAGAGTCCAGCCTTAGCAAGTAAGGGAGAAGAAAAAAAATTTCTAACTCAACAGGGCAGTTATCTGCAGATAAATTAAAAAAGAAAACGACCAAAACAAGAAACGAAGAAGTATGTAAGAATCCTTTTCCTGCAAGGAGGAACAGACTGTGACTCTAAACATTGCTGCCTCTACAGCCAGAAAGAGTGAATGCCAGTGGGAAGTTCAAGGCATTCCTTCAACTGTGTGAAAGGAGGACTTTAGTTGCACGGAATCCACTACCTCCTGTTGCAAGTGTGAAAGAAGGATTCCCAGCTCCCAGAGTGTGGGTAGGGAGAAAATGAATTTGATCCAAACAGAACATATTTTTAAGACCTTTGACAATTTTGACATCATGCCATCCCTAAATAATGAACCAATGCCTCAAGTTTAATTGGTCATATAAAAAGCAGCACAAATCCAGTATGTCAAATAGAAACAACAAAAATATCATCAGATCATCTTGCACATGTACAAAAAGGAAACAATCTGACAGCTCTCATTTCCTGATTGTTGCAGAACTACACTTTAGAACAGTTTGCAATCATACTGGAAATTTTACCTGTTCTGCAGAGCTTCAAAGCTTCCGTACAACTTTGGCTTTCTTGTAGCTTCCATCACATTTTCTTTATTTGTTATGTCAGTCATCAACTCCTATACAGAAAGAAAGGGAGCTATTTCAACTCTCAAATTTATTTCTGTTTTTTATACTTCATACAGTTTACTAAACTGGAACAGGAAAACCATGGGAAAAAGAGCTGGAAGAATATGCCTAATCAGCTTGTTTTAAGTTCTATTTCTTAGAGGGAAAAAGAAAAATAATTAAAGGCACAAACAACTATTTTGACAGGTTTTAGACTGAATGTGAAAGAAAAGTAAAATGAACAGAGAGAACTGCAAATATCACTGATGATACTATTAAAACTCTTCTAAAAGTTCTTTTAAATGACAGATTTTAACAGAATTTTTAATTTAGATTATTTCTGCTCATGTGTGCTCAATGCCTTTTTCAATATGCACCATGAAGAAACTTATCCATAGATTATTTCATTGCTCTTAACAGGGTTCTCAGCTTGTACAAAAAATATACTTTTTTTGGTATATAGCTGCTGTCAATGTTTCTAAAGTATAGATTTAAACAATTAGAAATATATTTGAAATTTCAAGCACAGAAGCTCCCTATAGAACATTATCCTATATTAGCTTTTCAGAATTGTACATGATGAGAACTTTCCCTGGTATCTGCAGACTGAATTACAGGTATATTGACAACACAAAATTATCATCTTTACTATGCAACGGTTCAGTGACTTTTTTGGGTCAGAGTGAACAATTAAGGCACAACGTTTTGTTTATGTTGATTGCTGTAGTTACCTTTGGCCATTAATAAATAACAGACCATGAACTTCTATTTCAACCATCACTTTCCTAAAAGGTATGGAGTTGGCAGAAAAGATTTCTGCATCTCAGCAGTATTGTGTCTCTATGTGCCCCCAGGAGGTTAAAAAGATAACAAAGAGTAAATAAAAGAAGATCTTAAAGACAGGTGAAGGAATGACCTGCAGATCTCTGTCTCAAATTGTGACACCACCAACTGCCAATCTATGTGAAAGGAAAACAAGGCACATAATTACTTTGATGAAGATACCACATGTGTTGAAATTCCATCCAAATGGGAATGACAGAATCTGCCACGTTTAATTTACTTTGCCAGCCTTTCATTTGTTCAATGAAATATACCACACATTTACTCTTCAGAATCATTTGCATCTGAAACCAGAAAAACAAATTTTAAAAAAGCCAAAAAAAACTGCACTAATCAAAATAATTTATCAAATAGAGGAACTAAAGCTAACAACAGCTTAACAAATTCTCCAGTAATTGTTACTATTGTATATCATAAGAGAAGACATCTTTACACACTGAAAACAGACAGCATATTATTAAAGGATTTTTTAAAAATTGAAGGAAATACAGGCTGAGAAAGCTGAGCGTTTTTTTAACTCCTACATGGAGATAGGAATTTTTTAGGATACATATAGTTACATAGCATACATGTAAATTCCCAGTACTAATATCTCGCAAAAATATAAATCTGCAATAAAGATTCAGGAAAAAAAGTTTTAACTAACCAAGTGTATCAAGGGAGTGAATAGTATTGATACAATAATAATATTGCTATTAATTAAATTCTTATTTGCTTGTTACATAAAGTTTCAAGCAGCTGTTCATTGGACTGAATTAAAGGAATTTCTATTCTCTCATGCTCTTGGTGAAAAAATTCCATGGCAGTTCATGTTTGGCTGATTCCTGCCAAAATCTGGGAATAATAAGAGCAATAATAACATCTGTCTATATATATCACATTTCATACTTTGAATTGAGAACTTTAATTAAATTATATGTAATTTAAAGTGATGGTAAACTACACCACAGACAAGAAGTTCATTTTGCTAAGCTGTGAATTTTGATACCTAGGTAAATCACATGAAAATATTCAGTTCTATCATTAATCTCTTGCAACAAAACCTTAACAAACAAATAGTTTGTTACATACTATTCTGCAAAAAACCAGAAGAAAAAAAATGTACATCTCTCACCTTTTCAGTACTCAACTCTTGTGCAGTGTTGACAACTACACTTTGGACTTCATCTTCTACCTTTATGAAGCTGGAGTCCCAGAAGGTCTGACAAGGGAGTATCTCCTGCTCCTAAAAGACTGGCCTGTAAAGAAAAGAGACAGCAGGCAGCAAAATAAGCCAATGAACAAGAAAAGTCAGACATAAGCATATAACAAAATGTTCAAATGGAATCTAACTAAAAAATACAATTAAATATAGTTATATGCACTCTAGATACCAGATGTACTTGCAGATTTACACCAAAAGTGTGGACTTAATCAGCCTAGCAGAAATATTTCTTGATGCTGTCACAGGTTTTTTTGGTTTTGTCTTGCACTGTGGTGTTTTGTACTCCATAACACTAAACGTAAGTTTATTTGCACAGCTGCCATTGAAGCTGATGTGAGATACAGACTCAGTATTTGCAGACTAGAAACCTTGGGGAGTGATGGAGGTATTTGCAATATTTTGTTACTGCTTGGTAGGATATCAATTTTAAAAAACTTTGAAATTTTTATCTATGATTTGAAAAGATGACAGTCAATTCTTTTTTCATTTTCTTTTTGTTAAAAACAAAATCACAATTTTGTGCTAATCCTGTTTAGGAGCTTTCTGCATTAAAAATAAGTTTAAATGTGCTTTTATTAAAACTGTATGTGATAATTTATTGGTCTATTGAAAAAAACCCCAGTTCTCTTGCATTCTCTTCTATGCTTCCAGCTTTACAGATTTTTTAATTCTAAAAATGACAAAAAAAATTTGGAAATTAGTCTTAATTTTTTTTTTCAAAATGGTTTTGAAATTTTGAAAACCAACAGCTGATCCACATTATAACCTATGAACCAAAACCACTGGGATTATTTTGAGGCAGAAAAAAAAAGAATCAGAATTGGCCAGGTGGAGTCCACACTTTTGAAGCAATTTAGGAGAAGATATCTATGATGAAGTCTGATTTTTCTCTTAAAGAACTAATAATTGGGCATGCAATGAAGCTTATTGGTTTTTGAATGAAACAAATGTGTAAACAAGAAGAAACTTTATACCTGTTAGGTTCAAGACTTTATATTCAACCACTGTACTGTCTGTGAGCCACATCTCTAGTGTCCTGCAAATAGTCTGGGGAGTCTTTGCTGTTATTTTTACTTCATACTTCTCTTGTCCCATTGGAATGTTCTTCTGCAGGGCTACTGTCAACACAACATTGAAGATACTTCAAGCAAAAGAAGTGCCCTCCCTTTAAAAATGGGTACCTTCCCTGCAGCTCCCAACACTCTGGAGCTCTGTCCATGAGCAGAGCAGATGAACCTTTGCAAATTCCACCTGTAAAAATCATTTTTTTCTGGAGGGGTCTGTCACAACCCCCCACCCTCTTTTTTATTTCACGTACTTCCTCAACTCAGAGAAGTGACAGCATGGTTTTACCTATAGCTCCACAGGGGCTGGAAACTCATACAGAAAAATGAAGTTTTAAAGGAAAGCCCCCAAAACAAAGCATGTTCCAGAACATTCAGTTTGGACATGAGTAATAAACCCACCGAAACATCCAAGTGGGTGGGAAGAGTGAGGAAGGGGTGGCACTGAGACAGATAAATTACAGAAATAGACGGCTGTGGAACCTGCCTTGGCAAACCTTCTGAGCTGCACATCCATCTGTTCCACATTAATCTCTCTCCACTGGGTTTTAGCCCAATCATCAATGCTGCTCTGAAACAGAAAGTACAGATAAAAGCACCAATAACATTTGGTAAAGAACAAGCTTCTGCTACAAAACAGATAAATGGATGCTGGGGAAAGCCCATCCTACAGCAATAGCTCGTGGGCCTTAATTTTTTCCTACACCACCATTACTTAGAAAGCACACATAATAATCCATCTTCTCTAAATTAAACTCAAAAGCCAAGAATTTTAACAGTTTCATGCTTCAGTATCTGACAAAAAACATACACGTTCAACTTTCTTGAGCCATTAAACACTCGCCTATATCCACAGGCAACATACAGGTGCACCTCGGAGATGTGGGGAAGCTGCCCTGCAGCTCCTCCTGGGGGTGCTACAAACAAAATTACAGAAAGAAGATCTTTTACACGTATTTTTAACCTTGCCTATGGAGGGCAGCATCTTGAGGGAAAGAGAACTTTGCAAGACTGATTTCCCATAGGGGTCTGTACACTGACTTTTCTGGACTCTTGCTTCGAGATTTGTAGAGCTTTCTAATGTACAATCCGGAGTTCTGAAGTGGAATTTTATGGATTTCTGAATTTTTACTCAGTTATTTTAATTAATCAAGCAAGTTATTGGTATTAAAAAACTCTAAAAGAAACTACAAAGTTTGTTTTGCTTTGGGATTATCTTGAAATTGGTTGACTTGGGAACAGAGATATTTTTACTCTGGGTATCCTAAAACATAGCAACTACAATTTCAAAAACAAAAGGAATAGTAAAATCTTCGGTATTTGATTTTTTTAGAATCAAAACAATAGCACTTCTAGGATCAAATTAAAAATATGACTTTCAAATATATTCTAAATTTATAAGTAATTTTAAGAAAAATCTTACATTAATATAAACACAAATATCCCACACTTGAGCAACTGCACTTCTTTCCAACATTGTTTCATGTGCTTGCCTGGAATAGATACTTCAAATAGTTCTGTAGATAGATTCCTGCATTAGAAACATTTCTTTTTCCAGCATCTCATGCTCTTGATTTGCCTGGAAGAGGGAAGGAACACTCAAAGTTGCTGTAGGGTATATTGAGCTTACTTAACCTGTCAGTGAAATTTATAGATCCTCCATATATGATTCAATATAAATAAAGATGAGAGAATTATGGCAAAGAGGTTACAAAGCTGTGTTTGCATTGCCTCTGAAAGCATCCAAAAGTACACAAAGGACTCTATATTCAAACCATAAAAAAAAAGCTGCATAGAAAGAAGTTAATTTATATTCTTGTATTCTTTAACTTATTAAACCACTTCTTCTTAAAGTTGTATAAATGTTAACAAAGTCCCCTCATGATGCTTTAAAAAAGGTCCACTAAATAGTCTACTTTAGACTACCCTATTCAAGAGGACATCATGCTGTGTAAAAGAACATGAGCAAGCATTCTGAATTTTTAACTTTTTTTTGTGGTGAACATATGCAACACTGGAAGAGAAACAAGACACCTGAATTTTGTGGCACTAGAATTATACCAGCATCTTGAAAAAAAAAATCCCCAAACCAACAAACAACAAAAACCCCCAAAACACCAGTAAAACAAAAACCCTCCAAAACAATCCATCAAAACAAACCAAATAAAAAACCCCAAAAACTTAACAAAACCCCAAAAGACCCAACTCATAAATATTTTAGTGTGTACAGTGAAATATCATTAACTTTTTTACTGAAAGGTTATAAGCAAATATGTTTTTCTGAGATTCCTCATCACCTCACTGAGATGAACACACGGATTTTCCACGTCAAACTTAAAGGGACCCTCCATTTTAAATCTTTCTCTGGATTCCATCTGCTTACCCATGGAGAACAGGTAGCAACACTTGTCACTGATTATGTTCTTATTAAGAAAAACAGAGACAAAAAGGACTGATCCCAGAATTCAACATACGTCAAGTAAAGCGCATTTTCTTCTGATTAACTGCGATGTCAGATGCCTAAAGAGGAGTTACCTTGTGCTATCCCGACACAGCTCTATTCTCAATGGCATGTCATTCTTTGGGAAACTCCTATTTAACAGAGTAATATTTTCTTTAAACAAAAAGTATCACACATGGCAGAAATACACCAGTAAAATCTGTATATTCCCAGTGAGAATACTCTAGCATCTACTTATGAATAAGAAATTCTAGTTGATTAATTATTCAACCAAAACTATACTCTGTATCATAGCTTTTACTAGAATTTTTGCCAACTGTAAAAGAATTCATTTTATGGATCATTGGTAATTATAAACTATTTGAACTTAATAAACTCAGTAAATGTATAATCACATAAAACTTCATTTTAATTACATTGGGAATCTTCCACACAGTAAAACAGAGAGTTCTATTCCTGCTGCTTTAACACGCTTTCAAATATGTAAAGATGACCTGGGAATAGCTTTATCATTCCACAAATCTCCCCAAGATCTCACTGAGAAAAAAACATTCAGTGGAAAGAAATTCCATCAGGATGAAAAAGATATATTGAGAGGTGGTTTTTGTCTGAATCAAAAGTACAAGAAAGGGAAGCTTGAATCTGAGTCACTTCAGAGTAACTAGAAAGCCAGCTAAAGGTACACATCAAAAATCCTACCAAAAGTACTAGACCAGATGGGCACAGAAATAGAAATTTCACCATGGACTGGAAAATTTACTGATACTGGACAGAAGTTATAATTATTTGATGAAAAACATCAGTTTAACTTTCACGCAACTATATTTATCAGAATTTACAGTGCAGTGCATATCCCAAAACAGACCAAATAAAGGTCTCTCATATGCAGATGCTGCCCTTAAAACGATAGCTTAGTAAGTTCTTCTTTTAGTGTCAGTAGGAAACACTACAGCTGCTGGGCTTTCCCATCTATTCTTGGCACCAAATTTTGCTTAATTCAGGTAATTCCCAGAAATTTCACTCAAAAAACTTATAACTGGGATGAGTGTGGGGCAGAATATATAGAGAAAAAGGTGGCTGAGGATGTCTGTAAGACAGCACCACCTGACAGCCATCAAATTCTACCTTTTGAATCAATATTTGAACAGTCCCAAACTACTGCTAACTGTGACATGGAAGGCAAAGTAACACAGACACTCACTGGAGTTTCTGTATGGGTCTGGGAGGAGGCTTATGAATGTGAACATGATTTGGTCACTATTAAGAAAAAAAATTAGCAAAAAGTAACTGTGGGCCCTATTGGAGCAAAAGACAACATCTCTTTTTGAATTGATTTTCCATCATTCACATAAAACAAGTATTTAAAGAACAAAAGAAAAGATACACACACTTTATACAATCAGGAAGTTATGTAAAATTGTTTCTTTTCTAACATAGCTAAAGAATGTTGGGTTGGTTCAACACCGAGAAATACTTCACCTCTCTCAATAAAGCCTCTATCTAAAGGGAAGGAAGGAAGAAACAGTTCATCTTATATTTATCCTTTCAGAAGCCCCCACACAATGACTTTTTGTTTACTTTGCATTTAACCTCAGATACACAGGCATTAAAATACCATTTTAATGACTGGAGTATGAGAAAGTATACAGGAGACATCATTTAATTAGTATTCAGCAATTTTGGAGTAGGGATTTAAAGGCTTTTTGAAGTTTGAAAAATTAAAAGAACCACTGCATTTTACAGGGTAAGAGCTAGCTGTTATTATCACATTCCTGCATGTGTCTCTGGGGAAACCATTTACTACAGTAATGACCTCCTTTACTGTTCAAAGTAAGAACTCTTCCCTGAGCAGGTGTAGGGCAACTAGATTTCCTGCCTGGAAAACAAAGACAACGAGCCTGATGAGGAGCAGTTGAGGGAGCTGGGGTTGTTCAGCCTGGAGAAAAGGAGGTTTGGGACAGGCCTTATCACTCTCTACACCTCCCTGAAAGGAGGGTGTAGCAGGTGGAGGTCAGTCTTTTCCTCCTGGTGACAAGTGACAGGACGAGAGAAAATGGCCTCAGGTTGTGCTAGGGAAGGTTTAGATTGGATATTAGGAAAAAAATTTCTTCACTGAAAGTGTTGCCAAGCATTGTAACAGGCCATCCAGGGAAGTGGTGGAGTCACCATCCCTGGAAATACTTACAAGGCACATAGATGTGGCACTTAGGGATGTGGTTTAGTGGTGGATTGGAAGTGCTGGGTTTGAGGTCATACTTGATGATGTTGGAGGTCTTTTCCAACCTGAATGACTGCATGCTTCTATAAAAATATATAAGGCTTAAGATTCTAAGATTCATTCATTCCTTGGAAGATTACTGTCATTTTTGACTGTGAAGTCAAGGGCAAACATCAGTGACATATTTAATTACAGTTCTAAGTACATACCTTAGGGTCCATCAGGAGTCTGTTTTGAGGATTACGCTTATTAAGCTTGGTTTAAATTAAACGGACAAATTTAATCCACCTGAATTTTCCATTTACTGTAGGTCTGATTTTTATATTGGTCAAGAGATTTTAACTTCTCCACATGTCTTTGGGAAACAAAGGTATTTTCTGGACTTTCTAAGAATTTGCAAGGAGGAAACCCACACCCAATAATTTTTTTTCTTTTACCATTAGCACTTCATGAAAAAAATCTGGTGCAAAGCTTTAGTTGTCCCTTCCTTGCATGCTATTAGCTATGTCAGTTTTCAACACTGGACTTGTTATTACTCAACAATTTAATTCTTGTGTGCCTAAAGCTCTCACAGGAGCTTCCATCCCCTGCACTCCCACCTGAAAGCATGTTTGCTTAGGATCAGGACAAGAGGAAGGGACAGGGCACAATTTTCAAATAACTTGGATGTCCAGGTCCCCCATAAGTATCTTCAAAAGTCTTGCCTCCATAGAACAATAAAACCCTTTATGGACTCCTATGAAATGTAGGACCAAAATGTCTGTATTCATTCCTTCAGTTCTTTAGACCATTTAGGCTTTCCCAAAGTAACCAGCACGTTTTTCTTAATGATTTAATTATAACCTCCTCCTCATCCCCCTGCCTATTAGAATATAAATTAAGGTATTATGAACCAGCAGAAAAACTCTCTTTTATTTTTGTATTGTTCAAACCTTTTTAATGTGTTCATCATGTTCGTTTGCAGTTATCCAGTTCTTCACCAAACATTTACAATGAAATACTGCAATTTGGGCAAATTATCTCCACAGACAAGTTTTTTTTTTTAGAAAGCTTACAAGATGGTTAAAAGAGTTTGAAAAGAAACTAAAGAGAGAAAAAGCCCGAACAGCAAAGTAAGCAGTAGAGTTCTTTCTGTAGTACTCTTAACATGAAATCTCACCCAAAATGTTTCTGAGGTTCAGAGATTGGCACTGTACCAAGCTATACTGTTGGTATGCGCCATGTGCTTACCAACAAACCACATGTTTCTAAATATGCTCTTAAATTATCCCCAGCAGATGAATTCTAGAATGCTAAAGAATGACAGATTAGCTCAGATCCTAGAAAGTATGGAATTCGACTTTCCAGATCCAGACATATACCCCACACTCTTGATACTTTCTAAATCACAGAATATTCTGAGATGGAAAGGACCCACAAGGATCATCAAGTCCACCTCTTCAGCAAAATCCTACCCTGCACTTTCTAACTTGTTTGTTTTCTCCCCTTTTTTTCCTCAAATATATCCTCTCTCATAAGTCACTAGGCTCTTCCTCCTGAGTCTCACAAGAATTCCAACTCTTACTCCTAAGTTAATGTTTTCTAGAGGAAAAAAAGCACCCAATCCTGTAAAAGCTTACCAAACAAGTGGCAAGCAGAAGTAATTTTTCCAAGTTGCCTTCCATTCTCATTGGTATCTGTACCTTAGGACAAGTTATCTGCCTTTTGAAAGAGTAGATGTAATAGTGTATGTATTATCTGAAATCAGTGAGATAACAAGTTTGGAAAGAAACAGGGTAAACATTAAATGCAAGACACTCATTTAATTGCTAACAATGCCAAAAGTGTCAACCTCAGGAAAATTCATTTATTCAAAATTAGTAGTTAGCTATTCATTATTACTGCCTTATACTTAGCCCAACTAATTTGCAATACTGTACCACAGTTTGAGAGTAATACAATGTCATAGAATGTCTAAAAGGGACTTCAAGAGTAATTAGACCATGTTCTTGCCCCAAGAGGACATTTGCTACACCTATGCAATTTGCAAAAGAGGTTTTTTTCTAGCTCTCCCTGGAAGATTTTTCAGTAATGAAGAGCCTGTCACCTACCCTAGCAATCTGTTCCAGCAATTCATTATGCTTGGCATAAAGTGGTTTTCCCAGCCATCACACTTGAACCTTATACACTTTAAATTAAGTTCAGTATGTCCTGGGTGTAGAAAATAGACTATTTCCTTCCTGTGTGCAGAAATCTTTAATGTATTTGAAGATTTATGCCTGTTCTCTCTCTTCTTCTTCAGCCTCAATGACTATCAACAGATCCTTTTTCCCAAAGTGTAATGCCTGAGCACAATACTCCACTAGTGGCTTCATCAAGGCTGACAGACATGTGAGATCTCACATCCTTGTGCCTTTCAGGACAACCACTCATCTGAACAATTACATACTTACCTCTTTCTTAATAACTTGACTTCACTTACTCATGTTCAACATATGACAACTCCTAATTCATATTTTGAAGAACTGTTCCTAATCAGTTATTTCCTATTTTACATTTTCATTATTCCCATATAAGAATAACACATGCTACAGCAGAAACAAGCTCCAACTATCCAGGTTAACTATACGCTATACTGGGTGGAGAGCCTGGACACACCTGCCATCCATGGATTCTCCAAGCCTCGTGCAGACAAATGCAAAATGCAGAGTGTTAGTGAGCTGAAAATATCCCTGTTTCTTTGAATTACATTTTAGATCTGTCTTTAGCTTTGGTGATGTACTAACTACTAACCTGTAGTTAGTACATCACCAAAGCAAGAACAGAATCATAGGACACAGTTTGATTCCCAGCTGCAATACATACGTCAGTATTTCAAGGCATTCAATTCACAAATAGCTTAACTAAAGCTGTAATTTAACACCCAAAACTAATGATGAAGAAACAGTTTCATATATATGGGTACTGACTTTGAGCACAGATTCTAAACTAGAACAGTCAGGAAATTCTACACAAAGAACTGAGGCAACACATCTGTCAAGATCCAGGATTTGGGCTTTAAAATCAGTATAATCATCTTCAAACTCCTATAATGTTAAAAAAAAAAAAGAGAAAAAAGTATAATATGCATGTTTTTCCAATGGAAGAAAAATCTGATGGATGGCATATGGTAATGCTAAACACATATCTCACCTCTGTCACTGAACACACTTCTGAGATTTTTCAGTACTGCTTTAACCAACGAGCAATGGTCGATACCATTAATGGGGAGAATTGTTTGGGGTTTTTTTAACAGAAACTGAGTTAGCAACTGAAGGATTTGCTTAGAAATACAGATTGATTTTAAATAACAGTTTAAGATACAATGCAAGTGTACCACAGCAAAATCAATACATGTGTGTACTAGTGACTTCTTTGCTTAAGAAGAATAGTAAGAGGGATAGCCATCTATATTGCCCTTGCTTTTTTATGCTGTTTCATCCTGTTAACCCTCCTGTTAAATAAATATCTTCTCAACAAGTTTTTACAAGGCCAAATTATGTCTATGTATTATCATTAAGAAGGTTGTTATGTGCATCAGATCTCAGCTACTCAAATACTTGAAGTCAACTCCCTACGTAAACAGTATCTTTTGACTCTGAGTCATTGTTACATTTAATTAGGTTATCTTAATCCATGGCTACCACATGAATCAGGCTATAGAACAATAGTAATTTTCTATAGCACAGATGTACTCTATTAATAATCAAGGTAATTAACCATGTTCACAGATGCAGACTTTTGGAAAAAATAATAACAGAGCAGAAAATAGAGGTGCATATTAATGCGGGCTCTAAAGGGAGAGCTCCAGCACCTTCTGCTTTGTTCTGTTAGCAACACAAAGGGCAACATGCAACATGTACATGTAAAGCTACACTTGTTACGTTGCTAAATACGTTAAACTTTAATCATCACTGAGAAATTTTTTCTTTGCAGCTTCTCTGCACCTCTTTCCTGTTGCAAGCCACTTGAAAAATAAGTCAATAAAGAAATAGAAGTATCAGTAGCCTAGGTGGACATTTAAATAAAATCCAGCACCTTTGAATGGGCATATCAAATTAACTTGTTTATTTAAGAATTTTCTTCCTTTCTAACTCCCTCCATCCCTCAACTAACATGGATTTTGTTTGTTTGAGGTTTTTTTGAATACACAGTACAAGCCCACTCATATGGGCTTGTATATTTTGTACATATACAAAATCCATGACAGGATGAATTACTGCACTTCCCCAAGGCAAATAAAGGAATTTAGATATAATTCTGTGGCTAAATTGGAATATATTCACTTTTAAGAATATACATATTTACTCATCAAGAATCCAAGTCTGAGAAGCCCACATTTGTGCCCTGAAAGCTAAGCACCCTTTGATACTCTTTGGGATCAGACACCCCCCAGTCACACCACAAACCAGATCATTGCTTTGTTCTGATTTTCAGGCAATTCCATTCACATTTAAACCACATACCTGCCTATCCAGAAGCATGTAAGGCTTGTTCCTGGAAATATGTGGACACTATTCGTATATCATGCACTTAACAGCACGAACCTTGAAGTTTCTGACAAATAAATTAGCTACAAGATGACAGCTAATGTTTGATAAAGCTTCTGATTAGGATGGTAAAACCCAAAGGCAAATAGTTTCTGAAGAACCTAGAAAATAAATATTTTAGTGGTGACAGTAAAACCAGTCTGTAATTGGTGCTTGGTATTTCAACTGTGCTTCTGCTGTCAACACTAAGACTGCATGCATGAGGAAGAATGGCTCAAACTTGAAAACTAATACTCATTGACTGTGCTTTACCAGGCAATAAGCTGGAAAGTCAGCAAATTTACAATGCACAATGCTCATTCAGGAGTGTGCTAGAAAGGCTGCTTTTGTCCTAAGTCAGTCAAGTCACTAAGGAAGCACTCATCACCTCAAAAATGGATCAGCTCAAACACTCCTTCAGTCTACATCTGACCAAATATGATAATTGCTGTACACAATTACAGTTTAAAACTGTTATTTAAGCATCTCATCAACATTTATGTTTATATACTCAGTATGCAGGGAATCCTCCAGAGGGGCAAGACCAGGTAAACTACACACATACCTCAGAAGGGGTGTCTTGAATCCACATCTCCCACAGACAAGCATGCTTCAGAGCTTCCCGGTGTTTCAGAAGGGAGAAAAAAGGCAGCAGGAGGTCACTGCTGCCATTCACATCTCCTTTCTGAAGCAGCTTTGTGCAGGGATCAGCAGGAATTTACTGTGAATTGTCAGGAATTTTATCAGGAGCAATGAAATTCAGAAGTACAGTAGTGAGTCCTGGCCCTGAGATATGGAAAGCTTTGCTATGGATTTGAAAGCAGTACCAGGATTTTAGTCCAAAGGCATTAACAACTTTACAAGGCTTCTGCATGAACTAAGCATGTGCCATTAATTTAGTTCAGATCTGGTTTATGATCATTCCTCTGGGTTTTTAATTACCTAGATTAGGATATATACTTGCAAGAAAAATCAGTGTATGTACACAGAGAATATACTTCCTACTCCATCTAACGGAGCAGTAAAACTCTATATTCTGCTAATCATTTTCTTATAAGTACCATTAATATATACTCTATTATATTATTTTGTTATTTATTATTTTAACAACTTTAATATTTGGGTCTGTTTCCAAAAATTTTCCTATTTAAATAATACCTTATCCAAAAAAACCATTTCTCACACATAGAGCAATCTCTCTCCTTAACACACTGCCAAAATTGCCATACAGCAGATCCAACCTCTCAGTGGCCAGCAAAGATTATACCCCTGGGGAGGCTGAGCCCACCTTCTAATGGTGTGCATCTGGGCAAACCCAGCAAGCTTGTGGGTACACAGGTGCCAGGAGCACAGGGAAATGTCAGGGACACAGCTAGGAGAATCCCTTTCTGGATCAGGATAGTGAAGAAGGGAGTTATCCCAGGGCACCCATTATATCTGCACCTGGAGCTGGGCACACACCTGTGAGGGGCAGACCTGGCTTCACCAGCCCCCTCACTTCAAGTGGAATTTAATCAATATTTCCCTGCTCCACAAAGCTTCAGGGTAAAAATGAAGGACAGGAGACAGAATTTGGCTGCCTTCCTGCCAGCTAAGTGCTCTGGCCAGCAGGCAGCAAAGCCAACTACATAATATGATGGAGTGCTTCTTTATTTGAATTTATGTTAGAAGGGGATTAAATCCTTCTAAAACTCTAATTTTCCAACTTCAAAGATATTAATAGCCACGAATTAACATCAAAATTTTGAAAATTACCAAAAAAAGTGTCTAAAAAGCACAATAATAAATATTCTATTTTACCACAAAGACATACCGTGACTGCTAATGAGCATAGTGTTAGGAGTTATTTTATCTTTTATTGCAAGACACTTCTATAAACCAACATTTTAGAGAATTTTAGAGAAAAACATTCTCTTTCTTTTGAGTAAAATCAACTGATTTTGTATCTACACCAGAACTGCATGTAAATTACATCCTAACACTCAGAAAAAAAACAGACCAAAAAGACACAGAACTGAAAGTTCTGTATATTATACGTGAAAAATTAACCTTTTTTTTTTTTTTGTGCAATGTTGGTTGTGTATTTTGTTTTACTTTATCCAAATTTATTTCATTCAATTAAGTTAAGTTTATTCACTCAAAATCTTTGGCGAGAGCCATCTGAATGTTTCTCTACATGTGACACTTCTAAATAAATCACCTGATCAGGAAAAAGCATCCAGACATCTATCCTTAAGAAAATTAATTTCTGTTTTAAAGAAGAAATGGTAGACACTGTACCCAGCTGTGTTGGAAGCCTATCTCATGCCTAGTCCCATTCAAAGCTATAAAATTCCCAGTGTCACAACCTCCAAGTTTACAGATACTTTTGAATAAACAAGGAAGAAGCAGTACAAATGCCTGTGTACAGGGTGCAATATTACTCCGTCTGTAGTCTGAAGGATCATATGTTCTCCTTCTGAAGAGCTTTCCAGAAACAACTCAGTCATTCTGCAGACCTGCTCACTTTAAATATCCCCCTTGAGTCCAACAAAATCTAGCTTTTCCAGCTTTTGAAATTCCAACATAATAATGAAATTTTCCGTGATCAAATTAATAAAAATTAATTAACCTCTACAAAAAAGTCAGTAACATACCTATGTTTGAGATGGTTTTTGCCATTTGACTTTTTCCCTTCTGGTTTGGCAGAATGAGCTATGAAAGAAAAGTGAAGGAGCAAAAGGTATTTCCAGAAAGGCTTTATCCTGGTTGAGTCCCTTACAGGATTAAAACACAAGTGGAAATGAATTGTCCCATAGAGCATACACATTTAACTCTGTTCCAATTTCAGCAGATTATGTTAAAAAAGACCTAGATGAAAAAGGGCAAGCACTCCAAAACACATACTTTCATGTATAAACACATGATTTATTACAATAACAGAAAATGTTGCTATGAAAATTAAACTTAAATCTTTCCCAGAGGAATAAAATTGAACACACTTTAACCTCTTTTGTGATGTGTGCCAAATTAATTTCTATGGTCTCTGACTTCACTCGAATGAAGTAATTGTTTTATTTCCCAAAGGGATAAAAATAACAGTTTCCTTGTATGTTTAGAAATGAGCAATAGCTATTCTCCCTAGGAGCAAACCAGTCATGAGTTCCCCTAGCAGACCCCCAATCACTGCAGACTCCTCAGCTTCCCTCAGCTGTCCCCTCACCCCCTGGCACAGGGCAGGGCTCTCTGTGGGCCCACCTGATGATGAAGAACCAAGAATTCCAGCAGGAGCTACTTCATGTGCAATGGCTGTGCACGATGTCTCTCAGCACGATGGCTGCCACTTCTGTAAAACTGCTGGCACAGGATGCTCTTCCCAAGCAGCTACAGCTAAACTGCAAAAAAAGCACCTCAACCTCTCTTTCTGATGACAGACAGCCAAGAGCCAACACATTCACCCCAAACCTCTTTCACAGATCGCTGTGGCAGGCACTGTCAGAATCAGTAAGACTGTATTTCTTACTCTTGGATAGTATTTTATAGGGAAGGGGTGGAGCAGCACACTGTCTGAATAATTGCAGAACTAAAGAACATAATTCTCCAGCTCGGATCCCAAAAGTGAGCCTCACAGTTCCCAGAAGGACATGGGTCCAGAGGAGGACCACACAGATGATCAGAGGGATGGAGCACCTCTCCTTGGAGGAAAGGCTGGGAGAGCTGGGATTGTCCAGGCTGCAGAAGAGAAGGCTCTGAGGACATGTTACTGCAGTACTTATTGGGAGCATATAAGAAAGATGGGCACAAACTTTTTAGCAGGGCTTGTTGCTATAGGACAAGGGATAATAGTTTTAAACTGAAAAAGGGTAGGTTTAGACTGAATATCAGGAGGAAGGTTTTTTTAGAATGAGGGTGATGAGAAACAGATTGCTCAAAGAAGTTTGGGATGCCCCATCCCTGGAAACACTCAAGGCCAGGTTGGATGGGGCTCTGAACAACCTGATCTATTTGAAGATTTTCCAGCTTATTGCAGAGGAATTGAGCAAGGTGACCTTCAAGGTTCCCTTCAAACTCAAACTATTCTATGATTCTGTAACTCCAATCAGCAGCCAGTCTTGACTCCTACTACAACTGCTTCCAGTTTCAGCAAAGAATAATAAAAAGGCCCCAGGAGCAGGAACCAAAAGCTATGGCTACTCCCATCCTACACAGCTGACTAACCACAATATTAGAAAAACATTCTGCACTTCTTTCCTGATCTCAGATTTTTCACTTTCCCTTGCTTATTGGCACAGATTTACAAAGGGAGATGAAGGGTATTGTGTCTCATCCAAGGACTAGCCTAAAACACTACATTTTTTCTAGCTATAAATAGATGAGTCCTTAGTTCTTAGAGGCAGGTGCCATGCTCAGGAGAAAGTTCTAGCCATGGGCTGCATGTGGAGACTAGCACTTCACTAAAGCAACTTTCAAAACCCTAAGAAGGGTCGGATTTAGGAAACACCTTTGCAATTTCTCATAATGCTATTACGAGTCTCCTCCTTGCATAGCATGTGACATTCTCATCCTGTTTAACACTCTGAACTCTCCTCTATGCACTGTGATTTTGTGTTCTGGATATCAGAAACCTGAGTCTTGCTGTCTGCGTGACTGAAAATAGCCCATATTTCTCAGATACTGTATTTATTCAGCAGCATAGGTAATAAGTAATACCTCAATCTTCAGTGAGCTTTTAGGGAACATATCAGATCTGGAAAACAACATCTCAGATGTGAAATCCCATTATTTAAATTCCTTGGCACAGGTGAAGTAACTCTCCAACATGTTTCTGTGATTAAAGAATAAATCCTTAAAGTTTTTAAGGTAGTTTTAGCTGTTTTCACATGCTCCAATGCTTCTTCAGTTTCTTCTTTGAAAAGATTTTTTGATGGAAGATCCAACCTAGACTAAAATGTAAATAAATGGGCTGCAGAAAAAAAATTTTTGAAAAATTACGTTTCAAAATGTAGTCATGACATCAGTCACAAAGTTACTTTTCAATTTATATATAAGCACAAACCCCAACATGCACTATATTTTAAAATTGTTATCTCTAACTATTCTAGTTTTATAATTAATTCATAATGCAATGCTCAATTTTGAGGTGCTCCCCAAATATGCTCAACCTTTCCAGCTGGCTCTTATGTATCATCTTCTGTACAGTGAACATTCAGAAAGTAACAGTAAAGGGAGTTTTTTCCTCTCAGTAAAAGTTTGACATAACACCACCATAGCCCTTGGGTACTAATTCTCCTGTAGCATATATTGTGCCAACAAACACAGAAATGGCAACATGAGTCCTCCTAGCTTTTATCACGTAGCAAATTAGCAGAAGAGGGCTTCCCTAGCCCTAGAATCACACAAGCACATGTAATGTATAATTTTCCTATTTCCTGACCAACAAAAACGCTCCAGAACAGTGAACCCTACAGAATGTCTTTTCTTGCCAACATTTAAAAGTGCTCTTGCTCCCAGCAGTACACATGGTTTCAGTGGAAGCATGGGGAAAGCTTACTGGTGACAGAAAATGGCTCAAGGCAGGTCATTCACATTTTGTTTGCAAAGTCCATATTTTCTTGGCTTGTGCAGCTCCTACCAGCATTTTGAAATTCATGTAAGGAAATAACTACCAAGAAATGTGGTAAGAAAAGAGGCAGCAAACTTATGCCAACAAAGGGGGGTAAGGAGCAGCAACCCAACCTGAAAAAGTTATATGGCTTCTGGAGAATTTTTTTTCAGTAGACAAGAAGCGTATTTCATTCTTAAATACACAGTACCTGAGTGGTATGGCTGATGACTATCTGATGACTATTTATTCATCTCAGCTTCAAATATAATAATCTAATACTGGTTGAAAGTATCTGTAATGTAATTTTAGTGTTTATTAGGCAGCTAAAAAACAGATTAAATCCATGCCTTTTTCCATGGTGTCCTGTGTATCAGCTAACATTTATTTATTAGGTACTTAGGTGGTTTACAGTCCTTACTCGAAGCTACCTGATGCAACTATGACTCACACAGGCATGCTACAGAACTCAGAGTAGCTCCATAACAGGCAGATGGTGTGAAATAAAGGTGGGATTAAATGATGGATCTTTGGGAATTTCATCTTCCAAAAGAGCTGAATGTATTTTTCCAGTGGTCTCAGCTAAAGATCAATATCTTGGGCTTTTAAAAGTGCTGTAAAAATATAAAAGGGAAAAACACTATGGCTTAAGAGATGATGGTTTCCAAGCTAACCAAGACTCAATGAGGAATGTAAGTTATTATTTATTTAAAATAGAAAGATATGTAGGCTTTAGTGGCATGTTACAGTGAAAGATTGCTCATGAAGCTGCACAAAGGCTCATCAAGTGGCTATGATGGTTTCCATTCCACTGCTGGTAGCCACCGATGCTTAACACCTTTCTAGAATGTCTGTAGTTCTTCTCAATGATGCCAACGAGACCAAGGAGAAGCAGGAATCACTGCAGATGCTTAGGTCATGGAAATGTGAAATTTCTACCTTGAATAAAAGGAAAATAAGTCTGAAGTCTGCAACCATTTTGAACAGGGTGTATGTTGGACAGGCCAGGTCTGGTCACAAAAGGTCTAATAACATATCAGATAATACTCCTGCCCAATCTGGCACCAAGTGCATCCTGACATTCTGAAAAAGAGCTGTGTTCCAACCTCTGGTGTTATGTTCAATGGCTTGGCCTTTTTCATCAAAGGGGAAAAGGACTCCATGCTTTCCTCAAGCTGGAAGTTTAACAAACACTGACAACTTATTCTCACCATTTGTAGAAGTTTCTGCTGTTTTGCCCTTCAGCAGAAGGCATGACACACCTGCTCTGGGCTCCTGCTGGCAAAGGATGACACAGGAAAAATTCAGACTCACACAAGCAGCTTGTTTTGGTCTCTGTTCAACATAGGCCTGTTCTTTTCCTGCTCAAAAATTCATTAAAATGAGAGATGTAGAGCAATGCCAGCCCGTGGCAAGGTCCTGGTGAATAATGCTTTCTTTCCATCACCTGGAAGGTGTTCCACACAAATCTGGCCTCAAAATTTTAGAAGGGACCTGAAATTTTTGCACTCTGTCACTGTAGACTATTGGCTAATTAAAGACACCTGATGAAATACTGAAGCTTCAATCCTTACTTCTAGTCCTATGTCAACACAAAAACTGTTTCACTATATTTCAATTCACTAATAAAAAATTAGGACCGCCATCAACGAACCAAAATTTTAACACAGGGATTAAAAAAACCAAATAAATTTGTAAACATGTGACTATTTCAGGTTTTATTAAAAACCTTTATCAGTGATCTTTAACCAGGAGTAAAATAGGTACAAAAATATTTGAAAGTGTAAGCTTTTTGCAGAACTAGTATCTCCTAAACTGAATAACATATAGAAGGAGCTGGTATTTTATTGTATTTCATTAAAATTTAGTTTTACATGCAAGGTATTATATTAGCTAATTATTTCTCTATTGCTAACTGCCTTAATTTTTTTTTGCAGTAGAATTTATCTATCTACAGATTTACTGCATCTAAAGTATCAAAAACAAAGCTGAAAAAAGTGCACATACTAATCGATTTTGCTACTTCTATCTCTCTCACCTATTTTTATGACAGGAAAAGTATCCAGATAAAGTTTAAAACAGACAAACAAACAAACAAACAAACAAATAATGAGCCATCTCAGCACACAAAAAGCTCCTGCTGCTCTTACATAACTTAGCACCATGACTTACACTCTCATGTTCAGGCAAATTATGGATTACTTTGTTACACAAACACACAAACACAAACTATCCATCTCACTCACTCTACGTTTACCATCTTCTGCTTCCTTGAAAATGTCCTGAAAAGCAGGATAATATCTGCTTTCTTTGGCTTTTAAGATCTTAATTTTTTTATTTTGATCCAGACAACACTGAAGATATAATTTTACAAATGAGAAACAAAATAGTTGAAGATCATGGTTGCCTGTCCAAAAAATAGATCTTACAAGTACACTCATAAAATTAATGAATAAATATGTCCCAAGCCTACTAGAAAATAAAAACTGATACATGCTGGCTGAAATCCTTGGAATGGCCAAAAAGTGGGGAAGGAACTGGATTCTTCACAATTCTCACTCACCTGGCATCATGGCATCACAACACTGAATAACAAACATGGAACAAGGAGAGGCTTAAACACAGCTCCCAACAATATTTTGCCTTTGGAAAGTAAGTAACCTTGCCTGTATTTTTAAATTAAAAAGAGCTATTTGGCTTGTAACAAGCTATGATTATTATCATTAATTAACAGTGTCTGATTCATGGCCAAATTTAGCAATAATTTCCTAAATATAAACTTCATTCTCAAACTCATTTTCTCCAGAGTGTGAGAAATTTCATGGAAAGAAATTTAGAAGAGACAGACAAGAACAACAGAATCCCTTACTGCTATTTAACCCCCTGACATTAACTTCCTCTAATATTTAACTCAGTTTTTCTTTAGTAATTTATGCAAATTCTGATTACTTTTGGAAACCACTATAAACTATTTGCAAAAGCAAAACAACAAAAAGTTGTTTTGGTGCTCCATTTTTTGAAGCGCATAGAGAAAGGCAATCTGAAAGAAAGTTCTCTTTGATGTTTGCAATAATACCTGAGATCTCTCACTTGTTTATTTTTAAATAAAAGGTTGTCTTTTCTTGCTTTCCAGAAGTTCAGCTCAGTTTGGAGGCCTAGATGAAGACCATGCAGAAGAGGATCAGCAGAATCCCTGCTCAGAGTGTCATGAACCTGGTGTGACCACCATTGATTCAACTGCATGTAGCAATGTCCTGGAATTAGGATCTTGTCTGCAAAATACAAAAACAGCCCCTGAATTTCCAAGTAAATACTGCCTTGTGATAGCACAGAGCTCTTCACCCCCCATTCCTATTTGCATTTTAAGGATGAACAACACTGAAATTTGGAATTTACTTTTGACTAGAATAAAATAAAGAAAAAATTCTGAAGACAGAGCTAAAAAGACTGTTTATAACGACACAGATTACATTTCAGATGTATTTACTAATCAACACCATGCCCAAACATCCTCTCAAAAATTATTGGCTGCAGATCTTTTGAATGGTTCCTTGCAGTTATTCCAGAAGTGAAAAATCTGCATTTTGCTGTTTAATTTCCTAATGTTACATGGTAATTTTTTTTTTTGAATAAACATGAGACTTAACATAAACATAAAATATTAAATAGATCTTACTTAATATATTTTATTACACTTTGCCAGTGTTTACAAAAAGAGAAAATAATGATACGCAGCAAAGCATTTAAATAAAATATTAATGGAGCATTAAAGCTTACATTCTGTTCCACACACTATTTTTTTTCCTTTCCTTCCTTTTTTTTCCTTTAAGCCAATCCATCAGCTCTGCCTCAGCTTTAGCTGAGTTTTCAGTATTTACACTATTCTGCCTGGCACACCTGCTTCACTACCATGACACAGAGCAAGGAGCTGACCCTGGCCAGAGCCTTCAGATCATTTGTTATTGGCAGGACTATAAATCTTCATTTATCCAACAACTGATTATCAATCACCTCTGTACACAGTCAGTCACAAACTGAAATCAAGGCTTAGGTTTGCTTAAGCTGTGAGCTCTCTGGAACACAGCTCATATTATTGCTGTCGCTACAGGTGAGAGATGCACACCTGAATCATTAGTGACACTCTCCCTTTTGATGCCATCCTTTGATATTAGTGTTAGTCTCATCAAAAACCATAAGATGCCTTTAATGATATGAGTTTAGTTCACATTAAACCCTTAAGCAACAGAGAAGCACAATCTACTGAAAACACATTTAAAAGGAAATTCATCAGAATAACCCTATTTTGTACCCTGGAAGCATAGCTTCAACTGATTCCAAATTCTGATGACTCTACAGACAGCTTAAGTTTTACCTTTGAAATTAGTAAACCCAAAATATAAATTCCTGAAAATTCATGTTTCAGTATGACAAAACAATTACAGTTTAGTATACACTAATTGTACCAAAAATACTTTAAAACATCTTTCAGTGTCAGACATCAAAATTGACAAGTAACCTTTGAGTTACAGAATTTAGGGAGATGAAACCTTGCTATGAACTCAGTTTTAGGGTCTTGTGCAGCTAAAGATGTGCTGCTACATCCATAATGTGTCCCACTAATTCCTTTCTGTGCCAGTGACTTACAAACAAGAAACTGAAAAATAACACAAAAAGGAAGCAATAAGGAAAATAGTGATCCAAGTCTGCTTTTGCACAAGGAGTTACAAACTCATGGTGCAGTTTAGCTTGTTTTGACAGTGGAGACAGAACAGCACAAGAGCAACCTCAGCATACACGTAAGTGAGTTAAAATTGCAAAGCAACAGGCAAGCAAGTGGGCAAAAAAAAGCTGGAGAAGCTAGGATGAAAACCACAGCACTTCTGTTCATCTGTTTTAACCATCATCCATCTCCCAAAATCTAATTTATTTGGGCCTGATAGAGTAACAAACAGTTTCTCCAGCACTTTGAAGCTCAGGCTCCATCCCAGCCTGCCCCTGAGCATCACCAGCTGCTCCAGGGCAGCAGAACTCTGCTTCCCCATCAGCCCATCCTCCATTCCTAAAAGCCTGCTGGGATCTGTCACGCTGGTCAGTTCCCATCTCATCCACGATGAGGGCATGCCTTACACGGCTTGTGTGCTCCCTAGAGGCTCATAAGGCAGACATTAATTTAATGAGTTCATTTGTGGCTTTATGAAGTAATTTATGTTCCCTTAACACAATAAACTCCTTAAACCTCATTAAAGTGAGAATAAACTCACTTCGTAAATCTGATAGGGTTTGGATTTGCTCCAGTATGGAAAAAAAGAGGCAAAAATGTCATTGTGGGGGTTATTTTTCTGGTTTTGAATACTAAAGCCATGTTATGAGATATCACTGGAATTTAGAGACTAGATTTAAATACCAAAGTTATAAATGAAACTCCTTCTGTATATACTGAGCAAGCAGCAAATTCATGTCAAAACCTTTTCTTTCTCTTTCAGTACCTCCTTTGCAAAAGGTTTTTAAAATAAAATTTTAAACACTTTGTGAAGAAAAATATTTTTTTGGTTTTTTTAATAGCACAAACACATGGAAATCGAAAGTTATGAGATACATAAAATACAAACTTTAGCAGGTGTTACTTCTGTGAGATTCTGTCTTCTTTTTGCAGACTATGCTAGTTAAGTAAACAGCCACAATAGTGCTACAGATACCACTTGTGACAATCAACTCTTAAATATATGTTTCCTTAATATCAAACCAAGGAAAAAATAATCCCATTTTCATTTGAAGCAGAAACACCTAAGCCAGCTGAATGCCTGTATCAGTTTTCACCAAAATTAGCTGCCCTCATAAACACAGATTTAGCAATGAACTGTGAACTTAGTTGTCAACTTCCTCTTCTCTTTATGCTAGCCATGATTTGCTCTCAGTCTTTTTCTTTTCCTTACTAATCTTTGAAAAACCCTTGACCTTTCCAAGCTGCCCAACAGTGGATTTCAGATGCATTCAGGTTCCTGCTCTTGAAATCTTTCTGCTTTGATGTTGATGGGAGTTTTGTCATGGGCTTCAATCAGGAAGAGATTTCTGCCTCAGCAGGGGGGAGTTATGGTTCTATCCCTGCCCCTATTCATAACTGCTGCCTCTCAAGATCAAACCAAAAAGATAATGACCAGCCTGAAATCTGAATGCTGCTAACAAAGTACTAGAAGACAAAAAGAATACTTTTCATCTTCCTGTCACTGTCATTGGTATTTATACACAGTATTTGTAATACTGCCTCATAAATGGCACACATTTATTCCCTCCTTGAAACCTATTTTTTTTCCATAAAAAGGCAGAAGTAATAACTAAAAACTGTTCTGTGAAACCTGTTTGGCTTTCCTGGTCCTAAATTTGGGTTTCCCCAAGTCTGAAATATGGACATGAACCACTACATTCTTCTCCCTCCTACCAAAATTTGGACCTGCATCTATACCTCAGAAAAATTTCCACAGAACTAGAGTATTTACATTTAAAACCATGTTATTTTGATGAGCAGAAGTTTCTCAAAATTTTGGAAAAGAGACAAGTCAAGATCAGGACCACAGGTATGACTCAGGACCTGGAAAGAACAGGACAAAAACTTTAATCCATGATGTTGCTTTTTTGTACCAAGTGTAAATCCACCGTTGCTATAGGGCAAAATTTCCAAAGTAACTTTAAGGGAAATTTTATTGGAAAGGTAGGAGTCTGGTCTGGATTGAAGTCTCCCTCTTGCCTTTTTCTTCAAGGTGTCCATATAGACTCAGTTGAAAAGTTAAAAATTAAATACTTCATGTCAGTCCCAGAACATTTACAACACAAAAAAGTACCCTGAACATTTTGTACCTATCCCTAAGTGTCTACTACATATTGTTAATAAAGCAAGAGGTTTCTAAAGAGCTTTATGACATGTACACTAAAAGAAGTTTCTTTTCTTTAAGAAAATCTCATGCAAGTAATTGTTTTTATACTTCAATAATAACTCTTACATTACATATTTTGAAAACTTGCATACAAATCTCTTATGATTTACATTTCAGAAGCAGCACAATTTTAGGAAGACTGGTGCAAAATTAAATATTCCCTCTCTTATTACCTTCTTATGAGCTTTCCTCCTTTATGAGCTGTAAAAGTCTTTAATCACACAACTTAATAAACTTCTTTTACATCATATAGTCATCAGAGAGCTGATTTGAGGTGATGATTCCTTGTGTGCCCAGCTGCTGGTGTGGCAGCTCCCCACTGCTGCTCCCAAAGGAGAGGCAGTTAGTCATCACTGCCCACGAGGGAAGTGACTCATCCCTCATCTTTCACAATGACATGCGCTGGACAAGAAGTACATCACCTTGCACTGTACTGAGGATGGCTCTGGAGACTTGAGCACAGGGAAGAAGTATCTTTCATGCAGTAAACAATTCAGATGACAGCAGTCACATCCATTATAGAAAAGGCAACAAAAAGAAAGGAAGAGTGACATGCTACGCAGAACTAAGCCCCCAGCAACAAGTCATTTCTGATGATTATATTAGAAGTGGGATAGCTACTCTTTTAAAAGAGGCACTTTCATAAGAGTTATTTTGCATCAGTTGTCTCTGGTGCCAGTTAAAATATTATTCTCTTTTTATTTTCTTCTTTTTTTTCCTGCTTTATTACAAGCATTTAGATATAAAAATCTCTTCTATGAAGGCCACTGTGCACTGGAGCAGTGCTTGAGCCAGCTCCCCAAACAGAAGGTCCTTTCTGTTGTTCTCCCTTCCAAGGCATTCTATGGTGTTCCTCACAGCACAGACAGCTTTCTGCACCACCTCATGTAACACCTGACTCAAGAGGGATGCAGTTTATTGGTTTGACAGTACCATTGTTGCACTTCTCTTTGGACAGACTAAAGATGAGGAGAGCCTCAGCTGCCCATCAGAGCTCTCCAACAACTAATGCATAATAGAAGTCAGAACCTCAGCATGTTTTGTTTGGACAGAGTAGAGAAAACAAGATATGCAAATAGGCAAGTTGCAAATCCAAAGAACGTTTTCCAGAACACCTATACTACACAAACATACCTGTATTCCTTGTTCTTCCTCCTCAACTTGCTTTTCCAGCTTCCCTATTCACTGACCTTTTTCAGGCCTCTGGGCTTGGAAATATGATCATACACATCATCTTTTGAAAACCATCCCTGGATATGCCATACCACCTTTCATCAGTGCCATATTTTAATACACATAATTGCATTTAGTTGTCTCTGCTCTGCCAAAAATCCATATAGTCTTGTCTTCCAGAGATTCTGATTGGTAGCTAGCAGATATAGAATCAGGGTCTGCCTTCCAGATACCAGCAAGTTGCCTTTAGGAGATGAGACAAGACTCTCACAGTCCTAACTCTATTCAACTGTATATACTTGACTCCTTAGGTTAGTGGGAACTAGAAGAACATTTCTGACAGCATAATTTCATCGTAAATTGTGTCTTCATGTCCAAAAATAAACTAACTCTTCAGAATCTCCTTTGCCAGGGCTCTGTATTTCATGAGTTGGCAGCTCTGCAAGTTACTGTGAATTTCTCTGCTTGCTCAGAAATACAGAACTGGAATTTTCGTTGAAGCAAAATGCTTTTAGCCTACCTGAAAAAGTTAACAGCCATTACTGAGCACAGGCTAAACTGGGTACAGTCTGGGACCATACCAACAAGAGATTGGTTCGCTCTGTCACACCAACAAGCATATGCAGCATTAAGGGACTCCTAAAATGAGATTGCAGCCCACTGAATGGTATAAGGCAGAGGGCTAAGAGGGACAGAGACAGCTCCCCAGCACAGGAATAATCCCCTCTGAGAAGGTCTGCATACTCGTGGTATAGGTCAGCAACTGGAGGTAAGAAATAGCAGGAATCCTGGCCACAGCATGACTCCATTGGTAGAAGGACGGGAGGGAGAAGGAGAAGTTGTGCTTTGCACAACTAAAGTTTGGCAGGTTTTCCTGTTGGTCACCACAGCCATGAAAACAACTCCTTTGCTACAAAGATTTTAACCAGGACCAGGTTTTACACAGTTCTTGTGTTTCTAGTTCTCAACACCGATGTCACAGAGCAAGTACAGCAGAGAAATCAATGACCTTTGTCAAAGCAAATGGCACAGAAGATCTTCAAAACCATACACAGTCAAGAGAGGAGAAGTTAGGAAGAAGATTGACACTGTAAAGCATCAGTATTTCTACCTCTTGGTTTCTATCGGAGTTAAAATATTCTTAAAATGCATCCAGCTAACTGGTGTAAGAGATACAAGTGGAGCCTCGCGGTGATGCAAAGAAAAGGTGCATGAACAGTTAATTTTTGAGCCTGCTCTGCTGGTCATATCAAGGCTGTGGAATCAGTTTGAGGTTTTGTCCAACCCCTGTTCCCTCAAAAAAACAACCAAAAAACTTTTTTGTTTCAGGCTGACACTAAATTTCATCGAGAGACTACTTTCTCACTGACTTGGTTGCTGGTAGCTCTTCAGGTTTTCAAAACAGCAAACCCGAAGAACTAAGAAAATAAGAAACACAAACCCGCTGCATTTTCCCACTGCCCACCCTGGGAGAGGGAGTTAAGAACACCCTCTGAAATTCCCCGCGAAAAGCTCCCCATGGGCCGGCAGGAGGCACCCGCGGCGGCCGCCGGCGCTGCCCGGCCGCTGCCTCCCGCAGGACCGCGACGCCGGGGACGGGGGCTCGGCCGGGATCAGGGGGTTCGGCCGGGGACGGGGGCTCGGCCGGGATCAGGGGGTTCGGCCGGGGTCAGGGGGGCTCGGCCGGGGTCAGGGGGGCTCGGCCGGGGTCAGGGGGACTCGGCCGGGATCAGGGGGTTCGGCCGGGATCAGGGGGTTCGGCCGGGGTCAGGGGGCTCGGCCGGGGTCAGGGGGTTCGGCCGGGGACGGGGGGGCTCGGCCAGGGTCAGGGGGCTCGGCCGGGGCCGGGGTCTCGGCCGGGGTCAGGGGGTTCGGCCGGGGTCGGGGGGCTCGGGGCCGGCCCCGCTCACCTGCCGCGGCCGGGTCCGCCTCGGGAGCCGCGCTGGGAGCACGGGACGCGGTCCCGCTGCCGCTGCCGCAGATATTTATTCCCCCCGCGCACACACCCCTCGCCGCCCCGTCCCGTCCCCCCGCTCACCGCGTCCCGTCTCCCCGGGGATGGCCGTCCCCGGCCCCCTCCCGCTGCCGCAGCCGGGGACCCGGCGCTGCTCCGGCGGAGGCGGCCCGGTCCCTCCGCCCGGCCGGCCCCGGGGGCGGGCAGCGGAGCCCATGCGGGAGGGGCCGGGGGCGGAGGGCATTGCAGCGCGGCGGGATTTGAGGGAATTCGTGACCGCTTACAGCGTCGAGTCCCTACGGAGTAACACCGGTGCATCCTCCCCCGCGCTGCCGGGAACGTGTGAAATACTAGTCCCTGTCTCGGCATCTCCCTTCGCAAATGTGTACTAAAGTGCCATAAGTTAACTGTTTGTTGCCTGCCCTTACCTGCTCCCCAGGGGCCCCGGGGATGCCAGGACAGCGCGTCCGGTAGGAGTTGTTGGACACAAACCAGACCACAAATTTCTGGCTCCCACTCGAGGCTCCAGAGCAACCACTGGGACAGGTCCCGTCGGATTCCGCTCTCGCTGCTGCAGGGACAGGCAAGGACAAGGGGCTCAGGGAGAAGCAATGCGCCGACAGCGGTTTTATTTGGGCAGCTCTTAGTTATAACTAACTTCAGGCCAAGAGAGTAGCAAGTGCCTCTTCCACGGCAGTGGGAGGACAGCTGCTTTCTGCAGTTACGCTAACTGTGCACAAACACTTCCTACCGGGGTTTGAAACTGCTCCTCGGCTTGCTTTTCGAAGAAAAAAAAAAAAAATAACAGGTCACTACTGTTTGCCTTCCCAACTTTACAGCTGCTAAAGCTGCTGTATCTGATTAAGCCCAAATGAAACACAGATATTTTCAGAATATATATTTTCAACCCAGTGAAAATAATATAGCTGTGAATGTCTGAGAAAAACACCCAAGGAAAGCCAGCTTCACTTGGTGTGTGACGGGTTTCCCTCTGAGGTTTCCTCAGTTTGGCACTTACAGGCTGCTCATGTCTGTACCAGCCCATGGTGGTCTGCCAAACTGTAGAGCATCTCATAGCCACTCATCCCAGAAAAAGTTGATTTCTGACTAATGCAAAAACACCCTTATAAAATATGTGTCTGCTCTTGGCATGGACATCTGGAGACTTTTGTGATCATGGAGCTGTTTTCAAGAAAACATCTAGGATAAACCTACAAATTGAGTTCTACTACCAATGTACCTAATAAACCAGTACCTCTGACTGCACAGAACCCTGTTCTGCTGCATGTACAGTTCTCTCAGGAGCTGAGCACAAACAGTGAGGCAATGCCCAGCAGTCTACTGTGTGCCACGCTGTTGCCCCACAGACCTTTGGAGCCAGCTTACTCTCTTACTTTGTGCAAAAAACTGTAGTGCTCCTTGATGAATTTTACTCTCCTTATTTTGCAGCACAGGGAACATTACATTTCTTCCCCTGAATTCTTTTCTGAGAGCACCTTTGTTCTTATATTCTAAGAGAAAGCGATTACTTTCCCATCTGCAGGGGTCAGCCAGAATTCAGCAGTGTTGCTAGGGCTTGGAGTTTAGCTCTCTTGCCAGTGCCACCCGTTTGCTTTTCATACTTCACTTGGTCAACATTTAGCATGTAACCAACTTTCAGAGCACTTTCCACCTTTCTCAAGGAAACAGCAAGAGAAACCTTTTTTTTTTTTTACTTCTCTTGCTCTTTGGAGACATTGATCTGAGCAATACAGCTTCTCACTGCCAAGCTTGAACTACACCTCTTTTCTGGAATCACAGAGTGACAGAGAAAACACCTGTCTTGGTGTAAGTGCAGGGGGTTTTCCGGGCTTCCCCAGAGATGAACCTGCCTCTTGGATCACTGCCAGTGGAGTTCACAAAGTTAAGTGGGCACTGATGAAAAAATTTCATCTATCTCTATCTGTTTGTCAATTGAAGGCAAGTAGTTTCCCTATCTCCTTGTGGGGAAATCAAATACAACATGCTTTAAAGAAAACTTAAAAGATCTATAATTAAATGAGGATGAAAAATCCTAAAAGTTGACTCAAAGCCTCTTCTGACTTCTGTAACCTCAGTGACTGACATAATTTGTCCTCAAGCTTTATTTGGCTTATTCTTTTCTGACAATCCTTTTGTTTCTTTAAATCTTATCTCAAATATTCAGCAGAAATTCTTCTAGGAGTGCACTTCAGCAGGAGTATGGCTAAAAGCTTCCATGTACTTTTGCAGTTAGCTGCTGCAGCTGTGGCACAATGAATAGACACATTCAACACAATATATAGAATGGATATTTGAATCTCTTAGTTGGCCAGTCAGAAGGACAATGAACAGATGGTTAACAGACATATTCAACAGTAATTTGAAATCATAATAATAAATTTTGAAGGATATAAGGTGACCTTTGACTAGATACATGAGAAAAAGATACTGATCTCTAAGATCTCAGCAAAGTAGTATAATAGAAATTTTTGTTCTCTGAAATGAAAAACGTTGGCACCTTCAACAAGTAATTTTCTGATCCTTATTAAAAACTGCTTGTAGAATCTTTGTGGAAAGCTTTGTTTAATTAGTTCAGCTGAGGGATCACATGGTACATTCTGTCAAGTCATTCAAATGAAGGAATTCAGATTATTGTGGTACATGTATTTTTATTTCTTCAATATGACAAAAAGGTAATCCTCAAATTCTTTCTCTGAACCTGTGACACATTTGAAATCTGTTCTTACCTTCCACAATAACTTTCACTTTTGATTTTCCTCCGTATATCATTGCTGTCCAACTGGTAGGGGTTTGTTGCAGCAAATATTTGTCTCAGTCAACTTCTTTTCACTGCATGTGTACCTGTGAATTTGCTAGACATCTCCCCCAAGACCACAGATGATGATTTCTTTTTTTTTTTTCCTGGAGGGCACAAGCAGAACTTGAAAGAATGGAAGAGATCAAATAGAGACAGGATTAAATTTAGCATTTTTGCAGGTAATACCTCTTTATATACTCCATTGTTCTCTAGCTCTCTACTCTTTACATGCATATTGCCACATGATCAGTCAGCTACCACCAATTAATTAGATAACAATCTAATACAGACTAGAGTTCTTAAAAGACTGAGAAATTTTATTCTAACAGTATGTTATTCTAACACAGTGTTATTCTAACAGACTACTGTGCTAAAACAAGCAGAAGATAGAGGCTATTGAACAGTCACAACTAAAGGAAGAACAAGAGTGTGATCAATCATTATTACTGGCTAAATAGCAATAATAATTAGAAATTATAAGCAGCTTCTAGGTGATCCTCAATGCCAAACTACTTTTGAAAGCTGCAAGTGTAAAAACAGAAGGCTACCCAAAAGTTTCAATCTTAGATTCAGAAGAGGCTTAAGGCATTTATTTCAGCAACAGTGAGACTTACAGATGCCAGTGTAGAAGTGTGGATTGTTTTTAATGCAAAAGTCATATTGACTACAATACATCTGAATTGCACCATTTGAATGTTTTCAGTAAATTGATGTTGGATGCCAGTGAAATCAGTTCCGCTCATATTTAAGAGCAGGAGTTTAAATGTATGACTATTTCATATCTTAAGCTCTTATTGTTTAAACCAGAGTATTTTTATTCCATCAAGGCTACCAACTTTATTTTTGTGTAGTTTCATGCTGCTATAAAAGAGGAAGAGGAAAAAAGCTGAGGGAAATTTAATTTTTTCTATGTAAGTAGAAAATTCTCCCTGGTTTATGACAATCTGTAAAAATTGATTGCTTGTCTTAATGTAAACAGATGGTAACATCCAGGATGATTGGCATTTACTATGCCCATGCACAGCTCCCAGGGGACTCTAACCATATTCTACTCGGTCTGCAAGTCCAGCAGTTCAGAAAAATAAACACTAACAAGGATTTCCACTTTCAAAGACCTTTCAATGGTGAATCAGTATACTGGTACTCTGTGACTTCTGTTCAAAAGAGAAAGAAGCTGTCAGCACCACAAGCAAGACCAGTGTTATGTCAAAAGTACAAAAAATGTATATTTGCAAAGGAAAAATATTACCTATTCTCCACCTCCTTCTAGCTCAACATGGTAACTACTGCTTTTTGTGCTCCTGCAGTATCGTTTTAGATTCTATTCAGGTTTCTTTTAGTTCTTCAGTCTCCTATTTTTTAATGTACTCTTTCTTTTTTTTTTGCTAATTAAGTATTTTATCACCCCTCTCATCCCATTGTTAGGTAATTCTTGACTCCTTCAATTATCTTGACTTCTTTTCTCTTTATGAGCAGCAGTAGGCTTTAGTGACTGCTGTCAGAAACTGAAGACTTTAGGGGGAAAAGGTACACCAACCAGATACTGTTTATGCTCTAGCTACCTTTCTTTCTCTAAAGAAACACTTCTTCCACATCTAGTTATGGAAGTTTCCTGTTAGGAACTGACATAAGAGGATGAAATTGGCATGCCTAAGCAAAAATTACAATAATACAAAAGTAAAATGTGTGAACTAGAAAAAATTACTTCACTTGGTTTGGCTTTCACTTTCTTGGCTTTTTTCCACTCACCTATGTAATTTTGTATATGAATCCCTTACATTTTTAAAACTGTAAGCAGAGAATCTATATTTGTAAGACTGAAGTAGGATTGACTAAAAGGAGTTAGCAAGAGGATCGTGTTTTATATAATTGTTGACGTACAAACTCAAGAATCTTTAAGTCCTGAAAGATGTATATGCATCACTTAGCAGACACACATATTACCTATCATCAGTTCAAGTTAGTAAATTGAGGTATGAAAGTAAATTAATACCTCATTAATTCAATTACTTTTTAAAAAAAAACCTGAATGTGCCTATACAGAGTATATGTACATCTATACAGAGTGTGCTTCTCTTACTGCTTGCTTTCAGTAGTTTTAAAAATCTTTCAAAACTTTGACAAATGTGTCAACACCAAAAAGTCAGCCAACCTTGAGATTGGGTTCTTCCTGGAATTTAGCCCAAGACTTTCCTTTAAAATACATACAAGTGACACAAAGCTATGCATTAAACTTAAAAGAGCATAAAAATTAATGTTTAACAGAATTGTAGACTAGCAGCACAAACATATTTTGAGAAACACTCTCTGCCCTGCAAACTTTTATTTTAAACTCTAGCTTGGACTAAGCCTCCATAGTATGTGGGGATGCAACAGAGACCTCATTCAACTGAAATACTTCCCGAAGGAGTTTTCCAATATAAATATTTAAGCGAGAGTACATCTTTTGTCTGGTCTATGTGTTTCTGCAATGTGTTTAGCAAGAAGCAAGAGATTATTCAAATAAGAAGCTATAGCATTTGAAAGTGCAGTGAGAGAGGTCTTAATGGCAACCTAGGCTAGAATACAGCACAGATGCAAGAGGGGACAGAGGCAAGAGAGAAAGTGAAAAGTTCCAGAAATGCTGTAAAATGTGTATCTGGCAAAGAAATCTCTGAATATTTATGGTCTCCAATACACTTCAGTTAAGAACAGTTTCTCCTTCCTAGGACAAACTATAAAGGTTGAAACATTCTATTTTAAAAGGTTGTGCTAAAATATTATTGTAAAGAAATTATTAAATGCTCAAGGCTAGGCATTTTCCATACACAGAAGTAGAAATGATAGATATAGCTTTGAACTTGTATACTATGAATCTTACATTCCACACTGCTGTTCAGAGAAATGCCTATGTTCTTTGACCTGGCAATTTAGAAGTACGTAATTTTTGGTACTTGCTATGAAAACCACCCAACAAACCATAATAAACTGAACAGAAAAGTGCCCATCATGACATCCACAGCAGTTGGGCACAGCATCAATTCACCCGCCCATAATAACCTCCAATCATTTTCAGTGAGGCTGCTCTAGAAAATGTAGCTTGCTGTCCTCTCTCTATGGAAGGTATTCTAGCAAACAAAGATAGCACATGCCAGCTCTAGGTCCCCGCAGCACTTCCATTTTCATTGACACATCTCAGGGTAACAGGAAATCATGCAAATAGCTTTGGGGAAAGGAAAATGAATGGGAGGCAGGGGCATGGAAGGCATTAGGAAGTTCAATATGAATTAAATGTTAATATTGCTTATAGATAAAACCCCATCCTGGTATTTGCTACCTAGACAGACAGAGAACAAAGCTAATGGAATAAATATAAAATGAAATTTTAGATAATTTTAGCAAAGGTAGTGAATCTACAGTGGCAGAAAGAAATACTCAATTTGGTATCACGCTTCTTGCTTCTTAGACTAGAATGATCACATTTGAAGGACTAAAAGGGTAAAATGCAACATGAACGTTTCTCCTTATGTCAAGATTTGTTAGATTTTCTGATACTGTATATTTGAAATGGCACAAGCAGAGGACTACTCTCTTACCAGTAACGTAGAATTTGCTTCAAAACACACCAGTGCCACAATACTAAAAACTTGGCCAGTAAAGACATATTAGTTGGTCAGATGCATTTACTTTGAATTACGACATAGATTGACTTCAGTTAGTAAGTTTGTCTGACATTCAAACAGAGGTTACTGAGACTTTAACAGGTATTGAATCAAACATATAATAAAGATTATGTATTTTATATCTAATTTAGGAAAGATGGTTCTGTTTTGCAGTGCAAGGTTAGGAGTCCCAAATTTTAAATTCATCTTTTGGAAAATGGAAGAAAGTGGCCTTCTTATGTGTGTATGTAGTAGTTAGGGGTGGGTTTTAGTGGTGGGATTTGCAGTGTTAGCTTTTCAGTCAAGTTCATCGATGTTAAAGGTCTTTTCCAACCTAAATGATCCTGTGATTCTCTATGTATTTCGTCCTTTGTGAAACAGTATTACTTATTCACTGCAAAAGTATGCTGAAGTCTACCATAAAAATCCTTTTAGCATTTAAAAAAAAAAATTAAAAAAAATTCGTATAACATTGTCATTAGCAATTTCGCATACCATGAAAGTTATTTCAGTATAACACAATGCAGGAGCCTGTTGACATTTCACTAAGAAAAGCTCAATATATTTTCTATGAGCTGAAGTCAGTACTTTCAGGTTTCTGTTTCTTGTTATATTCACTCCGTATGTGCAATACAGTGACACTTCTATTATTCATCTCTGTCAAACTGAATTATCTTCAGTTTTCTAAATTTGTATTTTATCTGTATGTATGTGTGTGTATGAACATATTCCTTACCTTAGGAAATTTTTCCCTTTGGTTATTCCTTTGGTGTGTTCAGGAATAATCGTAGCTTCCATTCGCAAGAGCTGAACAAACCCCACAGAATTCATGCTGAGCTAGAATCTGCTGGTTTAATTCCCTGCTGGGAGTCTGCCAGTTGGGAAACGCTGACCAGCAAGTACAGGTCTTAATTACATAAATCCAGAAGCTGCTGCCAACCTTTCCCCATTGAGAAGCATTTGTTTTCTAGTGTTCTCCTTGATGAACAGATTATCACACAAACATAATTTATTGCTGCTTTATATTGTAAGCAATTAAATGAAGAAACCTTTTAAACTCAAGGGAATTTTAATAGGTTACTTGCAAAATGTTATTGCAGGCAACAACTTGTACATGATTTTAGTTCCAAACCCACCAAAAAATTATACAAATCAGCATTGTAAAAGTGTCAGATTAACGCCTTACAGGCTTTGCTGGCAGAATTAATTTCTAAATTCTAGATGTGGGGAAACGTTACTCTCATTTTTTTCCTTTTCCATTTTTTTTTAGAAAAATTTACAAGTGAAATATTACTACAAAACTTTTTTTTATAAGGAATTTTTGCAAAACATTTACATTTTTACCATCAACTATTTTTCTGTTTCAAAATCATTATGTAGATTTAATACCCTATGCTGCACATCAATTCTTGCGGGATGACAATTCAGTGACATGCATAAAAAAACACCACAAGGCATTAAAATGAAGACTTAAATACAAATATTGTTGCAATAAAACAGTTATAAAATTGAAAAATAGGACCTAAACATCATGCTTACTTAACTTTGACAAATTAACTTTTTCTCCTAGATTACACACTTTTATTACTGCTCTCGTGACAGAATGTGATAAATAATGACTTAACACCAATTGCTAATGTAATCGGCAACACATACACAAACCTAATCAAAGAAAGTATATTGTAAGAAAAAAACTATTCTAACACTGGAGTTCTACCATGGTAAATACACTTTGCACTGATAATTACAATAAAGCAAAATTTTTAATGGTGGCAAAGGGAATGAACAGTGAAATGCCATTAAACAAGATACTACTGCACATCTGTGCCCTATTACTTACAACAGCTATATCCCACTGAGTCAAATAAAGGACATTGAAATTTACGATCCTTTTAAGACAGAAAAGTGGATTCCGAATGGGATGCAGAACAGACTGGCAGAATGTTTCTAATTCCAGCGGTAAAATGTGCACCTGCTAACACAAGTTAATGTACTTGAGATGCTATGAAGCCAACCAGATTTAGATTTGGATACATCTATAATAGGGATTCATTGCAGATTAAAAATTACTTCAGTTTCCTATCTGCATACGTAAGTATGCATGAAAAAATTACATATGAAATGGTTGTGCAGAATGCTTGTAAATTCAGTTTACAAAACAGTTAACTTTTAGGAAATATGATATTAACATTAGGAAAGTTCTTCTTTGCATAAAGTAACGTAGAGCACTGATTGTGAAGCATAATGATAAAATATATATTTGACGTTTCATTTCCTATATAATAAAATTAACAGTTAATACTACCTAATTCATCTGTATTAAATGTAACACCTAATTGATTCTGATGTTTTAAATCCAGATACATCAGTTAAGAGTACTTTAAATAAAATATACAAAATAATGTACAAAACCCAACTAAAATTTAAAGACTCTGTTACAAGTCTAAAAAAGCTTTAAGAAACTTGAAATTTATAACCACAGTGTAAAATTGTTTTTCTTTAATCTCAAAGCTTTTTATGTAAACTGAAAGTATAAAATACCCTCAGCTTAGTATTTTGCTACAAAGGGCTGGCCTAAAGTGTACACAGTGTAAACAATGGTATTTCTTTTGCTTCAAAAATACAGAAAACACCACAAGATTGATAAATTGTTCAGATGAGAAGTATATGCTCTTTAGGGAATGCACAGGGTACCTGTTATGTCTTGCAAACCAACAGCTACCACACAGATTCTTCCTTTCATAATTTGCAGGGGAAAGAAAAATGTCTTATTCTTCTTGCACTGTACTTCCTTTAGTTACATTAAAAATATTTTGGTGTATAAATCTCCTTAAAAATTGGTCATGAGAATTTATTAACAAATGACTGTAGATGTAAAAGGTTACATTTATGCCTAGGGGAAGTAATTAAAAATCCTGAGTATGAAATATTTGGCCATCTTTCCTCCTTGTACCTACTGGAATTTTCACATAGAAAATGCAATTTTTGTTGTTTCTTCCTTTTTCTTTTTTTTTTTTTTTAACATTTTCTCTGTATTCACTGTCACATCTGAAAATGTAACCAAACCTTTGAAACCAGAAGTCATGTCCCAAAAAGATAACAATATTTCTCTTTTCCCAGTTTGTTTTATGGTTGGAGGCTCAATATAAGACTTGATAAGTAACAGATATTTATTACCAGCCCTCATATTATCCTTGAAGAGAAAAAAGAGACAGTAATATTTAGGGGAAAAGAGAAAATGTTTACTTGCTTCTTTTTTTATTAAAAAATTAATTTTTTTCTTTGGCTATTAAGTCAAAGCACAAAGAACTCAGCACATTAACCACAACATAATAAACTAGTATTTACAGAGAGGAGATACTGGAGAATGAGCTACAACACTCAATTGTCTGATTAATTTCCATGAATTCTAACAAAATTAAAACATTCAAACATCTAAGGTCGAGTTTTTAAGATTCAAGTTATCTATGAGTTAGAAATGGGCCACAGATGTTTTAAAATACAGAATCATCGAACCACAGAATGGTTTGGGTTGGAAGGGACCTTAAAGACCGTCTAGTTCCAACCTCCTTGCCATGGGCAGGGAAATACAAAATGAAATGAATTACCAAAAATTGACACAATTTTTTTTTTCATTCTACATAAAGATACCATTACTTTTGTAAATCTTATGTTAATATCTTTCTATGGTTTTATCTTTCCTACTGTTTACACTAATTCTACGTAACCCTAGCTCTCCACACGAAGAGAGGAATTAGAACTCACTGATTGTCGTTTATACACACTACTATAATGTAGTAGTCAGAATTAATCTGAGGCCCACCTCAGAACCACTTTGCAGCATGCATCACCCAGCTGCTATTGGAGTAATTCCAAAACTTGAGAAAAGATGGCCAAAATTAACTGATGTGTTGTATGGACTGAGCAAAAACCCAAAGTATATCCACTGTTGTTCATCCTGTATTCCGTTTTGCTGTGCCTTATGGGAAAAGGATGCTCTCATGAAAATATTACATATTTATCTTAAAAACAAAGTGCCTTCATCAAATGGTATTAATCCTAGTCAAGGTCCACCCAGTTTTATACTGACACTATCTGATTTTATAAACACATTAACATACAGTGCTAAAATAGGGGGGTAAAGTTCACTTAAAATCATTACAGAATATACAGACATATAACTAAAAAAGTACAGTATGGAAATATTATTCCTCCATCTGTTTATCCAGTCATCAATTTGCGCTGTTTGTATTTTTGAAATTTTTGTCTTGTTGCACCGGTGTACACTTCCCATGCTGACCCTCCAACCCGGAACACTTACAGAAGTCATGACTGAAAAAAAGATTTCCTGCTCTGTAATCCACTTTACCAGCCCACTTCCATATCCTGAAAGGTATGTAAACTTAAGTGCAGCACTAGGTGTCCATATAAATGATCCTTTCAGAATTCTTCCATGTTTGTTGAAACGTTAGGGGTTGCTGGGTTTGAATCTTGAGAAATGGCAGCAACAGTGACAATTCTTGGAGAACCAAGAACCTCAGTAACTGAAGAGTCCAGTTCTCCTGAGGTAACAATAGCAAGGGCTGTTCCACCACCCTTCTTGTTCTGATGAGTTTTGACATGTTTCGAGAGATGGTCACTTCGCATAAACCTTTTAGAGCATTCTGGGCACTCAAATCTCTTTTCACCTTTTTAAAAATAAGAACAAAACCAAAATGTTACTGAAAGAGAGCACTGAACACTGCTTGATTACTTGAATCTCACCCTATTCTGTTCAACATCCAAAATGTCTTTAAAAGGACACAATGTTTTCTTTTCTATCTGACTCATTTCCAGGTGCGCTCTGTTCGGTCACAGGCTTTTGGCAATCTACTCTTCACTACTGAAATGTTCTCAACAAATATTTGCTATGCTGTGATTATCTGGTGAAAAGTTGGAATTTCAGGACACCTGAGAATTTTCATAAACTTCCACAAACCTACCAGAGGGAGGGAGGTAAAAGCCCTCACAGAACAACTTGGTAGCATTTTTCAAGAATACTTTTGTTATTTAGATTACAGTGATGGGAAGTGAATTTGAAAACATGAATTCCAATGCTCCATGAAGATGTATGAAATCTACATCAAGAGAGATAAATTCAATACATAAAAGGTCCTGTTACTGTTCAAATGTAATTAGTGCTTAGACACCAGATGCTATAAGCTGGGGGAGGAGGAGCTAAAAAAATGAAGGCTGATAAAATTTTCAGCTTTTGAAAGGTTGAATTTTCCATTCTGAACTGAAAAGAGAATTTGCTTTATCAGTTCCCATTTGAAACTCCAGGAAACTTCCCAGGAAGACCAAATCTAATGTACGGACTAGGTTAGTAAATTTCTTAAGGACTGAGCTAATCCAAGTGAGGAAACAATAACCGTGGTCCATGGCCAACCCTACATGCCTGACCTAAATTTGTTACATTTAGATCAAGCACTAGCTAATGTACACCAGCTATCTGTGATGAAATGGTCATCTTTTTCTAACCCACATACAAAAGAACAGTTGGAACAGATCCTTTTTTATTTATATGATTTCACAGTCAGCTTAAATTAATGAAAACTGCAATCTACCACTTCCTTGTTTTAAAGTTACTTTATTTGCATTTACAGGTAATTTTCAGGTAACTTAGTAAGTGAGAACCTTGATACCATTGTTTAACTATGGCCACTGTGATTCAGACTTGCTGTACTATGGCTACAGAGAGGGAAAACCAACCTGTGTGGGTTCTTCTATGCCTTTGTAACTCATCACTCCTTGTGAACCGCTTGCCACAAAAAATCCAGTTGCATACAAATGGTCTTTCACCGGTATGCCAGCGCAGATGTGCTCGAAGATGAGATGTCTTGCCATAAACTTTTCCACATCCTTCAATATGGCAGATATGCTGTTTCTTTTTTCCTGGCTCATTGCTGCCTCTAAAAATATCATATTTAAACAGCTAAGTAGTTAAGAGTCTAAAACGTTACCAGCTATTAGGAGAAACATTTTGTGCTAATAGATTTTCTAATCCCCATCTAAAGAAGTCCACACAAATGTACTTTCTAATAGAAAGCATTAAAAATCAAGGCAATATAGGACAATCTCACTCCCAAATGAGGCAAGCTGTGATAAGATGCTTAAATATATACAGATAAAAGTTACATTTACCTTCCTTCTCCCTCTCTGCAATTAGGACATGAGCAGGCAACTCTTCTCAGTCTCTTGCCAGGCTGCACTTCCTGGTCAGAAGCTTGTTGAGCTTGTTGCAGCTGAACTTGTGTTATCTGATCGGGACTAACAGCACCAATTGCTGCATTAGCAATGCCACCTACTGCTACAGTTACAGGAGCTATTGTGGCTTGCTGTACTTTTACTCCATCCTGTCCTTGCTGTTGACCTGTAAAATAAAAATTGTTTGTACCTTTTATTAGTCATTTCAAGAAGTGAAATGCCCAAATAAACTTGATACATTTTATAAGACAAAAATCCACCTAATGTTAAGGGAAGCCACAAACAAAATATTAAATCCAGCCTTTTCCTGAAGCACTACCTACCTGCTAGCCCTGTTTAATGTAATTTGTTATTAAAATAGCATAAGACTGCAAATTACTGACTGATAATAAGAAAAATTAACTAGTTTAACGAATGTATTCTTTTTCTTAAAAGCTGAAATAGATAAAATTTTACGCAGAAATATTGTTTAGTCAATTGCCAATTAATGTCTCTCTAATAACCTTTGAACTATATCTGCATTCAGAAAACTACAATTAGCTAATTAAAAAGGTGCTTTATGGCAGTTAGAGAATTGTCACTTCTCTTACAATCTGCCTTGAATCAACATTGAGCCAGAAAGGAACTTTTGCAGTGAAAAAGAAACTTAGGACTAGACTTGAGCAAGATAACATACCAAAATTTTCTTGGGATTGGTGTTTTGCAGGATTTTTACCCAAGATGGCGTAATACTGTTTAGATGTACAAACAGGGGGGACAAGTAGCAAGAGCATCCCTGGGGAAAGAGATGTGGTGTTTGCATTGATTGCAAGCTGTACGTGAGTCAGTAGTGTGCCCTGGCAGCTGAAAGGGCCTGCTGTGTCCTGGGGTGCACCCAGCACAGTGTCGTGAGCCAAGAGAGGGCAGGGACTCGAGGGCAGAGTCCTGCCCTGCTCTGCACTGCTGCAGCCCCACCTCGAGCACTCTGTGCTGCTTTGGGTGCCTTAATGTGGGAAGGACACCAAACTATCAGAGTGTGTCCAGAGGAGGGCACCAAGATGATGAGAGGTCTCGAGGGCAAGACTTACAAGGAGCAGCTGAGGTCACTTGGTTTGCTCAGCTGGGAGAAGGCTGAGGAGTGACCTCCATGCAGTCTACACCTTCCTCAGGGGGGCAGGGGAGCGGGAGGTGCTGCTCTCCTCTCTCCTCTTTCTGGTGACCAGTGATAGGACATGAGGGAATGGCATGAATCTGCACCAGGGGAAGCTCAGGTTGGACAGTAAGAAAAGGCTCTTCACTGAGAGGGTAGCTGATCACTGGAACAGCCTCCCCAGGGAAGGGATCAAATGAAAATCTAAGACTGACTTGATGAATGAAGAATTCAGCTTCATTGCATAAGTCCATTGATCTCATTGATTTTCTTGATCTAAGGAAGTCTGGATTACTGTCTTGATACTAAAGCAAAAGAAACTATTCCAATATATGTAAGAAGTGTAGTTTCTTGAACAGCAGAGTAATATTATGTTTATTTTAAAAGTTGGTACTATACAGTCCTAGAAAATACACATAATAAACCTAATCTGACACAGAGATATGACTTCCAGTCACAATATGACAATACTGAATGCCAGCCCTGCCAGTAACAGGAACAGGACAAAATATAATTAGATACTGCCATTTTCAAAAATTCAGTGCCTTCATACAACTGTGAAACTAAAGGAAATACACTCTCTCAATAAGAAAATAGTAACAGGCAACCAGAAATCTTTAGAGCAGAACACAATCTTTTAAGACTTGAAAGTCCTCAGTATTGAAGCATTCATTTAAAACAGAAATTCCTCGGGGATAACATGAATCAGAGAGATTTTAAAGGGTTTTAGTGACTTCTGCAGCATCCATAACAGACACCACCAATGGGGATAAGACTGGGAAGAACGCTCTCTCTGAAGCCTAAACTGCCCAGCTACTGAGTGAGCTGACACACAACCCAGCATGGGACAATGACTACTTTGTTCACGTGATTGCTGAGGGGCAATAGATGCTTGGACAGTCCATCTCATGTAACACCATGCTACCAGCCAGAGATGAAACCTAACACATACCACCTAACAGCAACACACACAGGCAGATAGGTTAGTACTGAAGAACACAATATACAGAGAACCTCCCAAAGTGACTTGACTTGTCACCTAAAGGCCACTGCTGGCTACATGAAATAGAATAAATCTGTTTTCTGCCTAGGTCACTACCAGGTTATTTTCATCTGAAGCACTGACCAAATCTTTCCAGTTATCTCCCTCGGCTTATGACTGGAAGTTGCATCTGATATGCCTAGATATGAAAAAAACATGAATTCCTTGTCTTCTTAAGAAGGCCATAAATACTGACAGATGTTGAGAGTTTTCAGTTCTCTGAAAAGAGCAAGGACAAGCCCATAAGAGATAGTGTTTGAACCCCACTTGCTGTTGGACAGATAGTAAAACAAACAAAAAAACTCTAAAAGAATTCTGCTATCTGCAGCAAAGGAAAAATAATTACAGGCTTAACCTTGAGTGCAGTCCCCATATCTTTAGGATAGAACCAAGTCTTTCTTTTCAGAATAGCAATGTACTGGAAATATATTTATTTCCCATACTTTAAGGGGAAAGAAAAGCACTCATGATAATCCTTGAGGGAGAATATGACAGGGTAAGAAGAACATCATGATAAAAATGCAAAGAGTAGGACCAAGTACTTTGGTCTATCAGTGGCTGAAGAGGATACTAGAGCTTCCAAAGAAAATGCTAGTAATGGGGCAACACCTTGTTAGGCTGTTAAGCTGTTGAAACACTGACTAAGTGCTATAAATAGCCAAAGTCAAAAAAAGGCTAATAATTTTTTTTTGTATCTAATGCTTATCCTAATATGATAATATTAATATGATAATGTGATTGCTTGTGTTGAAAACCAGTTGCACTTTCTGGTGAGTCAAAAGTAAATGAAAAGGAAGAACTTGCTCAATGTGTAGTCTTCTGCAAAGCACAATCCACTCTCCATCTGTTAAACATACCCAAGGTGCAAACTCCTCTAATTCACAGAGCAGCAACATAAATGAAGAGTCTGCGAATGATCACTACAAAAGTTAAAGATATAACAGATATTGTGGCTTACTGCAGCCTCCTATTCTACTTTCATTATCAGTCACATTTTTGAGTACATTATTAAGAATTATACTTTTTTATTGCAGTCAGTTAGAAGAGATGACTCCATCTATGTCAAAAAGTCCTGTTGGAGCAAAGAAGTCCTGAGACCTAATCAGCCTGTGGTCAGAACTCAGCTGAAGAGGATAACTATCTCTTTCTCTCTGATTTTCTTGAATTGTTATTCAAGTTTCAATGCAACCTTTCCCTGGGCTGCCAAACCAAGGCTTTTGAAGTAAGATGTGAATTGAGGCATCTGAACCCTGAGGAGGATGACTACTTTTCTCACCCCACGACTACTGGCCAATATCCAGGATATAGACCTAGGATATGCCCAATCCACATTCATAGAGAAGCCTGTTCAGCATTTTTAAAAATCCAATCTATTTTGCTGATTCAATATGAACCAACTTTCTTTGTCCAAGTGACATGAGATTGGTCATCATGAGATGACCAACCACACAAGGGTCTTCCGATACTTTTTCAGAATATCAAGTACCACTGCTGACACACACTTCACCTGTTCTGAACTCTCCTTCTCCTGTGTGAGGACAGGGCATATCCTGGAATACAGGATACACACTACTGAGCTACAACCCTAACCTATTTATTAAACATAATACAGTGACACATTTGAGCAGAAATTCTTCACAATAATTGTAAAAATGACAATAAAAATACAAAGGAGACAATGCCAAATAAGGTTGCTGAGGCAGACAATTACATTCCCCACATGGTTTCAGTTAAACAGTAATTAGATGACTGCTCTTTAGATAGCATTAACTAGTTATAACATTTTCTAATATGAATGTTGATTTTTCTTCTTTGAATTAGTCTCATGGAGTCACTATTTTAAACTCCCTGCCCTTGAATTCCACTTACTAAATTCAGAACAGAAGATTCTGAAGCTCTCAAAATATCATAAATATTGCCTTATTTGAAGCACCAGGCCACACCATTCAATAAGCAATCTAATTTTTTGAGGTAAAAGAATAACTGAAGAAAGCATACATATAAGATAAATATTCTTTGTCAGAGATTTACATAGCTACCAGAAAGCACTGGGAAGTTCAATAACATAATTACTGGACTAAATTTTTGTTTTGAACTCCTGAGAGAGCATCCTAACATGCTAGCAAACAAGTAGTACACAGGGTAGAAATGTATCTATTCTCATTTTAAAGCTGTTAAACATAAAAGTATTTGTTCTTTGAGAATAATAGGAGTGTATTTTAGATCAGTTGACATATCTTTTCTCCTGAAGAAAAATCAAAAAAAATTCACAAAACAACTGACAGAACATGCCCAAAATCTCAAAGTGATTTTGTTATAGTCTTGAGTTGCATGGGATTTTTTTAAACTATATACTAGAATTCTATGGATCCCTAGGGGCTTTAACTTTTACATCACTTGTATTACACATGAAACACTTTAGTAAGTATTAAAGAGGAAGAAAAATAAAGGGAATATAAAAGGAAGATAAGAGAATTTAATTATTTCTTACATCACATCTACCAAAGAAAAGATACTGAGAAAACTTAAATGTTGATATGAGTTTGTCAGCAGCCTACTAAATTAAATGAGGGCAACTTCTAGAAGTTTAAAACAGTGAGGATTTTTCAGTTGAGAGGATCTAGGTATAAACTGGCTTCTTATTTGAAAAAAAAAAACCCAAACCCAACAAACAAACCTGCTTACTCTAAAAAGAGGTGGTTGAGATAATGTTATCCATACAGGAACAGAATGATCTCTTGACACTTTCTAGATGGAGAAAAAAAGGCTTATTAAAAATATTCCTTTCATTGTCTTACTAGAGGCATTAAATGCTATTTAAAGCCTTCCAGAAATGCTGCTACAATCATGAGATCACTTGACATTGCTTCTTCCTGACATACTCCAAACCACAAGACCTGATATCACTACACTTTGCCATTCATAATCAAACCTTTCAGTAACAAGAGCTCTCATGTTTCAGCACAGGTTTCAGAAAGAGGTCTAAACAAATCACTATGTGAGGGAACAAAGTCACACTTCAGTTCATCTATGTTATTCTGTACAAGTCATGAAAGCAGTCACTGCACACTGACACCTGCTTTTGGAAGAGAAAAAGTTTTCTCAAGTTCCCATGATTTCTTTAATAATGATTTCTGAAATTGTGAAATATCTTGATTAACAAAATCATCACTGAACTTGTGTATGACTGAGCTTTATTGTACATACTGTCAGAATATAAAGTTAAGTTACAACCGAATGTTACAAAATAATGTTGATACAAAATAACACTGACACTCAATTGCACTTAATTTCCTCTCAGGCCTAAGTTCTCTCTTGCTTTGGGATAGTAACCATTTATTTGACCACAGGACAAAATGCAAACAGCAAGGAAACCTGATATAGTATTTACTTTACAAATCAAGTGCGATAGGAGTCTCACTTATTGCAATATTACAAATATGATTATGACAGAATAGAAAATTTTTAAGCTTCTCAAATAGCAGAACCTGCATGATCTCAGTCACTAATCTTTCCCATTTAAGCCATTAAGTAAACGCATTTTTATAAGATACAGGATTATGATTGCACATCCTTTATTCTTCAGCATCACTTGGTCAACTTTCCAATTTTGCAGTAAAATTGCATCTTAGCATTTGCAGTAAAATTGCATCTTAGCAATTAAAACTCACATATATTTTCCCCTACACGAGTTTGTAACACATTCACGCAAGAAAATTCAACAACTTTAAGTAACTACTATGAAGCCAAATAATACACACACACGTATCAATCACATTTTTGGTTAAAAATTAATTCACAAAACTGTAACAGCATTTGAATTATCTAAGAAAGCTAATGCATGATACCTAAAAAGTACTTTTCTACAGAGTGACTGACCACTGGTTATTAGGCTTGGCCATCCATTATAAGTCAAACCAATTTCCTTTTACTGCACACTATTCCTGCTTTCCTATTCTTGTTCATCTGAAGTAGCAAGCATGAAAGACTACTCTCTGACTTTAATGATCTACACAAATCATGAGAGTAAAGCATTAGAAAATTGGATCTTGGAAAGAAAAGAAATTTAAGACTAAGTAAAGGACACTTCAAAGTTCTGGTACAGAGTTCCTCCAAAAATTTGATATACTTCCGGTTGCTGTTGTGCAACCAATGTTTAGCAATCCAAAAGATGAGAGCATCAATGAGAGAGTTATCTCAGTAGGGTGCACCTTACTGCAAAATCTGAGAAACACTTTGCAAAATGTACCTAGAGCCACAGTGGCTAATGCTGCCAAAAAGAAAATTTGTTCAACTGCATATTCTAGAAAGCAAAGAGAAGGCTGTAGCTAGCACCCATAATTCAATGCATATTACTACAAGACAGCCTGCAGAGTTCCAAAGCTCTACAGGCATCAGAGCTGATGCAGCAATTCGCCCATTGACAACTCACTGATGCAAAGCAATGGGGAAAAGAAGTTTCTCATCCTCCCTTGCCCTGCATACACCAGGTACGGTAAGCTTGAAAACATCCTTTAATATTCTTTTTCCACAAAGACATACAGATAATTTATAATAAGATAATATCTATATACTTTATATATTGATTTATAATACAATATACTTATTATAACATGTTTATATAATAAAATATAACGCTTTAAGATATAGCCAAGATTTAAACATTCTTTAAAAGTCAGTGTCAATATAGTTAGAGATCCTCTTTTTTAAAAAAAAAAATCTACTACGTAGGAAGTTTCATGCTGAAGAAAGAAGCACAAATTATATTTTAAAACTACATCTATGTGAAGACAACACTGAATTTAAATATTTACACAGAAGATGATGCAGTATGCTGACAATTCTGCTCTCTCTTCTAAGCAGTGGTTAATAAAGATTTATGAAGAAACAATATGTGACAAAAGAAGAATTCCCCAGAACACAAACAGCAACCATTGATACAAGGGACCCACACATTCTGTGGCGAAGATCACTTTGGAGTAAGGAGAACTGGATTGACCCAACTACTACAGGAAATTTGGGTCATCACAAATCACAACATTGTGTCCAGATGCTACTACAAGCAGAAAGTTTCCAGTGCAAACTGCAGCATCAAATAGACATCTGTCTTTTCTACCTCCTACAGGGGCACTGCAGCAAGTTTCTGTCTTTTGTCCATGGCTAACTTTGTCAAGATTTGTAGGAATTTGTTATACTCTTCTTCAAAAGCTTCCTAACTCTCAGTGTGTTAAAAAATTACCGAACAGCATAATAACTAAGTTTAACTTCTGTTGAAAGTACCACTTCAAGAGTGAAATTTAAGGCAATAAAGTTTAAGGGGTTTAAGCATCTTAAAAAAAATGAAGTCTGTTTCCTTTAGTGCAAGAATCATATTGGCAACACAAAACAAAATCAGGGCCCCAGAAATTTCACCAAGTTACTTTAATTTCAAAAAAGGAAGGCTTTACCCAAGTGCTTTAGGACAACCTGAGGGCACTCCAGTACACTTTGAGCCAGAAAATAAGTTTTCCCAGCTGGTAGCACCTTTCATTAAACTGAAAGAAAGGGGTTTTTTTATTACTTTACTAAACATAGAAGGAGCTACCACAAATACAACACAGAAAGACCCATACAAAACCAACATAAACATCAAACACAGAGCTACAGTTTCACAAAATTTAGTCTTGAACAACCAAATGGCAATGTCTCTGGTTGTTTTGGATACTGTAACTTCAAATGAAAAGAAAATGTGTTTAATTTATTAAGTATTCTAAAGAAGGAGATGGAATCAGAAAAATAACTTGTTGTACTAAAGAAAAGAGACCCTTCCAAAAAACTCTTGATTTTCATCATCATTGAATAAATAGTCAAAAAGAAAATTATATTTAGGGTGAGTGTCCAAGAACACTTCTCTTCAGATGAACATCAGTAGTTTCCTGCATGCTGAAACTTAGAGCAACAATTGAAAACTCAAGCAACAGCTGTGCTGCAAAGTATCAGACACATTACATGGAAACTCGTAGCAGATGTAAGAAATTGAGATTCTGAGATCTACTTTTATGGAACATCTCCCTCTCCCCCATCCCCCTGCCCCAATTCTCAGATTATTCTACAGCTTATAGCCACAACAGAATGTGACTCAGTTCTTTTCTTTAACTCTTCCCCCTAACTTTTAAACAGGGATAGGACTAGAAAGAAACCTGTGGACTGCCAGTCTTCACAGTCTGACTAGAGGAGCTCAACACCTCACAAACTGAAACAAAACAAAACAAAAATCCCAAAACAAAACAAAAATCCCAAAACAAAACAAAAATCAAACACAATCACAAATCAAAACAAAAATCTTACACACTTCTGCCATATGGAAACAAAAACATACACTCAAAATGTCACTTTTTGCAACCCCATTCAATTTTTGAGTATTGCCATGAAGTAGTAATAACTGAATTTGAAAGGACAGCATTAGGCTAACATGAAAAAATATAAGCTAAGATTCCAGTATGCTATTTGGATTTTGGGAAGTAGGGCTGAGAGCTTTTCTGGTTGGGTGTTATGGGATTTTGACTATGCTTTAGCCAGCTTACATATTTTACACTTGACTAGAAGGTTCATGAATGTCCTTGAAGTAAATATTTTGGCAACATGTTTGGCTATATGTTGATCAAGATAAAAGTAAATATGCAAAAAAAAAAAAAAAGGCAAGGTGATTAAAAGGAATTTAAAGGATATTATCAGGAAAAAAACCAAGATTCATGAACCATTTTTAAAGATCTTACTGTGTAAGACTAAACTTACTGTGAGCCACAAGTTTTGGTTTTATTAACAGCCTATGGGTGAATAAGCTGACCAATATTAAAACAAATTTGTTTATTAAAGATGTAAAAACAGAAACTTTGTTATAGCCTTCATCAGGCAAGGACCAACAAAATTACATATCATAGAATCACAAAAGAGGGGCCACAAAAATCTGTAAGATCCAAACCAATAAAAGTTCTGACATTTTCTGTAACACTGTTAACCCTGTAAAACTGTTTACCTAGTCTTGTTTTTTTGGATCAGAACAAACTGAAAAGCTTCATGCTTTTGTCAGTTACTTCCTGATGACCAAAGAAACAAGAAAATCAAGGCCCATATTTCTAAAACTTCAGTATTTTTCTTAAGGGAAAAGTGGTCACATCATCACTTGAAACTATAATTAAGGAAACTCAGGCTTGTACTTAACATGTATCTCAAGGGGTTTTTTGGCAGGAAGATATTAACTGGTAATTCTCTCTTTACAACAAAACAATACTAGTCTGCCAACCTATGAAGATTAAATATGCTTCTTGGGGTGACACAGTATTCCCAATGACCAGCTGATCAAGGTGTATGAGTGTTACCAACTCTCAGCAGCATTAAACATCAGTGGAAACTCCACTGTTAGGAGAGGATGCATACAGAAATCAATATAACTGTATAACCATACCCCAAACTAACCTAAGCATGTGCTCTGATGCTACATTTCTCAAGAGACTACAGATGTCCAGAGCTACTGTTTTGGTGAAAGGGTCATAACCAGAGCAAAATATTAATTATAAAAATTGTACTTTATTATGCAGTCCTGACTACTTCCAAAGCTACTATGCTATAGCATATAGATCAAGCAACTTTTATTAACTAAATTATCCATTAAAAATTATTGACCACTGAAAAAAGAGTTGTTTTTCAATAATCATAGAACATGCTGAATTGGAAGGGACCCACAAGCATCATCAAGTCCAACTCCTGGCTCTCCACAGGGCAACCCCCAATAATAACTGTTTCCCTTGACATTAATATTCCTCTTAGAACACATCATCACATTTCATATAAAGTTAGCTTTTTCAATAATCACTGCTATTAAAAGGTTTTTAATATATAAAACCAGTAAGAATTGATTTATTTCATCTACTAGCTCCAAAATCACATGAAGCTTAGTACTCCAGAATTTAAGTTACAGTGAGGAAGCTGTTGAAATGAAATTTTGAATATGCTTCCTGTCTTTCCCTCACAGGTGGTAATGGAAGAACAAGGAGGTTGGCTTAGTGCAGATCTAAGTATGCTTTAAAAAAGAAAAAAATACTATCAAGCTGTTGAAGATGTGCCATATCACTCAATTCAGTTACTTGGCATTTTATGAATAAGAAAGCTTAGCCAATTCATTTTCTGTTCTATACACTCCTATTTCTGACAGTAGGGAGTGAGAGAGGGGATGGCAAAACCCAATATTCTCAAGAGAGTGCATCTGTATTGATGACACACATAATCTAATATGGAAACACAGCTTTGGTAACATTCTTCTTTGAAGACTTTAAAGCTTACATTTCTTCTTGAAGTTTATAGCATAGAAATAGTTCATTATAAACCTATTTTACCTGGCAATTATGAGCAAAGTTGGTACTTGAAATGGTTCCCCTTACCACTTTATTTTAGAAGTAATGATGAAGTCACACCTTGCTACTCACAGGTCAGTCAGAAAAGACTTGTTTTACTGAGGCATATTTACCAGGTTATTCTCCATGGGCAATTTATCTGAACAGGTAGATTGCAGATCCCTTAGGCATCAAGTCCAGGAACAGTATATTGACACTTATTTTTATGCTACCATCACCATGGCAAATGTTTGTTTTCACCTGCACAGTTTGTTGTTAAACTGTTTCTGCCACTGTATTGAATTTCAGTTTAAGAAAATCCCATAACCAAAGCAATTTTGTCATTAGAAGACTAAATGCTTCTCCTGTAATTACTTTGAAACATTTGAAAAGGATACCAGCACTATAATATTCAGAACACTGTGGTTCTGCAACAATTCTCAGCTCAAGGCAACCTGAGAACAGCTGTGACCTTTCATGACTTTGGAAAAAGTATGCTACATTTCTATACTCCTCCCATCTACACTCTCAGAATGCCAAGTCACACACTACGAAGTAAAAAATCTAAGACAGACTCCTTTTTTTGCTTGTTTTTTTGGTTTTCTTTTAATACAGCTCAGTACTCTGTACTTACCTTTTTACTACAGATTCCACAGCTTGCACCTTGTTTCTTTCAAGATGTTTGCTGCAATCTTGCTTGTCAGTGAACATCCAGGAAAACACTGCATGTTATTTAAAAAAAAAAATCATGCAACCCCTGTCTTTCAGCTTCTTTGCCTTTGACCTTTGGTGTTTATATTTGCCAGTTTGCTTGTATGTAATGTGGCTATTTTAAACCCTTTTCACCTTTTTACCACCTACAGGCATCCCTTTGCTTAGCTACACCACTTACTGAGTTCTGTTTCTTGATATACTCGCTATTACATTAACATGAGAGGAGCCCCACAGGATTTATGTTGTCACAAAAAGGCATTTTCCTTCGTTCAACAACGTAAGTGTAATATTCTAGGACTTTAGACTAAACACCTTCCCATCCCTCAAAATCCACCATACGTAGTAGAGAATAACAGAAGACTGAGTAGTATGAAGATGAAGCAGGTATTTTAAGTTTTCATAATAGAGGAGCTTAAGAACATTAAATAAAAATGTGTCTTATGCAACAATTAAAACACAATATATTGCAGACAAATACTGAATGCTTAAAAATAATTAGGCAGACTCAATGGACAAATTCAGAGAAAATAAATCGATCAAGAATTATTAAACTTGTTAAAAAAAAAATCCATATATTTGGCTCAGGAAGATGCAGATGACTGAACGGTGGGAAGAGAATCAGAGCACTGTTGTATGCATCACCTGCAGTCAGCATGAGACAGGGTCAGAAACACTTTTGATTCTTATATTCATAGAATCATAGAGTGGTTTGGGTCACAAGGCACCTTTAAAGATCATGTAGCTCCGGTCCCCCTGCCATGGGCGGGGACATCTTCATCTAGATCATGTTGTTCAACGACCTACCCAACCTCACCTTGAGCACTTCCAGGGATGGGGTATCTACAACCTCTCTGGAAAACCTGTTCCAGTGTCTCACCACCCTCAGAGTAAAGAATTTCTTCCTTATGTCCAATCTAAACCTACCATTTTTCATCTTAAAACTGCTGCCCCTTGTGCTGTTACTGTGGGCAGGTCAAGGTAAAAAGTGTTTTTGACATGATCCTGTTGTATATTGAAGGGCTGCAGTAAAGTCTCCCAGAGCCTTCTCTTCACCAGTTTGAACAACCCCAGCTCTCTCAGCCCATCTTCATACAAGATGTGTTTCAGCTCTCTGATCATTTTCATGGCCCTCTTCTGGACCTAAGAGATCCATGTCTGTCTTTTAGTGGGGATTCCAGCACTGGACACACTACTATGGATGGGGTCTCACAATAGTGGCAAAGAGGGAGAGAATCACATCCCATGAACTACTGGCCTTGTTTGTTTTTATGTAGCCCAGGATACAACAGACTTTCTGGGCTGCAAGTGCACACTGCCAGCACATATCCCATTCTTCATCTACTAATATCCCCAAATCTTTCTCCACAGAGCTGCTCTCAATCAATTACTTCATCATGCAATCTACACTGAGATTAGGGACTGCCCCATCACAGGAGCAGGACCTTTCATTCAGCCTTGCTGAAGTACAATGAAGTTCACATCGGCCCACTTCTCAAGCCTGCCAAGATCCCTTTGGATGGCATCCTTTCTCTCAAGCACATCAACTGCACCACTCACTTTGGAGCTATCTGCAAACTTACCAAGGGTACACACAACACCATTAGTAAAGACACTGACAGTACTGGTCCCAGTATGGACCCCTGAGGGACATCACTGATTACTGATCTGCATTTGGAGATTGAATCACTGAGGGCAACTCTGAATGTGACCATCCAGCTACTCCCCTATCATCCACAAAAATCTGTACCTCTCCAAGGCTACTGTGAGGGACTATGTCAAAAGCCCTAACATAAGTAATGGCAGATGAAGTAGATTGTTGTCAGCAGCTCTTCCTTTACCTACCGATACAGTCCCTCTGTGACAGAAGGCCACTGGATTATTCGGGCACGATTTGCGCTTTGTGAAGCCATGTGTGGTGTACATTTGGGACGGCATGCTGGCTGTGGCTAATCACCTCTGTATCCACATGCCTGGACATAGCTTGCACGTGTCTTTCATGATCGTACCAGACACAGAGATGAGGCTGACTGGTTGGCAATTCTCAGGGGTCTACTTACCACCTTTTTAAAATTGGTGTGATGTTTCCCTTTTTCCAGTCACTGTTCCTGAGGGACATACAGTTAATCTAATCCTTTTTTTTTCCTGTTTAAAGAATTTGATAGAATGCTTAAAAAGTCCTCATCAAACTTGGAATGACAGTCATGTCTAAACAATATATTGAGTCTTTGAACTGCAAGTCCTAAAACTAGCGACTGTCACACAAGAAGAGTTAATAAAGAGGGAAAGGGAAGAGAAAGCCTTGAAGACAGGCTGAAGCTGGATGCAGACAACTGGGAAAATGCACAAGAAATCAGAAGACCTCAAGATACTGACAAATTGCATAACTACTAGTCACAGTGACATGAGAGTATCTGGCCAAAGAGAGAAATGCCTTAGTAGCTCATATTATTACAGAGTATGAAACAGAAGGGCAAGGCTCATTATATTTTTTAAGTACCCCAATAAGAACACTTGGCATTGGATTTCATTGTCATTAAGAACTAGTTTGGAGCCCACAGCACACCCCTACAAAAGACTTAAAACTCTCCAGCTGTACTATTTCCAGGCAACAGACTGTTCCACTGAACAGAAGTCATTGCTCCGGGTTATTTTGGGTGGATGAATTCCATATTCCCCATAATTCAGGCCATGTCACCACTCATCTTCAAGAAAATGCCCAGAACTTGTGTTGCAAGGTGATGGAATCTGATGACTTTTGCTTAAAGCAAGTAAAAAATGCTTGGAACAAGTATACATAAAATATAAATAACATTTTTCACTGTTTTAAAACAAAATCATCTCATTCACTTTTTTATGGTGCAAACACCTCCATCATCACGTCACAAAACTACTCTAAGACATATAATTAAGGTAGATATGAGTTTGATCTATGACTTTTTTCCTCATAAAAAAGAGGGAATTATTCTGAGAAAAAACAAAAAAACACCCAAAAAACCAACCAAAAAAAAAGAAAAACACCAAAACAAACCAACCAGACAAAACAACTTAGCCTACCAAAAGGAAACAATTTTATTAACTGTGTATTTTTCTTAGAATCAACTAGTACTAAAATCAGTTCCCTTCACATAGTCCCTTATATTGTCAACTAACACATCTAGACAAATCAAAGAGCCTGAAAATAAGCTTTGAAAAGGCAAAAGATACCTTATTTTAAAAAGGGGCTGGGGACAGGAATCCTTTGAACTTGCATTTGCAACTCTCACAGCAGAAGCCTTGAAAAAAGGCAAGGGTACTCTGTAGAATCTGCTTGTCCCCAAGACCATAGGGCCTAAATCCAGGAAGTTGCCACCTACAACATTCCAGGCTATCCCCTTCCAAGGGGAACCTTGTGCAGAACAACAACTGACAGAGCATAGAAGAAATACTTTGTACAGAATTAGCTTGGTAAAAGGCTATGACAGGTCCTGATCCCATAGCAAGGCAGGTATTAGTAGACCTGTGAATGTTTGAGCAAACAGTGGTTTTTATGTAGCCTGTTGTTTGACTACCTCTTAATTAAACAACTGTTTAAAGACCTGGTTTAATGCTCAGAAACTTAACTGGATGAGAAGATTAAAACTTTCTTCTGTACATTTAATTATGCCTTTGACTGACACTTTGTATACCTTAATAAAATTTTACAGAATCACAGATTGGTGTAGACTTTAAGAGACCTCTGGAGGGCATCTGGTCCCATCGCTCTGCTCAAGCAGGGCCACCTACAAAAGTTGTCCAGGACCATGTCCAGACAGTTTCTGAATATCTCCAAAGATGGAGAATTTGCAACTTCTCTGGGCAACCTGTGTCAGTACTCAGTCGCTCTCAGAGTAAAATAATAATTTTCATCATTGACACTGAAGTTTTCCCTCAGGCCAGAAAGCGAAACAATGTGAGAACTTCTCTGCTTTGCCCTCCTTTTTGATCACATGCAACATATAACTCAAAGTACGGTACTTACCAGGATCAGTTTTTGAACTCTTAACTGAAAAACACAACAAAAAACCCCAAACACACTTATACAGCTTGCTAGGTTTACAGTAGACTTCCAGTAACAAAGGTTATGAAAGGCAGACCAAAATATAGTATTTACGAGAAGATTTTAATGTTTTTCTTCTCAATGTGAAATTTTCCTCTTTTGGAATTTAGAATCCATTAGACAAAAAAACACACTCCCCCCATTTCTCAAAATTTTTTATAAATTAACAATTCCATTAAAATTTTAAACTAAGTATTTTTTGCTTTACTAGTTCATTTACTACTGAAAAACTAAAGAAAAAAGAAGTGTTTGAATATCTCCCTGTGGAAATAATTAGGAAAGCCACTGTTCATGGAACAGAAATATGACACAAATACAAAAACATTTATTTATTGTGATTTTTAAAGTTTTTTTCCTAGAAACTCAGCTGGCTTGATTGAAGGGGTTTAATTGAAAGATAAAGTAACTTCTTTTCCTTAACAAAGTTAGAGCACCTGAATCAATGCATGGGATGAGTTCTTCCCTCAGCCTTCTCCTTAATATTTTCTGGACATCCTCCATACAGCTCATTTCTAACACCTAACTTCTACTGCTCATTTGTGGTGAATGATCTACTTGTGGAGAGTTCAGCTTATTTTCAAGACATTTCACACTGGCAAGCTCAGGTACTGCAGGAAAGAAATACCAGTCTGAAGATATTGAGGTAGCTGAGCTGTTTATTTTTTCAAAAGGTTTCCTGCAGTGATGCCTGGGAATAACAAAAGAAAAAACAAAACAAAACGAAAAAACATTTCAAATAAAAACCAGCAAACCTGAGGAAGCTAACAGCCCTGATCAAGTCAGCTTATTCTTTTTAAGTGGCAAGCAAAGTTTGTATCTTAGCATGTTTGCAATTTTCTATTTCATAACCATTCTTTCCTTGGAATCTTAATACAGCATTAAGGACTGCACATCATGTTCTTCACTTTCCTTTCCATTCTACCACATCTCCCATTCCCAGAGTGTAGCATCAGGAAGTTTCACAGGACAGAAGCAGAGATAAGTAAGAGAAGGAAATTACTACTAGTCTCTTGCACTCACAAGGCTTGTTGCTTCTCTGTAACATCAAGTCTTGGGGAAGAAATAATACCTTATTGACTAGGGAAAGGAAAAAAATGTCAGAATACTTATAGGGGTGGAGCACCTCTCCTATGAGGAAAGGCTGACAGAAATGGGGTTGTTCAGTCTGAAGAAAAGAAGACTCTGGGGAGACCTTATAGCACCCTCCAATACCTAAAGGGGCTACAAGAGACTTGGAGGGCAACTTTCTACAAGAGCATGTAGTGATGGGACAATGGGGAATGGCCTTAAGATGAAAGAGGGTAGGTGTAGGTTAGACATAAGAAAGAGGGTTTTTTACAAAGAGGCAAATACTGGAACAGATTGCCCATAGAGGTGGTGGATGCCCCATCCCTGGAAAGATTCAAAGCCAGGTTGGATGGGGCTCTGAGCAACCTGGTCTGGTTGAAGATGTCCCTGACCATTGCAGAGGGGTTGAACTAGATGACCTTTAAAGGTCCCTTTCAATCCAAACTATTCTATGCTTCTATGATTCACTGCTGCCAAAAAATTATAGATACAGCCATAAGGCTTCCTGGGAGCAGGGTGGGAGAGAGTGGGCACAGTGAAGAGGAATTCAGTGGTCACAAAATGTAGTCTAGTTAACATACAAACACTGTATGACTAAGGCTTGGCTTGTCCAGGACCATTCTTGTGACTCATTCCCCTTCTTTCATCCTCAAGTTACCAATCTCAATCCCTTCATTTTCCAAAAGACATCATATGCAAGCACAGGTAAGGTCAATATAACCAACAAAGAATATATTCAGAATCTCTCGCTCTAATTCCTGCTAGTGTGTACTAAACAGCAGTACACCATAAGTAAGCAGAGAAAAAACCTAAATGCAGAAAGGTTCTTCCTGCAGCCCCAAATCTAGGCTATTCCCAAAGCAGGCTTCCTGCAAAGAGCCCCCTACCAAAGTAGAGACTTCCATCTAAGAAAATGGTCAACCAGCACCTTCCCATCAAGAAAAAAGTGTTCCAAGGTAAATAGGACTGCAGCTGCTCAGCTATAGCTAACCAAAACTTCTCTTTGAACCATTACAGCTAAACACAAGGTCAAGATTTTACTTCTGATTACCCAGATTAAAGTTTGAGTGACACTCCTTAAACAAGCCAAGTTTAGTGCATCTAACTCAGCTCTTAGTATAGCAACATGCCATCCAGTGCCACTAAGTACCATAGCAGACTAAATTCTCCCAACAGCAAATTTCTTTCTACTGAACTATGTTTAGTCTCCTCAAAAACATTTCAATTAAAGAAAACAATCTTTTGCCCAGTGAAACATTTCTCATCTTAGTATATGATTATAAAAAAGCCAGACCATTTAGGAGTTAATATGATACTAATGTTTGCTTATGCAGACTGGACAGCAGGTAAACACAATGTGCTTTTTCTTACAGTTTTATACTAAAAAAACTGTGCTGATAGTCAGGCTGTTGTTAAGAAGAGTTTATTGTAACTACTACAATAAAAGACTTTTACTTCTATGACATAAATCCAAGCTTAGGTGAGTAGCTATCAAGCTGGCAAAAAGAACTCCTACCTAAATCAAGCTTTATCTGAAACATTAAAAGTCAGCAAATTTTACATAGTTGTCCTTGTGAGACACTACAGAGACCTTGCACAGACCAGCATAATCAAACAGGCATTTCAGTCCATATCAAAAGTTTAGCAGCAAGTACTGAAGTACAGTCACCAGTTGGTTTTATTATTTGCTCTAAAGCAAGCCACAGAAACTATGCTATGTGCAAGCACACCTTATTCCACTCAATCTCTTTGCAGAATTCAAACTTTTATGAGCTAGTGCAGAATGCAACGAGTAGTTCCATATAAATGTATGCCAGGAAACAAGGTATCCCAGTTTACATACTGTCACTTCTCATTCTACATACCTTAAAAAGAGATTAGCAATACTGACTGGTTGGAAAAAGCTTTTTCATGTTGTTTTTCAAACATATCAAAGCTCTAACAGTAAAGTCTCATGTTCACTTCTGGAGCCTACAGGTCTTTAGTAAGATGGAGGACAGAATCATTTAAGTATAGTTTATCAAATACAAACAGTTCCATTTCAATTAACACAACTGGTAATATTAACTCAGTGTTTAGCAAAAATATCAGCTATTTTAAAATCTGAATTTTAGTGGTAAGTGTAAGATATTTCCTCACAGTTAAGGGTTTAATGTTTATTACAGAAAATTTGGAAAAAAAGGGATTAATCTAAAACCATCTGGTATTCTTGTAATAGTAAAAAGAAACCCAAACCAAAGCCACAACCAACCACCTCAAACAAAACAAAACAAAACAAGCCCACAAACAAGCAAAAACCCAAAACTATGTCAGACCACTCACCCGCAACGCTGGTAATGGTAACAGGAACTCCTTGAACTTGAACACCTGCAGCACTCAGGTTGGCAACACTTACTGTTTGAAGATTAGGTACTGAAGCAAGCTGGGCAGCATTCAGAGTGATGGGGGTACCAGCAACAGCCACCGGAGCAATCTGGGCAATGGTTGTGCCACCACTTGAAGACACAGGGGTAATGGTTAGTTGTTGGGGTAACCCAGCATTTTGAACTTGAAGATTTGAAAGGCTTTGCAGATTCTGAACCTGCACAGTTTGCCAGCTGATCTGTCCTGATGGTGTTAAAGTTGGAGCCCTGATGAGCACCTGAGTTGGGCTCACTGCCTGTAGCTGAACATTCTGCAAAGGCTGCTGCTGGATGGTCTGTATAGTCTGCCCTGACTGGAGCTGAAATGACTGTGGAGGAATGGCCTGAATAATCTGCTGTTGAGGCTGCTGGATCTGTATCTGCTGCAGAATAGGCTGCCCTACGATCTGGACCTGCTGAAGGGAACCTGACTGATCCTGGACATTCTGTAGTCCATTGGACTGAAGCTGACTGGAGCTCTGGGCTTCGGAGTCCGTAGCAGTTGTTTGAGGTTCTTCAGTTGCCTGCTCTGAACTGCTGCCTGCTGTGCTTGTGTATTGGCCTGTTTCTGCAGAGCTTACCAGTGTGTCACTGCTAGTCAGAGATGTTGAGGCAGTGGTTGTAGCGGTGGAAGATGAGGAAGGAGACTCTGGCATGGTACTACCAGAGGCGGAAGTGACAGGTGTAGACGCCAGCTGATTTCCATTGGAAACTCCACTCTCAGTAGACTGGCCAACTTGCCCCGAACTTCCTCCAGTGGCAACGTTGTTAATCACAGGCAACGCCAGGGTTACCCCACCAATGTTTATAGGTAGCGTTGTTACAACTTGCGCCTGAGTACCAGGAATAGTTTGCAGTTGCAGCGGTATGGAAACACCAGGCCGAATTTGGACTGGAACTGTCTGATTTGCTAGGTTTTGAGCAATAACATTTCCCGAAGCTGTCCTGTTTGCAGTTGTGAGGATAGCTTGATTATTCCCTGCAGGAATAAGCTGAATCTGACCCTGTATGTCTTGCAGACCAGTAGCATTAGATGGATTGATTTGACCTTCCGTTGTCTGAATCTGTGGAATCACTTGGTACTGGACACTACCGCTTGGATTTTGTACTTGAATGACTTGGAATTGTCCCGGGGTCGTTGTAGAAGAATTGCCCGATTTGGTTTTTGAAGGAGATGTACTTCCATTGTTACTGCTGGAGGGACTTGCTGCACTTGAGGCAACAGAAGATCCTTGTTGAGCAACATTATTTTCTTTTGAAGCAGAAGGTGCAGCAGCAACGAGCTGCCAAGCATTTCCAGCAAGCTGAGTTGTTACCAATTCCAACTGCTGTGGCTGATTCTGAAGCTGCACCAAACCTTGATTTGGGTCTATAATAATCTGCTGCTGTCCAGTTCCTTGATTCTCACCAGGAGTTCCTATTTTGCTGCAAGTTGCTGCTAGCAAAGCAAGAGGTGAAGGCTGAGAATCCTATCCATAAAAAGAGAAAACAGACAGGATTCAGGAGAAGAGTGCAAGTATGAACCATCAGAAGTCAGCATTAAGGTTTGCACAGGAAGCCAAAAAAAAAAAAAAATAAAAAAGGTGCTTCTGCGTACGATACAGCTCTGAATAAGGAAGTATGAATTGCAGTAAATAATCTTTAAACATGTCCTTAAAAGTCCCTAATTATCAGTGATTATGTGACCGCCAACACCTCAACTGCATCCTTATTTCAGTCCTTTTTCCCCCCTAAAATAAAGAAAAAAAATTTTAAAATGCTTCTATTACAGGGAAAGCAGCTGATCACTGCAAAATCCAATCAAACAAACATGTCCAGGCAGTAAAAACATTGCACCCAACCAACTGTGTTTCATCCAACCCAAAGAAAGATGCCCTGAGCAGGAAATGCTGTTAGCTGAATATTTCATTTTAAATGCTAATAGTTTGGGCACTTCCCTATTCGGGTGTGTGTTCTTTACCTGTGAGCCTCCAGTTTTCCCTTTTTTATTATTATTGTTGTTATTCTCTGCCTCGGGAGATTTCTCTCCCTCTGTGGGCATAGTTTCCTCCTTCTTTTGATCTGCAAAAATATCAAGTGTAACAGGTTAATTATTCACCTTCATTTATACAATAACAAAATCTACGAGCATATCCTTTTTGGTTCCCAGCTTGTTGCTTTTGCCTCTTCATAAAAACAACAGTACGAATCATTATTACAAAAGAACGAGTCCTAAGAAACGTGGTTTGAAACCCAACCCATGGGGGCTGGAGAGTTAACACCCAGAAAGGGGAGGTTTGGTTTCCTCTCCCAGAGACAGCAGGAAAAAACCACCCACAACCCTCCTCCTCCTCCTGCCCCCTAAAGCATCGGCGGCCACTCAGTGGCCGTCGATGCTTTAGGGGGCAGGAGGAGGGTTGTGCATGGGAGGGAAAGAGGGAGGAAAAGAGGAATGAAGGAGGGAGGGATGTGCACAAGAGGGAGGGTTAGCGAAGAAAGGGGGAATGGAGGAGGGAGGTACGGAGGAGGCAAGCCGGAGGGGCAGGCAGGAGAGGAAGAGAAGAAAGGGGGCATAAGAGGAAGCAGCACGGATGGGCGGAGGGGCAGCGAGAGAAGAGCGGGGTAAGAAGGGGGAGAACAGAGGGAAGAAAAGGGGGAACCCGGGAGGGCGGGATAGAGGGGCGATGAAGGGTGGAGGGAGGAGCGGAGGGAGGGAGGGGTGTGCACAGGAGGGAGAGAGGGAGGGGGTTACATACCGCTCATCCCGCATTAATGCCCCGCTGAGGCGCCGCTCTAGGGGGGAGGAGAAGGAGGAGGAGGAGGCGGAGGGTGGGGTGGGGGTAGCGGGGAGAAGGCCGGTCGCAGCCGGAGCTGGGAGGAGCGGGACGGCCTATTTTTCCACGAATGGCCGCCGCTGGGCTGTGGCGTAGCTGCCTTTCTCTCCGCCCGCCGCTGCCGCCGGCCTCAGCCCGCCGCCTTGAGTGACAGCCGGGGGCCGGGGTGGGCGGTGCGGGGGCGGGGCCCGCCGGGGCCCCAAACGACGCCCACTGAGCAGGAAATCGAACCCAGCCGCCGGCCCCTCGGTCGCCCCGCTCCGCCTCAGCCCGGCTCCCCACGCCGCAGGCACAGGGGGCGGGCCGGGGGCGGGCCGCGGCCCAGGGCCCTCTGCCTCCTCCTCCGCCTCCTCCTCCCGGTCCTCTGCCCGTCCGCGCCGCGCGGGAGAGGGCGTGGCCGCAGAGGCGCGCGTTCCGCGGGGGCGGGGGCGTGCGGGCGACCCGGGCTTCCGCGCTCGCGCCGCTGGCTTGACAGCGCCGAGCGAGGGGCGGGCGGGGGGCGGAGCCTCGGCCGCGGCGGGGCGGGACCAGGCCGAGCCCTCAGCCCCGGGTCCCGCCGCGGCTCGGGCCGATGATTGACGGCGCGCGCGCCCCGGTCGCCAGCGAATCCGGCGAGGGCGCGGGCGGGGCCGCGCGCGGCCGCCGGCCAACCCGGTGGTGCCCGCCCGTCTCGCGCGCTCGTAACTGACAGCGCGCGGGAAGCCCCCGGACCGCCGCTTCCCTTGAGGTGCGGCCCCGCGCCCGCTTCCCCGGCTGTCCAGGGAGCGGGGAGGAGACACCCCTACGGCTTCTATAGGGAAGCCAGGGCCTATTCCCTCTCCCTCCGCTCTACTCCTTTGTAATAGACTCCCGCGCCGGCCCTCTGCCTGCGGGCGGGGGAAGGGCGGCTCGGGGATTGCTTCCACACCTGCTGCGTGGAGGCGGGAGCCGCTTCCTGCCTCCCCATTGGCTCGGTCGCAGCGGCGGGCAGGCCGGGATATGTAGTTCTGGGCCGGCGGTGGCGGCAACCGCGCATGCGCGGCGGGGATGCCCGGCAGGTGCCTCCGGCTCGGTTCGGGGCGGGTCAGCCCTGAGAGCTCAGTCCTCAGCCTCGCTGCAAATTCGCAAAGCGGGAGTCAGTCCCCGGCACGCTGTGCTGGTCCGTCGTTGGATTAAAACCAGATGCATTACGCTTGTGCTGTTGTTTGTTCCCCGATGCTTGTGCCGCTGTTCCCTGCGGCCCCGCTCAGCCTGTTTTGGAGCGATGGCTGGGCGAGCCGAAGCTGGTTGTGGCAGCTGCGTGGTGCAAGAAATGGTAGATCTGCAATAACCACCTCCATGGAAAAGCCTGTTAACCTTACTCAGATTTGGAAAAAAATTGGTCCACGTGTGCAAATCTCGTCAGTTTAAATTTTCTATACTACGTGCCCAAGCTGTTTTTCAAGAGCAAGATCACCAGCCTCCATGATGATTAGTGGCATGGAGCACCTCTCCTACAAGGGAAAGCTGAGAGATTTGGGATTTTTCAGGCTGGAAAAGAGAAGGCTTAAGGGTTAACTTTTTTACAGCTTTCCAGTACCTGAAGGAAGCCTACAAGAAAGATGGAGAGAGACTATTTGCAAGAACTATTTGTAGTGATAGGACAATGGGGGAATAGGTTCAGTCTGAGAGTAGGTTTAGATTAAATACTAGGAAAAAAATCTTTATTGTGAGGGGGGGTGAGGCACTGGAACAGGTTGCCCAGAGGAGTTGTGGATGCCCCATCCCTGGAAGTGTTGAAGGCCAGGCCAGATGGAGTTCTGAGCAACCTGGTCTAGTGGAACGAGCCTCATTTGGCAGAAGGGTTGGAACTAGATGATCTTTAAGTTCCTTCCCTGTATAGGCTGTTCTGTGATTCTGTGATGAGTCAAAGATGAAAGTGCCAAAGCAGTTACCAGCTGTTCAATGGTTTCGTCCTTCAAAGGGATCAGGCCACCCTCCCCTCAGTCTCTACCCCAGGGCTCCAACAAACCTTCTGGAAGAGAGGAAGTGTAGAAATATCATTGTAGAGTAAGAAAGTGATAGACATAAACGTGGGACAGGCTGTTTCCAGATATTGTACAGGCAGAAAACACAGGTCATAAGTAGAAAATCACTGTACAGAATAGTCTGGGTTGGAGGGACCCACAAGGATTGTTGAGTCCAACTCAAGTCTTACATTGTCAGAGCAGTGAATGATGTTTGTCCCTACTATGAACATAACACAGACATGCTCTGAATCTCTGCTTTACTATGTTGTATTGTAATGGTGAGACACCAGAACAGACCAACTGTTGGGCCAAAGGAACTTCCTTCACAGGAAGTTTTTGAGAAGTTAGGATGTGCATGTGCCAGAGTGGTCTGGGGGTATTTGATCCCACCTCAGTGCAGGGCTAGACAGAGTGATTTTCTGAAATCCATAACAGTTCTGCAGTTCTAAAGGTTTATGTTTTCTAAAGAGACAATTTTTGTGTGTGTCAGTCAGTGTGGTGTGGTTTTATCCCCAGAGCTTTGCTCTCTACTTTTGAAAGGCTGTCAGTTTACCCACTGTAGTAGTGAAAATTAAAAACTACGTTCCTGAAATTGGCCCATTTCCTAGCAACGTACCAAAGAAAAGTACATAGAAAAGGTATCACACATAACATAGTTAAGATTGCTTCTTCTGTGTTTTCTACAGTGTAAACATATTTTCCCTTCCTTCTCCCCCCAAACTGTCCATCCCAGTTGTTGTTAACTGGGATTCTAAGGACATCCCACTATTGTGCTTTTACAAAATGTAATTAAAGTTTCCTTCTTTCATCTATAAATTCCTCAAGACTGCTTGAATTCCTGTTCTATTTACATGGCTTTTTTTTTTTGTTTCACAGCAACAATTGTTGGGAAGGGACAATGACCCTACAAATGCTGAATTATTTGTGTTCAGACAAGCAAGTGGTAGTAACTCACAGTTTACAGCTCAGCCAAATCCCAGTGTGTCCTAGTCAGTGCCAGGGAACAGCAAGAGTAGGGCTACCCCCTTAGGGAGTACACTGCCAAGGCAGGGCAGTGCCCTCCTGGTCAGGGCACCATCCCTCACATCCAAGCAGGTCTGAGGTAGTGACAGGACTTTCTGGTGATCCAGTGGCCATCAGATGAGCAGGAGACTGGGCCACCTCCACCTTCAGGCCAGGGCTGAGGTCCATGAGGGCTCCAGCCCACACTCCAGGACAGTGTGTGGGAGTCTGTGGTAAGGCTGTTCAGAGCATCACAGCTTTCCCGTGCCCTCAGCTCTGGGAAGCAGAGTATGGAGCACCTCCTGAAGGAGGGGTTGTATGAACAACAGGCGAATATACTATCAAGGTCACTCTCCTTTTTTTTTTTTTGAGAGACAGAGGTTTTAAGTCCTATGGAAGCTTTTAAACTTTCACTGGATTTCCATCTGGGGCTGTAGATACAGTGCTTTTAAAAAATTTGCTCTAGGGTGCAAAGAGTAAAATCTTTGTCTCAGCTCAACAACTGATTGAAGTGACATAAAAGATGCTGATGCTGTAGGTGGTTTCAGTAGAGGCACCATGATTTTCATTTTTATTTTTGCTGTCCATAGTTACTCCCATATCACCTACTCTTTCCCAAATTCCAAATGTCACTCTTTCTCAAATTCTTTCTGCCAGCTTAAGCTTTCTGAGTCTGCCCCTTTCAGCATTGTTCCCACATGAACCAGTACCTTCCCTTTGCACCCTGACACTGGTTGTTCTCCGTGGGCTTTGAAGTCAGCAGTAGTCACCTGTTGAGTTATATGAAAGAAAGATCAGGTCTGAGGATGTATGTCTGTTGGCATGCTATGGGGATCTATGAAAGAATAATATCAGAAATAGGAAAAAATTAAGCAAAAGGCTTTCGTCACTGCTTTTTTTCAGGCTCAGAACTTTAGGAGTGTGTTGTCACCCAAGAAAAGAGCACAGCATGGAAATGTGTGGGTGAGCAGAGACCCACTGAAATATGAGGTTCCTGGCAAGATGTAGCTCAGGCATAGTATCGCATGAGGGTGGCTCGTTTGCACAACAGCCCAAACTAAGAAAATCCATTTAGTGCTGAATCTCTACTGCTTTGTGTCTCTCACAGTGTGTATATATTTTAACTACAAAGAGCTTAGCTCCTTGTTTTTGATACTTTAATTATCCTTTCTCTCTATCCAGATGTGCAGTTTTCTGTCTCTCTTGTTTTTCAGTTCTTCTACATTTTGTTTCTGTTTTCCTAATCTTTTAATTTTCTTTATTTTCCTCCAGCTTTTTCCTGTGTGAATTTAATTCCCTGGGTCTTGCTTTTCCCATTATTTTTCGCTACTTTCTTTCCTTGTTCTAATAGCCACACATTTCTCAGCCTCAAAAATATTCTTGTACCCCAAATCCCCACCTGTATGTTGCATTCTTTTTTTTTTTTTTTCCTTTTTTCTCCTCCTTTTCAAGCTCCCAAACTATCTTCTTCTGTATCACTTCTGGCTTGCTTTCTAAGCTGTCCTTAGCGTTCATTGATTTTTCACCTAACACACTGACTGATATTTTTGGACCTGTTTAGGCACGACTCTCTAGAGCACAGTGGGGCTTGCGATGCTGAACAGAGCAACATCCAAATATCTTTACAAAGGGAAAAAAAAAAGAGGGGGCGTGAAGGGGGAGGGAAAGACAGCTGTCTGCGTGCTCCAGTTTCATTGGTTCCCGTCTCTACTCTCTGCCAGCACTTACATAGGTTGCGTTTGGACAGAGAGAAACGAGAGGCCGGCAGCTGCAAACAGCAGAGACAGTAATGACATGGTGGCATCACAAAACTGTAAGTCCAGTTGTGGGGTAGCTTGTATTAGATCAAAAATGCTGCAGCCCTTAGACACAAGGTGCTGAACTATAAGACCACACTGTTTGACTGAAGCTGGGGGTGGTGGTGAGAATATTTATATAAACATATGAAGGAGTAATTTTTGTCTGTCAGAATTAAGTATCAGATAACCATATTTCTGAATGAAGCTTATTTGCCAGCCCAAAGGCTCTTTTGCCAGTTCTTTCATGCTCCCTTTGTGCTCTTGGTGCTACTTTGCCATGGAACTCAAATGTTTCTCAAAAAATAGATGCAGGTTTGGGTGCATATTTACTCTTATACTTCTGGTGGTTTTGTTGTAAACTGTCTCAACTCCATCAACAGCAACTTTGAAGAATTTGGTGATGGCGTAGCGTTACTGATCAGACAGAGCCTGGACCAGAGCCACAGTGGAAATCGTGTACTTGGCAAGCAAGCCCTTTCGGCATTGTTCCACATGATCCTAAGTGAACCAAGTAAGAGGTATTTGACCTACTTGGGTTCTGTGGAAAACATCTATTGACAACACCATGGGAACTTGAGCAATAATTTCTTCTGTAGTACCCTCTCTTTGCAAATGCATCAGCCTGGGGAACCTCAGACAGCACAGCACTGGATTAAGGATCCTGCCTTCAGGAAGATCAGTGGTAAAAATGAATGCTTCAGTTCTGATTGCCATGGCCCTAACTTCTCCAGGCTTGAAACACAAAGCTCCCTTTCCTTGTACTGCATCTATATGCATTGCACCTGCTTCATATTCACCTGATGTTCTAGGATTTTCTCATGTCATTACTGTGTTGTAGTTACCATGAGAAAGCAGGGATGTCTCAGGCACTGTATCAAACACTTATTCTGAACAGAATTTATGTGACTCTAGACAGGGCCTATGCATTCTGGACCCCATTACCATCTCAGCTCTGACTATTGAACAACATTGTATCAGACATTGTAAAAGTGAGCTTTCAGCTTAGGAAGGGAAAGTGACATCTACCTGACATTACTCAAAATGTCAGACTTTATTCCTTGTCATAGTAACAGGTCACAGCTGCAATCTAGGACTTCAGCATATCCAAAGACACTGTGTGGAAATTGACTTCAGGACATTCACTGATGAGCTTCCCCTGCTAGGTCAAAAATGTGTTTTTCCAGCACCCAGAATCAAGTCACCCAGCATAAGGGTGACCTGCATACATTAAGGGAGTGAAAGTTCTCTTCTGTACACTTTTCGATGCCTGCTCTATCGCAAGTTTGAAAACTAAAATCAAGTCTTGCCTGAAGTATGTTTGAACTCAAGGAGTTACTTGAGATTCTACTTATCATTGGTATGAAGTATTTTTGGCTTCTCTCCTCCTGTCCCAAGCTTCTGTCTGGTGTCAGTCTTTGCAGACATCTTGCCTTCTCCTTTCTCCTAAGCCAGAGAGCCCCCGTTGCTAAGTATGTGACATACCCTACCATCATCAGTGCTAGATTAAGTAGGGAAGGAAAACCTTTGAGATGTAGTTCCTCGTGATTAGGAGATAGATACTCTTAAATATGTTTAAAAAATGTAGGAAAGCTATGAGTAGAATAAAGTCTGGCAGAAAATCAAGGATTTTTCTTTGAGGTGGACAAGTACACACATCTAGCCACGCCTTGAAAGTAATTAAAGCAGTAACTGAAAAGGTCTTAGTGGAGATTGCCAATTGATGAGCTCATGACCTTGACTGCCAGGGTGCAGGCACAGTCCCCAGTGGCTCTTGATGGGTCAGTCTGTTGATCTCACTGTGCTGGGAACTTGAGGTGTCGTAGTTTGCTTGTGTCAGCATGGCCAGGAGAGAGCTGTGGGACACCCAGACATCATGTGCCTCACTGTATCACCTAACACTAGCGTTGTCTTCTGTGGTTAGTTACAATATCTTGCAACAAAATTAGTCCTTGCTTTTGATCTAGAGCATGGAGAACTGAATTCGTGGATGTAGTGATTTAACCCCAGCCAGCAACTAAGTAACACACTCACTGTCCCCCAGCCCTGGTGAGATGGGGAGGAGAAACTTGTGGGTTTACATAAGAACAGTTTAATAATTAAAATAAAACATAAAACACTAAACATAAAATAATAATAGTAATAATAATAATGATGATGATGAAAAGGTTGGCAACAAAGAGAGAGAGAAAAAAAGACAAAACCCAGGAAAGACAAATGATACACAATAAAATTGCTCAACACCTGTTGAGCAGCATTCAGTTCAACCCTGAGCAGCAATTGTCCTCTCCCGTCAACTCCACCCAGTTTATGTACTGGGCATGACATGCTGTGATATGGAATATCCCTTTGGCTATTTTGGGTCAGCTGTCCTGGCTGTGCTCCCTTCTGGCTTCTTGTGTATCTCTTCATTAGCAAAGCTTGGGAAACTGGAAAGTCCTTGATTTAAAGTAAGTATTTTCTCAGCAGCAACTAAAACAACAGTGTGTTATCAACATTATTCTCATACTAAATTCAAACCCCACAGTACTGTACCAGCTACTAGGAAAAAAATTAACTCTATATCAGCAGCAGCCAGGATAGTGGAGAGAATTTTTTGCCCATCAGTGACCCTGATACAGCTGAGGATGTATCCAAATCTACTACCACTTCCTATCAAAATGGAATTGTTGTTTTAATTTCCTAAATAATCTTGGTTACTGTTGATTTTCCAGTCTCAACATGCTGCCAGGGCATGGAGATAGGGGAATTATGCTTTCAGTCTCTGCATGACTAGTTATTCTCCTCTACTCAACAACATGCTTACACACCAGTCTTCTCACCAAAAAAAGGGCTGAACTTATTACCATTAATATTTTACTTCCCATTCTAGAAATCTCTTTTTGCTGCTGAACTGCCCCATCTGCATTTGCAGAACTCTTCTCACAGAGCCAGATGTGATGCTCAAAAGGATCCTGTCTTTGTCATCATTGACAATATATGACTACACAGAAAGTCATGTCTGATGTAACCAACTTTGCAATCTCATTTTATGTGGCCCATTGTGTGCAGGAAACGCTTCTAGCTCAGGAAGTCTGCCTGCATCTGTGCTGCTACTGAAAGCACTGCTGCCCTTCCCACATACATGCTTTTTGCTCAGTTCATTTTGCAAAAATGGAGACACTCTGATGAGAGGTGTGGTGATAGGTCCAGGGCATTTTATGCGAATTTTTTGAAGTTGTTCAACTTAAAGGGTTCAAAGATGGAATCGTAGAATATGCTGAGTTAGAAAGGACCCATCAGGGTCATCGAGTCCAACTTGTGGACTCATGATCTCTCTCACCTATTCCTTGCAGTTTACAAAGTACCAGAGGATGGGAAAGAGGGATGAAGTTCAACTAGGATACTAGTTAACATGCCTGTAATAGGCATATTAGACATATAGGCATAAACAGGATACCCTATGCTCTGTGTTACTTGCAATTTGTGATCCAAATTTTGTACATTGTGCCAGTGACTTGGTTCTGCACAGGTCTTGTATTAATAAATGTAGAAGAAATCTGCATGAAGGACATGTCAATTACGGTGTTGGTTCTTGTTTGAGAAAATCAATGAGTGTACCTGGAAATCCAAATCTACAGGTACAGCAGATGGAGAGGGGAATGGGAGGCAGCTTTTTTCCTCCTTGAACTCTAATAGAAAAGAAAACTGATGAAGCAAGCACATTCCATAGTTTCAAATAGATTTTCTAATCTTGACTCTTCAGTATGATAGTTTTACTTTCATTAAATTTCTGAGGAGAGGGAACCAAGGATCTGAGCCATAGCCTAGCTCCAAGTCTCAGTGCATTTTATTGTAGAATTACCCTTGCAAAAGAAGTGCACAAACAAGGGTCCAGATAGAAATTAATTTGTAGTAACAAATCATTTCAAGTACCCAGTATTAATGGCTCAAATACCACTGAAGCATATAGCTAAGAGTAGCAAATTCTTGTTACCACAAGGGACTGCTTTAAGCAGTAGGTGACTTTGCTGGTGTGCAAGAGATTTAGTCCTAAGTAACAAATGAGATCTGTTTTAAGATGTAATTACAGCAGACTCTCTGTCACAGTAGCTGCAAGATAGTGAAGATTAGTGTAGTGATCTTAACTGCAGAATGGATGTCCAGGGGCATAAAACCATGAAATCAAAGGCAAAGTATTTTAGAAAAGAAAATCCTCTAAGTCAACCTGGTAAATATTTAAGCACACCATAGTATATTGATTAAAAGAACAAACATATTGCATTAGATAGTTTATTTGAGTAATAAGTAAGCCTATAAAGAGTTAAAAGCAGCCCTCAGGTTGCCAGGGGGATGCATCAAGGACAGTGTCATCTGAAATCTGTAGTTGATGAATGTGTCAGAGGGGGTCTGCAAGGAAATGTAAAATTCAAGTGGTCAGAAATAAATCTGAAAGAAGATAAATATTTGGAATCAAAGACCTGCAGGCATCAAGAGATGCATTAAGCTGTCTTGAGAGAGTGGATCAAAGTCAGCAAGAGATCTAACCTCTGCAGATGTTACTGTTTAAAATGATCAGACCACCAGGGCATGAATTTCTGAAAGGCAAGTCACTGTCAGAAACTGTCATAAAAATATTTAGTACTAAAAAAAAGCTAGCTAATTTAAGTTACAACTTTCTGTTTCTTTGAGACTGTAACAAAAGTGGCAAGAATGAAAATCCAGCAGGATCCACCGTTTGCCTCTTCCTCAAAGGAGTGAAGAAACTCTGATGAGTATTTTTCTAACCTCTTCTTAGAAAGCTGAATGGTGGAGATTATATCTCAGATTTTGGTGACCTATTTCTCTCTGTAGCTATCCTTAGAGTCAGAAGGTCTTCCTGTTTTATCCTAAACCTTTCCAGCCACAATTAAAGCCAGCAAGGTTTTGTCATGCCCTCAGTGTCATGAAGCACAATCATGAAATAGGATCCTTGCTTTTCAGAATTTTCTACATATTGGAAGGTTGTATCACCTCCACACCTGCCATCAGCCTTTATTTTTTAGAGCAAATATTATCTCTCCCTTTTTTCAGTCATTCTCCATATTTTAAACCATTTTTTAAAAGTACTCTTCTTTATGTACTGTTGTATTAAACTACCCCACACTGAGGCTTCTGAAAGGTGAGTTAAGAAAAGCAATTACTAATCCTGCCTTACATATGACATATCTATTAAAATGTCCCAGGATGAGTTTTTCTGTTTTTCCATCAGCGTGGTGTCATTGATTCATTTTCAATATGTGCTTTATTTTAACAGCCAGGTCTCTTTTTACAGTGCTCTTAGTATTCTCGATTTTGTATTTATGCATTTGATTTTTTTCTAGCCTCAATATAGTACTTGGTCTTTGTATTTATTGAATTTCATCTTATTGATTAAAGACCACTTCTCCCATTTATCAAAGTAATTTTAAATTCTAATCCTTCAGCTTCCTTGCACCCCTTTTCTTTGGCATCTTTTTGAGTATGCTCTTCATTCCATCAACCAAGTGATAAGTGAAAATTTTGCATTGGATCAGATTTTGGCCAGACCCTAGCAGAATTCTATATTGCATATCCTTTTTGTTTGAAAACAAAATATAGATAAGTCTAGGAGTATTTTCTGCAAGCAATTATGCATCTATTGTGTGCAGCAAGTTAGCCCAGAACAAAATGTTTCTGTACCCTGTTAATGAGAATGTCAAGTAAGATAGTGCCCAAAGATTCCTGTAAGCTGATACACATCACTTCTACTGCCTTTTTTGCTATGAGCCAGATAATCTGTTAAAGAAAGAAAACAGCAGTATATAAAACATTTTTTTTTTGCAACAAATCTTTCCTGCCTGTTTCTTTTTCACTGACCCTCCAGGTGCTTTAAAAGTGTCAATTTAATAATTTATTAGAGTATTGTTCTTGATGTTGAAATAATGTTGACTGCTGATTTCTCTTTTCTGAAGACGATATTTTATTCTCCTCTATTCAGACTACCCATTGTTCAAGAATTCTTGAAAACAGTGATGGCAATGCAGTGTCATAAATGTTTTAATTCTAGAACCACTCCACAGACAATATCTGAGGTAAATATTTAGATACTGTGTGAACATAAAATTGTGTCTCTGTTCTCAATATTAATATTTGACGCTTCAAAAGGGGAAAATTAGGTAAACACTTTTAAAGACAAAATTTGCAAGACAGAAAATAATAAAGTAAAATAACTTTTCAGACGGAAAGTTGTATAACTAGTTTATTAGTATTCTTTAAGAGACTTTTCCTTCTAAATATTGCTGAAGCTTATTAGAAGAAGTTAGTTAGATACTTATTAATTTTATCTATCCAAACTACATTATGATACATTACTGGTTGCCAAATTGCTTCTTTGAAAGAAGTCAGTGGCAAAAAGAATTAAAACATGAAAAAAAACCAAAAAACCCAGAGGTAGTGAGATATAGAAATATTGAAATATACAGTATTTACACACAACTGGCCCTTTTTATCCTCTTACCCCTCAATTTTCCCACTCTTGCTCCTCCCCAAATCACCTCTTTTCCCATCTAACATGGGATAGGACATGAGGAAAAGGCTTCTATTGCACCAGGGGAGGTTTAGATTGGATATGAAGAAAAGTTTCTTTGCTGAAAGGGTTGACAAGGCTTTAAACAGGCTGCCCAAGGAAGTGGTGGATCACTATCTGTGGAGGGATTTAGAAGATGTGTAGATGTGGCACTTAAGGGCATAGTTTAGTGGTGGACTTGTCAGTGCTGAGTTAACAGTTGAACTCAATGATTTTACAGGTCTTTTCCAATGTAAATCATTCTTTGGTTGGATGATTCTAGGTTCCTGCCTGCCACTCTGCCTTCCCTGTACTCCTCTGGGCTTGTGGAGATGGGTCTTCAGTGGGCTGATGGCTTCTGTGATGGGTCTGAGGGTAGCCCGACAGAGTATAATTTGGGTTCCCCATCTTTCCACTGTCTCTCTGAGCATCTTTGTGAGTGTGCAGGTGAGCTTTATCACACAACTGAATAGCTCTTCTGCCACAGATGGCACTCCAGATAAAAATAACAAAAAAAATAACAAAAAACCCCAAACCACCCCTCCTCCACCAAATAGTTGTAACCTTTCAATTGTAACTGATTTTTTTTTAGTGAAATTTAAACCTGCCTGGAGGAAAGCACCCATTTGCTGTTAGCCTTGTAAATACAGTTATTTGATGCTATGGGTTGTGAGAGGTGATTACTGGAATCTGTTCCTTCTTCTCTTTTAAGGAAAGAGTATCAGAAAAACAGTGAAGAAAATATGCCATTTTACATCAGTCATACTTTTATGGTTTCTTTAGTGGTTTCCTTTTTACCTTGTTTTTGAGTTAAATTATGATGGAAATATAAGGAGGGATTTCTTTTTTGTAAAGAACTTCATATTGATTGCCAAGACAGCTCTAAAGACTTAAAAGTCACATTCTAAATCATAACAAAATTCTTCTCTTTTCATCAAGTTTTAGTTATTATGTGAGGAAAAAAAAAGGCAGCTGCTTTTGGATACTCATTGGAATTACATGGTGCTCAAAGAAACTGTTGCTAAGAAATTGCAGAGTTCAAGTTTTTCTTCTTAGCAGAAGGATTTGGCCATGAACAGCTCTCCATCTGCCGCAGAGAAACACCTTAATTTATACCTGTATGTTTAAATTTATATTTTAGAGCACAGACACAGTTGCCTGGCATCAAAGGCAGCTTTCCTAGGCAGCAAATTTATTGTACTTTGCTCTTGAATTTATTGTACATTGCAATAAGCATCTCACAGAAGTGGACAAAACCAATCTGACATCATGCAGCCCATTCATGTTAGTCTTCAGATGAAGAAATACTGAAGAGTTTTAATGTCAGAGTTGTGTCTCTTGTAACAGTGGGTAACTCTGCACTGGCTAGATGCCTTCTGATGCTCTCTAAGCTGAACAGGAAATCTAATTCATCTCTTGTGGTTTCCTGATGAAATACATACTTGCAATGACAAACGTATAAGCACTGCTAAATACAGTTGCTAGCTAGTGAAAGATATCTTTTGGGTTTTGGTTTTTTTTTTCCTACAATGAAACATTAAACTTGCCAAACAAATGACTAAGGTCAACATAAAATATAATATGGAAATTGTTTCTCTCTTTACCTACCTGAAAAAATAATAATTAAAACATTATGAAGAGAGAGAGAGGGAAGATTTCTGGTTTAATATGTATATTTTACATATTAAAAAATTGAAGATATTCTCACTGAAGTGACATCTGTCCTGAAGCTTCACAAGGGCACCTCACAGCTCTGGAGTAAGCTCTGCTCTGCTGCTTAGCTGAGATGACTAAAGAGCATTAATGGAGTGCCAAACTCTTTGGGTACCATTGGGTACACTCCCTCTTTGGGAATGTATACATTCAATCACTAGGGAGAGGAAGGAGCAGAAAACAGCCAGGCAGTGGCTGCTGAAGCCACACAGCAGTGCAGGTGAAATATTTGCCTATGAGCAGCTAAACTATTTTGTCAGTCTGGGAACAAATTTTATTCTAAGTAGGATTCCCTAGTCCACATCCCTATGCTGACACTAGCTGGTTTTCCTGGTTCAAACAGAGAGTGAGAAGGGGAACAACAGGGATGACCAAAGTCAAACCTGACACCTTCTGTTTCATGTGATCAGCATATACTTTGTGCAAAGTTCCTGCAGTCTCTGTGTAAAGCTGAAATAGCTGGCACAGCAAAGCAGGTAGCAGCTCTAGAAGCAGAAAACTGGCACACTGGATCTTATGCCAGTTTGATCCCTTCTGCTATTCTGTATCAGAGGACATACTGTGGATTCCTTATTTTCTACTTTTATTTTAAAAATTATTCTTGTTTTGACAGAGTTTGTAATCTATTTTTAGTAACAGAAAGACTTCAGAAACGTTTAACATCTATACTTTCTCTCAGTCTGCTTGTTCTTTACAATGCTTGTCTCAGAAAAGCCATGATCTTTCAGATCACAGTAGTCTATACTGATCTCACTGGTCATTGCAGCACTAGTCATTAGCAAATTCAGTGCTACACTACTAATTAAAGCCTTCTGGGTTTGGCATTTAGTTTTATGTGCTGATTCACAGCAAAGTACTTACCTATGCCAGGTTCGTATGCAGCTGTGTGGCTTCACAACTGTCTTTAGCAAATTTGAGAAGGTACTCTTCCAAAAACAGTGATTCTTCTTGCCCAGGTGTGCATCACCATTGGACTCCCTTGTGGTTGTACCAGTGTGGCCATGCAGCAACTCAGAAAAACTCACTTAACCCAACTGGAAAAAACAGTCACACAAAAGGTATTTTCTCAGCTAAGCTGTCTCAGCTGCCTGTGGTAATGAAGCAGCACAGCCCCAACACAAAGAGAAGGTGAGATGATGTGGCCAGGCACAGATTAGAATTGCAACTTTCAGCAGTGGAGATCAGCTACAAGAGGTGTGACACCATTGCTTCACTGTGGGGTTAGCAGAACACCTCTACACCTATTCTCTTTGTTTTCATGAGGCCTCTTCCTTCTCTCCTTTGTAAGAGGCTCAGGCACGCTGTGAGACTGTGCTTGTATCATAGCTGGAAAGAGAGTGTTTGGATTCCTGAGCTGCCTTTGCTGGCAGCATGACCCACATGAGTACCTTATAGCTGTTGCTTCAGCTCAGGTTTCAAGCCCAGACTCCATAATCATCCACACTGGTTTTCAGCTTCAACCTGTGTACAGAGAGTTGACTGATGTACTAGGAGGGAAAACCTAAGCAGGAAATGCAAACAGGAGAAATTAATTTGACCTTAGGACAAATGGGGCGGAATTAGTTTAAGTTATACCTAGTGTACAAATAAGCGCAGAATGAGGAATGTCTCACAAGGACTCAGCATGAGACATGGTATACAAGCAGCATCAGGACATGTGGTGGCCTCATAGTGATTTTAAAGCATATAATCAAAGTTTCAAAGAACACGTGGATGAGCCTAAAAATAAGCAGGAAGGATGAAACAGTTACTGTTCTCAAAGCATTTGTGAAAGTTGATCCCCTGTCTATCATGCTGCCGATGCAGATATTTACAAAGAGAGGCTAATGCTGCTTTAACTGGTGCAGTACAGTACCTCTCCCTGGAGAGCTACTGTGGCATGTGAGACATGTTGGTTTAGAATCCTCTTTGGCCTTGCTCCTAGCCATTTGTCTTATGCCAAAAGCTGAACTGAGTGATCAGGCACTACCATTTCACTGGGTTTACAAATCTCACAGTACTCTATAATTTGGGGAAACTCCTTGGCTGGACATTTCATATTGCTAAAGAATTTCAGCTGCTTTTTTTTTTTTCTTTTGCTTTTTTTTTTTTTTAATCATTCTTTATTGCAGGCATTTTTTACTTGTTTTCAAAAAAACAAAAATGGTTCTTGACCGGTCTCATATCTCCCAGTCACGCACACAAGTTAACAACTCTTTCCAATTCTGTTATTTGGCTTCTGGGGAGAGGATGCTTATGTCAATAGCTGTGTTGCTGTGCAATCGTTTGGGAAGAGCCTGTTGGTGTTAGCCCAAGCATCTGATCTTCTAATTCATCAGAAGAAGACCCAAAAATCTGAAGAATGTGCCTGGGATGTGACTCTTCAGCAGATACCAAACGCACTTCTGAAAAGAAGCACTGAAACTATCACTTTAGTATGAATGAACCTACCCTGTGTACTGATCTTTTTAGCCTATATTTACTGTTAGTGAAGAAACACATTAAAGCCAAGAGTCAGCAGTGACTGTAAATTATCTCAGTGGCCAAGAAAGCCTTGCTCCCCATACCCTTCCTCCCTTTCTTCATCATCCACATGTTCTTGTCTCCTCAAGCACCCATCCTTCCTTGTTCCAGTTATAACAGGCTTTGTTGTAAATTGACATGACCCACTGCTGACTAAAACTGGTTCCCAAAAATACCTCATTAGCTGTGGAGCTGGTATGGTGCAAGCATCAGGAGTGAGTGGTCAGTGCTGAGGCAGAAAGGAAGGGCGGGAAGGGCAGGGAGCAGTGTGTGCATCAGCTGTGGAGGGATGTTGAGTCAGCTGCCAAGAGCTGCAGAACCATCCCTAGAAGATGAAAAGTCTGTCTGGCAACCAACGACAGGGAAAATACTGATCAATAAGGTTCTATAAACTCTGGTTAACAGTGTTGCTACAATTACTAATGAAGGCAAAAGCTGGAAGTTAATGCTCTTGAAGCCTGCCTCTGCTGCAGGTATACCACTGATAATAGAATAATAAGCAGTTGAAACTTAATTGGAGCACTAAGGAAAGCTTGAGCTATTTATAGTATTTAATAATTTAATAGTACAAAGTGCACTGATTGTAGTAGTATTCATTTTTCTATTTAATTTAATTATTACTTCTATTTCTTAATTAATAATGCAAGAGTATATTTTTGTGTAGCACTTTTTTTTTTTGTGTAAGTTCCCATTTTGCACCAGAATTTAGTAAAGATCTTCCTGTTGTTTGTAAATAAATTAGTACATTCCTGCATACATACATTCTGAAAAACTGATGGAGTCTGTAATATTTGAGATCCCTGCAAGACTCATAAAGAGGATCTTATCATTAAATGTTTATTCCAGGATGTGTGAGAGCCCTCTAATTTTTACATTCTTATGTTTACAACACTCAGGTAAAACCAGGGAATTTTATTTCTCCTACTTCAGCTGGGATATCAAAGCACAGAGATGTTAAATTCTGTATTCAAAAAGGTTATTTAAGATCATGGATCCCACTGGCTGACATGCCTAGAGTGCTAAGAAAAGCTTTTGTGGAATGAGCACTGAACTTTCATCTGCCAAATCCAAGAGGATCTTCCTTACTCTACTGGACTTTGCTGTCTCACTAAGATTGCAATAGAGAGTTCTTTTAAAGCTGGGTTTAGAGTACTTTGTTGAGTGGGAAGAAAGATTTTCATGTAAGGGACGTTTTGAATGTAGGTCACAGGAGGGCAGAAAGGACACAGAATAGCTGCTGATGCACATGTTGGCATTTATGGGCAAGGAAAATGAAAGCTGTAATGTTTCAGAAAAAAAAGTATTATCCATGACATGAAAAACAAGCTTAAATTAAGGAACACTGGGTTATACTGAAGCCCTAAGGGATTGAAGAGAGTAAAGAATAGTCATTCCACTGGAAAAATAGAGGTATTCCACAGATTAACTTGGCATTGCTCTAGAGCAAGTTGTTGTTACTTAGAAAGCCAGTGTGCTGAGAGTCTGTGCACCTATTCAGAATGTATAACATGGAAAAAAATTATAAAATAATCTGTTTTAAGGTTATGTCTAAAATGTGAAGAAATAGGATATTGTTATATTTGTTGCAGGCTTGCTTTGGTGTATTGATGGCAAAATATTTCTCAGCATTTCAGATCATTTATGAATATAATAATGGCTCTAAATTTTGTACTTCTATTTTATATGAAGTCAGTTTGGTTGAGATATTTATAGTGGATCTGCATGCAATTTTTATGGCTAAGAAAGCAAATTTTAAATTGAAGTGCATAAAATGAGGAACAAACTTTCCAAAGGAATTTGCCCTCACATGAAAGAAATTCTTGGGACCTCTAATCTCCTATGCTTGCTGTAGGAGACTAGCCTAAAGGAATAAAAAAGGTGAATTCCTAACAGGTGGCATAGACAGAATATGCTTTGTTCTGATATGCCTTGTTCTGGGAGTTTTAAGTATCACTGGTAACAGAACAGGACTTTAGATCTGTGCTTGACCTTCCCTGGGCCTGGGCCTGGGCCTGTGCCTGGCATGCAGATACTCACATGGATATGCTGACATTGCTTCTAGAGAGTAGTCCAAAGCTGGCCTCGGAGTCCATCTCAGGATGCTCAGAAATGCTGTCCATTGGTAGTCTGCAGAAATCACCGGGCTTTGCACAAAGCAGCTCCATGCCCAGCAAGGTACAAAGAGGTGAAGAACACCATACTCGAAGCCTCTAGGAAGCCACTTTTAGACTGGTTTGTAAGTGGCTGCTCTGTGGATCTTCAAGGTCCTGTAAATCTTTTGTTATTATTTTTATCTAGATGCAAAGGTTATTATGGATGAACAAAAGAGTCTTACTAGTCTTACTTTCCAGAATATAGTTTCACTCAAATATCTGTTTATATTTTCATAATGTAATATTTGACTTTTAATTTTGTTTTAATTTTTATTGTGACATTTTGTTAACAAAACTGATGTTATGCAATGCATTGTATATAGAAAAATGAGTATTCGAGTGTTGTTATTTTACCAGCTCTATGGATAATGTATTTTCTGTTCACAATATTTTCCTCTATAGTCTATATAAATATGCTGTTTATATGTGCTATAATAATAAGTTATTCTTTTCAGGATGTTCAGAATATTTGATTTAATATCTGGGAACTAGTTTTAAATGCCAGAATTGAAGACAGATATTAATGGGTAATATTGAAACAACAAAAATATTAAATACATGAAAATCATCAGAAAGCAGCAATATATTTTTTAAAAAGAAAACATGTTGTACTTATACAGTGGATTTTTATTCTTATATTGTCCAGGTTAATACTGTTCCAGTGATTTTACAAATAATGATCTGTTTACACTGCATTTCATCTCTCTTCCTTTCCCTGAGCAGTATTCCTGATAAGACTCACACAAGTAAACACTGACACACTTGAAAAAGAAACAGAGGGTAAATTTTTCCGGGATGTATTTCCATAATCCGCTTTTCTAACATCTTGCTGTCCCTCGAGAAGGGGAGGTCTTGCTCCTCCTGTGCCCACAGGGCCTCATTGCAAGCCCTGTTGGCTCCCACAGAGTCCTTTCTCCTTCTCTCCTTGCTCTAATATTCATCAGCCCCCTCCCCAAGCCAGCTGAGCTCACTGCTCAAGCAGAGAATGTTCTCCTTTCCTGTGCTTGTGTGCTGTGTCACTGAGCTGAACAGGTCACACAGAGGTCCCCAGTGCTACCTACATGGTGGGAGCAGGTGCTAGGGGACAGAGAGGAGGGGAGACACAGGGAGTGTTTTCCCTTTTCCGTGGTCAGGAGTGGTTTCATCAGCTCACTCTGCTTAATGTAACTTCATTTAGTGAAAAAGGAAAGGGTTTTTTTCTGCTAGGTCAATTACTGTGAAGACAGATAGGGAAACCCCTAGAGGGGCTGTAGCCTCTGAGTGACTCCCAGCGGAATAACGACCGTGATTAAGCAATCACAAAGGTACTGTGTTGATATGGCATTTAATATGGTACTGAATTAGCCAGTAAGAAATTTCAGGAACTGTTTGATCAACTTTATCCTGAAATTATTTAGCTGGAGATATTTTAATGAAGAATTTTTTACAACAAGCAATGTCTTTTCTTTCATTTTTTTTAATGAGGCTGTCCCACATTTCCTAACAGAAGTGATTTTTAGCTGAGATTCTGTCAATGTACATACTAACAGCATCAGCTTTTCACAGCAGCCTAACAAAGTGTTGAAGACTAAACAAGTCTTCTCCCAGCAGTCTCACTTAGAGTATGATTCAAAACATAGTGAGAACCTACCAGGCTGTATCCCTAGTCCCTGGGTAATACTGAGCTAATTACATAGCTGGTGTTCAGAGCAACTGGGAAATTGAAATTGCAAGGAAGCAGAGATATTTTTCAGTGGCTTTAGCTTCCATTCCACATAGAATGACATGGCTTATTCCTTCCACCCCATGTGCTGGAAACTGCAGCTCCTTCATCTCCTTCCAAACTAGCCTCTCATCACTGCTCAGGATGAAGGTGTTCATAACTTCAGGCAGTGATAAATGTCAGGTATATATCAGTGAAGGCATGAAAACAAGCTAAAACAGGGCCAAAGTTCTGCTTCGTTCAGGCTGGAAAAGAGAAGGTTTCACAGTGACCTAATTTCGGCCTCCTAGTACCTGAAGGGAACTTCCAAGAGAGATGGAGAGGGACTATTTACAAGAACTGTAGTGACAGGACAAGGGGGAATGGATTCAAACTGAAAGAGAGTAGGTTTAGATTACATATGAGAAAAAAATTGTTTCCTGCAAGGGCAATGAGACACGGGAACATGTTGCTCAGAAAAGTTGAGGAGGGCCTGTCTTTGGAAGTGTTTAAGGCCAGGTTGGATGGAACTCTGAGCAATCTGGTCTGGTGAAAGGTGTTCTGCCTATGGCAGGGTGGTTGGAATTAGATGATCTTTTAGGTCTTTTCCAACACAAACCTATTCTATTCTATTCTATTCTATTCTATTCTATTCTATTCTATTCTATTCTATTCTATTCTATTCTATTCTATTCTATTCTATTCTATTCTATTCCCTCCCAGGGAGGTGGTAGATCACCCATATCACCCATCCCTGTCAATGTTTAGGAGGCATTTCAGTAATGCCCTTAATGATATACTCTAAGTTTTGGTCAGCCCTGAAGTGATCAGGCAGTTGGGCTGAATGATCAGTGTAGGTCCGTTCCAACTGAAGGAGAAAAAAGTGAAACAAAGCACCAGTTTAGAACAGCTGATCATCTGAGTCTCATCTGTCTGTCTGGGTCCTTGCACAATAGGCTGTGTAAAGGTGACCTGCTCTGGTCAGCCCCTTGGCCCCTTCCAGCTAGCTTCCCTGCCAACTGCACAGAAGGCACAAGAAGGGGCTAGGTTTATAAATAGATATCTTGTCCAGATCCAAAAAGATTATTTTGCATTAATGAAATACTGTTGAAGAATGAGCAGTTTTCTCTTTTAAATTAAAGTAATAAGTAACAGTTATTTGAAAGGATATTAAAGCTAACAAGAAGTGCATGTTTCAAGAGACTGTAAGCAATGTCACTTGTGGCTGTCAGACACCTTAAAGATCTCTGATTAGGCTCAAACAGGAAGAATGACAAGTGTGGCTTTTTAAAAGAAAAAAGTCAGTGGTTTTTCTTTTCAGCACTGAAAAGATAGGATCCAATACGTTGGCATTGAACAAGAGCTATTTTTCTGTGTGCCTGGTTGAAAGGAAGAGTGAATGAAGAGAGAATGACAAGCTCAAACCCCAGATCCTTCTGTTAGCTTACTCAGGTGGAAAAAAGAACAACTATTATGAAGAAGAGGTAAGTTACAAGTATATCAGATTGCAAATAACACGAAAGATTATTCTCTAATGACAGATAGCAAAGCCAATTTAGCAATGTTTTCTGGAAATATTATGTTTTAATTTTATGTGGCAGATGCTTCCAGAGAATATCAAAAACACTTTCAGTTACTTCTTCAGTGGCTATAAAAGCAACACCTAATCACAGAGAGGTTAAGCTAACCATGCTAAAAACCCACAAGCCCCAATTCCTTAGCTGTGTTTAGTTTCAGATTGTACTATTTGCATAAGGCAAATATGAAGAATTTTTGCTTGATGTAGAATAATTCTTAATTTTTTTAGTGCTTCCCTGCTGTCACGGTCTGCTAATACAAGTGGGGGTTGTGATGGTTCATTTATCAATCTCAGAGTGTAAAATGACACAAGGGATTTCAGTTTTAATTAGAACAGTGCACCTTTATTAAGTGCTCACAACACAATAATGCAAGAGAAAGAGAGAGAGATAAAGAAAAACAAAGTAAAAGAGTAGAGAGGAAGAAAGAGGTGGGAATAGCTACCAATGGATGAGACGAAGTCCTCGTGGTCTTCTGCCAATAGATTCGTCTTCTTTCCGTGGGAAGATCTCGATCTCAGTTATTTCAGAAAGTCCCTTTATAGTCCTTTTCAGAAACGAGAGGCAACTGGCCAAGAGGTGGGGGACATCTACAGCTGTTGTTATGGGGCCCATTGCTTTGGGAAACAGGTACAGGACAGGTGTACAGGACAGGTCATACGGGACAGGTCATTCCTTTCCACTTCAGCGCAGTCCTTCCTGCTTTGGCAGCAAGAACGGCGCAGTCCGTTGTGACCTGCACTAATTTCCTCAGGAATGCGTACCAGTTCCCAGCGGGCACACCCGCAGGCAACACTTGGCAGACATCCCACCTCAGCCAGGCCAGGACTCCCATGTTCAGTCTCTGTCCTTGGCGATGATCGTGAGGCAGATGAGGGATCTTCAGACCGTCTCTTACACCTGCTTTATTCAAGCTAGGACATACTCTCCAGAGAAGCCTGGGCTTAAACTAGTTCTGATCACAGCTTGGATTTTGGGATAGGCTCTGGTTTGCTGCATAAGTAAAGACCTGTTCATAGACAGTAGGCGTGTACAGCTTTCTTGTAGCTTCCTTTTTAACATGTTTATACTGGTCAGGCCAAATGCAAAGCAGCAACAGAAGCCGTAGTCATTTGTTGTAATTGTAGTCTTGAGTGAGGAGATGGAGGTGGCAGAAGCTGAAAGACGAGGAAGTGGTCAGGAGAGAATGAGGCATGTAGTGATGTGGCCCTGCAAAACTCTCATTGATGCAAATGCATCATAGGACTCTTAGTAACCACAGCCTGCCCTTGGGTTCTTCAGCTTTCCCCCAGAAGGTGGTCTGTCCAGCCTTTCCTTAGCCACAGCTCTGTATTTGTTACCACTGTAAGGACAGCAGTGTGCCCTTGTGGCCCAAAAGGCCAAAGGAATCCTAGGGTGCATTAGGAAGAGGATTGCCAGCAGGTCAAGGGAGGTGATTCTGCCCTTCTTCTCAGCCCTGGCGAGGCTGCATCTGCAGTGCTGTGTCCAGTTCTGGGCTCCTCAGCACAAGAGGCACACGGAGCTCATGGAGCAAGTCCAGCAGAGGGCTACAAAGATGATTAAGGGACTGGAGCATGTCTCTTACAAGGAAAGGCTGAGGGAGCTGGGCCTATTCAGCCTTGAGAAGAGATGACTGAGAGGGGACCTCATCAGTGTCTATCAGTATCTGAAGGGAGGGAGCCAAGAGGATGGACCCAGGCTGTTCTCACTGCTGCCAAGCAACAGGATAGGAGGCCATGGGCAGAAACTGCTGCACAGGAAATTCCACCTGAACATGAGGAAGAACTTCTTTACTGTGTGACTGACCCCACACTGGAACAGGTTGCCCAGAGGGATTGTGGAGTGTCCCTCACTGGAGACATTCAAGAGCTGTCTGGATGCAGTTCTGTGCAGTGTGCTCTAGGATGACTCTTCCAACCTTTCCCATTATGTGATTCTGTGTTTCTGTGAAAGAAAACCTACCACTTTAACTACCTAGAACCAGGACAGCATCCCTTTGGAAGGATGTGCCCTAACATTCCCATCCATTTCAGAGGGGAAACTCTGCAGATGTCTTCTGCAGGAAATTCCAGGCAAAGGTATTGAACACAGATAAACAATACATTATTCTTCTTTAACCATTTGGTAGCATAGAATGTCAGAAACTCTTTGGAATTTCCATGGTCACAGGCACTATGAGGCCATGATGAAAATGACTGCTTTCCAATCAAATTTTGCAACAACATTGTCTCAGCTGAAAAAGGAGGTAAAGAACTCATAGCAAAACACAAAACATTTGGTCTTCATAAATGTGTATTTTAACATGGGTGCAACCTGGAAAATTATGTGTCACAAAGAGGTGATGTGTATATGAAAGATGATGGATAACATTACTGCAAATATTTTTTGCTTCTGCAGGGACAATCTTGTCATTTTCTGTATTTTTCATGTGTGTTAGCAACATAAAAATTGCAAGAATTTTATTCTAAAATTATTAGAATTATTAAATGCCTTGTTTTGCATGCTGTCTTACACCTGACAGTCTGACACAGATGCCTCTGCATAAATTTCACTAGATTTTATCTCAATTTTTACCCTTCTATGCAAAAAAAATTTTCATTTATTCAAGTTAGAGAAATAATGGTTTTTCTTTTAACAGTTTTCTTTTTTAACAGTTACCATCATTATATTCATCCTAATAGAGCAAACTTGGCTAAAATTAATTATAAAGATGGTGATTTTTATAAGCCTCATGTCTGTGCTAACCTTAGAACAGCACAATGGTATATAGAACTAAAAGGCTGCATATAGTATTTATGATGAGGGCAAGAAAAAATATATATAAAACAAAAAGGTTACTTGGGCCTTTTTTTTGCTAGCATTTACTATGTGATAAATATTTATCCTAAATATTTCATTTGACTGACATGTGAAAAGATAGATATAAAAGGAGGTGCGCAAGCTACTCAAATGTGCTTTAAAAATTTAGTGTCAATGGGGTTAATTTCTATAGGAAGCTTGTGAGAAAATGAAAGATTATTTGTTTTAAAGTTGCTGCATAAATGTTATCTGTTATTCGACATCAAATCTCTGAGATACTTATAAATTTCTAATGTCTTCTTCAAAGAGTTACTATCTTCTAGTAGCCTAGATCAAAGAGTCTACATTTGACTGTGAAATTGGGGAAAGGCAATCACCAAAACTCACATGTGTATCCTTTCCTTTGCTGTAAAATAATCTAGCAATGTTCAATTATGTTCTTCTGCCGACAAATGGAATCTCATTTGGAAGATAATTTGCTTCAAAAGAGAAAAATCGATCCATTACCTAAAATAGACCACATTTCTAGACCCAATCCTCCTCCTCATTTTAATTTTAGTGTTTATTATTAGTACTAGTGGTTTTAAATAGGTTGGTTTTGTGGCAGAACCCCACATACACGTGACTTCTGGCAAAAATAGCTCCTGGCAAAAAATTGCAAAAATGGAGACCAGCCAAAGCTAGAGTGAAAATATCTTCTGTGTACAGACACTAAGAGAGGAAAGTGAGTCAGTCTGGAGAGAGAAATGTAGGGAGAAAGGAAGGCAGTTCTGCAAAAAGATGATATTGCAGTGTCTAGAAATCCTTTTCTAGCACATCTGCAGCAGTGACTCTATAGAAGAGAATGAGCAGTAACCATAATTTATGGCCTCTCTATTTATCTCCTAACCCTGACTCTAGAAATAGATTTTGCTTGCTCTGACATATACCCACCAGCTGACATTCCACCAAGGTAGTCACAGCAGACCACCATTCCAGCAAAAGTAGCAGAAGGATACTTCTTAGTCATAGACAAAATTCCTCAATTGTCGTTTACATTTGCTTATTCTCTTGTTCTCTGTGTTTGAATTACTATTGTAGTTTAGGAGCTACCAGTATGTGCAATTATTGTTGGATCTGTGGTGAGGGTGTGAATACTTTTTAACCATTTACCTTCTCAAATTTTGGTGATACTTTTTGGATACTGTGTTAAGCAAAGTAATCAGTCAGAATTAATGTAGTGAGATCATGAAACAGTTCAACTGTGCATGAAGGATTGGTAATAGTGGGATGTTAGTACATGGATATTGAATTAAGCATTCCAGGCTGTAGAAAGCAAATATATACTATTGGTTTCCTCATTGGATCCCAAACTCTTTGCTTTTTCTGCAACCTATCAGTCATTATCAAGCTCTGAAGGCAAATGAATGAGCTGGCTTCCTTCAGGCTGTAGAATGACAGCTCTTTCCAACAACTGTCCCTCATAGTCTTAGAGTATGATATCACTGATTAATAGCCCACATGCATTAGCTTCAGTTTAGTCATCTGAATTTTTCTGGGTCTTCAGCATGCATCTTTAACTTTACTCTTACTGCTTTATTTGTTATTAAAGCATTTCCTTCCAATATTGATGTAAATATCATCATCTTGCTGAAAATAGTCCACTGATATCAAGGTGACATGTGAACCCCTGACTGTGTGGGGCAGCAGAAAAGGGGTAGGAGCATGAATTAAGGCTGGGAAAACCATAGAAAGGATTGCAAAAATGAAGAAGATATGAAATGGGTATGATAAAAATCTATTACCTTTTACTTTTCTAGAAAATTCAGAGTGGATGGGAAACAGGACCAGGATAGTGATAGACATGTCTGAGCACTGGCACTTTCCTTAGCAGCCTGTGCAGTGAATTCTGTGAAGAAGCAGGGAGTTGGTCAATGCTACCCGTTTTACCTGATCTGTCATTGCTACAGGGAAAGGAGCAGCAGGGGAGAAGATGAGCTTTACTGAGTGTGTATGTTACCTCTGCTTTAGAAAAAACAAGTTAGAGCACCAAAGTCACAGAGATCCCTGGAAGATCTATGTCTCCACCTATGGATAGACAGGTGATAAGTTACTGTGTTAACTGTATAGCTAACTGGTCTTCAACACTCTGGTGCTTAATGTCTCTGCATGCACTAGGGGAAGTGCAGCTATAGACCTGCACAGACTAATTTGACACCTCTAGAAAGTGATTATTCTACTCCAGGAAATTCTACACTAGGAACGTGCTTGATTCATTTCGAGAGGTGCTTAAGCACATATCAGGAGTGGGGCATCAGAGTCCTTTTAGCAGCTAAGAGTACTGTGGCCTTTTTGCTCGCTTGCTTGTTTAGAATGTACTTCATAAAGGTAATTGAGAGATTTTTCTGCCTTAAATTATGTGGGATCTGATTCAAAACCCAGGCAGGTTACAGAGTTTATGGTGGAATGCAGTGATTTGTGTTTTGTTCTCTTCAAATCTGACCCCAGGATGGTGATGAACACCACCAGTCCCCACTGAATCCGACACAACCACATTGGCAGTTGAGATCACTCAGTTGAGAATTGTCCCTCTTAAAGTAGATAACTGGTAAGTTGTAACATAATGTTCATATAGTCTGTACTATTTAGCAAAATGGCAATATGACCTTTTGAAATAATGCCTTCTTTCCTGAAGTGGCTGTAGCCCTTGTGGTGCTATGTGACAGTCTAGTAGTAAAAAGTCTTATTAATTTGTCTGTGAAAGAAAGGTGTACAGAAAGAGTTTTAATTCACTTTGACACAGGAAAATTTACTGGCTGTGTACCTTCATGAGTTACATATGTTGAATATAGTATTTATGATGGGGATAAGAAACAAGATATATTAATAAATAACTGAAAATTCACTTTGTCACAGGAAAATTTACTGGCTGTGTACCTTCATGAGTTACATATGTTGAATATAGTATTTATGATGGGGATAAGAAACAAGATATATTAATAAATAACTGAAAATTCCTTATGCTGCCTTTTTGCAATTAATCTCTGGCATAAATCTGGAATGAGATCTATGGGAATTTCAACATGAAAACCTGAAATATAAGATTAATAACCTGAAATTGAGTACTGCTCTTGAATTGTAAGTAGAAATTTTGTATCTTCAAATATAATTGATTTCATTCAAATTCTGCTTGAAAAAAAAATTATGAATGTGCCACATGACATAATTAAGAAAAAATAAATGGATTAACACATGCTGCAGTTCTTGCCACACAATGTTAGTTTTGCTGTAAAACTTTAGATATAGGGGGATTCTAGCTAAGGGATAAAGTTTAGATTTCCCTTTAAAAATAAATATTCACAATATACTTTTAATTAATTTTAAATTATTTAAAAAATTTTGAATTAATTTATATAAACAGTGTAATATTTGAAATAAATTAAAATATAATATTAATAATTATTATAACAAAAAAAGAAGACAACAAAAAGAGAGGCAGGAATAAAACTCAAGGAAGTGAAGTGGTGCACAATACAATTGCTCACCACTTTCTGACTGATGCCCAACCCAGCCCTAAGCATTCATTAGACCCCCCAGCCCAGCTCACCCAGTTTACATCCTGGGCATGGTGTGGAATATCCCTTTGGCCAGTTCGGACCAGCTGTCCTGGCTATGTTCCCTCCCACCTTCTTTTGCACCTCCTCTCAGGCAGAGCACTGGAAGCTGAAAAGTCCTTGAAAAAGCATGAGCACTGCTGAGAAACAGCTGAACATCAGTGTGTTATCAACATTCTTGTGCTAAATCCTAAACACAGCACTGTATTAGGAAGAAAATCAACTTTATCCCTGTGGAAAGCAGGACATCTGAACATGTCACAGACTTAACCAATATTCAGGAATCAAGAAAAAGAAAAAAAATCACAGATTCATTCCGATTTTTCAAGGGTTTAGTCCTGTGTTTTTCTTGGGGCTAAAATCACAGAATCACAAAAAATGGCTGTACTGAGTTCCATGCATTGCTTTATTAACTTGTACAGTTATTTTTATCCCTGCAAGTCAGCACCAATATCTCCTCCATCTTTTATTAGGTAATTATTTTTGTTCTCTTCGGCAAGGGACTCAAAAAGAATGTGGTTTGGGATAAGCCTATATAACACATAAGATTATGCTATCATTTGTTCAGAATGCTGTATGATAATGTGCACCTCAGTAAAGATGAGTCAACAGTTTAGAAAAAGAAACATTTATTAATATACATATTAAATAAAGTGTCTATAGGAGGGGAAAAAAGTGAGATTCTTTGTGCTCTCTCTTCTATATAGATTGCCTTTGCAAGGGAGAAAAAATATGCCTTCTTTTTGAACTCAGTAAATGCCCTCTGGGTCAGTTATCAAAAGGGAAGGGGACTTCTGTACAGTCATCTTACCAAAGGAATTATAGAGCTCTTCAAGGAGATGACATGCTTCTGGGGACTGTAACGCCCACATCAATAATATTAAATAGCATTTGCTATTAAAGGGAATCCTGTTACAAATGAATCTCTGGTCTAAAACTCAGATTCCATCTAATCTTTTAGTTGGCTTCATTCCTTTGAGACAGTCTTGAATAGAAGCATTAGGTTTACTCAAGCTGTATAGCGTTTCTTTAATGCCGGCAACCACAAAGAGGTTTTTGCTCAAGGTCTTAGAAAAGGATCTGGAATTTCAGATATTCTATTGGAACTTTTTCAAATCTGTTGTTTTCTAGTAGTATGAAGCATTCTCTTTTTTCTCTACAAAAATAAAAAATCTTTTCTGCAGCTGCACTTAGAGCCCCATTTTACACCTACTCTTTCAAATCACTAATAACCTGTAACTAAATGCCTGTCATGTCCTATCCTTCATCGACAAGGAAGTTTTATGCATGGATGTGTGCACTCTCACAGACAGAGTCACCAAAAAGGAATGTTGGAACTGATGTAAAATCATCATCTGATCCTCCACCCACATGCTTATTGATATATATAATATGTATGTTTTCATGTGCACTGTATTGGTGTATGTTATCCACATGCAAGAATAAGTAGTCAGCCGTTTGGCACCTAATTAATAAACAATTATATTCTGCTCAGAGTTCTTTTTCTTCAGGAATCTTACCTGCTGGAATAGAAATTGTCTGACAGATATGAAATAAAAAGCCAGCCAAGTATTCAAGAAACCTGTCAGTTAAATAAGAGAAAACATCAGCTCTTGAACATTTCCTCCTAACGTTATGTTTCTCTTTATAACTGAAATTGCTTTTATGAGAATGCCTAAAGCAATTTCTGTGCTTTTTGTTAGTGAGAAATAACACCTCTGATAAGGAATAATGTGGGTTTGTTTTCTGATTAAGTATTAAAAGGAATCCCATTGAGCATTCTTGTCTCTGCGTAGTTTATTCTCTTAAGTCATTAAAAATCAGGAGACACTTCAGTTCTCCCAGCTGATCATCACAATGAAACTGTGAGATGAAAAGTGATCTGAATTATACTTTTCAATTTAAAACTGAATACACATTTCCAAACACGTATGCTAACATCCACTCACTGACCTATTTTTAGGATTCCATCAAGTCGTTCCAATGATGAGATTTTTGGTAAAATCCCTATCAGGAAAATTGTTTGAGGAAAGAATCTCCAAAACCAGAATAGGCTCTAGAGTCCGTCTTCAGAGACAATTGTACTCACTGTTACGTAGAAGTTTTCACCCTGTGATCTGTGGAGTGTTGCAAACAACCCTTGGAGATGAGCATACTCCAGCGTAGCTGCCAGCTAAAAACACATTGTACTTTCTGTAAAACTCTGCCCATGTGTGCAGTTGTTATTGTTGTCACAAGAAAGTTGTGTGACCGTGGCTGAGGGGTGTAAACAATGCAGACACAGGTAAAGTGTCTCTATGCAGTTCTCAATGGGAGGAAGGAAGGACTCAGATATTTCTATGCTATCAAAAGATTTAAAAGTCCTAATTCAGGATACATCTTAAAAAAAAAAAAAAAATTAAAGGACTGTCTATAAAAAAATCTCCTTAGACAAACTATTTTCCTATTGTAGCCAAAGAACAGGGCAGGAAGTGTGGAATGTAAAGTAAAACAACCCCTGAGGGAAATTTCTCCCGTAAATCACCAGCAGACATATCTGCTTTGTCTCCCCCTTAACAGGATGGGTAGCCGAACCCATACACTTTTCCCCTCCTCTGAAAAGACGTATTTTCTTGAAATCTCTTTCCCGAGCGCTGGGAGCAGCGGGCGGTCCCGCGGGGCGGGGGAGGCACTCTCCAGGGTCCTGGACAGAGGGCTCCTGCTGACCGGCTCAGCATCCTGCAACAAGGTCATTGCTCTAACTTCGAAATAGAGGCTAGCAGAAAGTAAGAGGCTTTCACCCAGAGTCCTCAACACCGTTTCTGCTTTTCTCATTAGTAATCAGAATTAGTAATTTAGGGGAGCATATGGCTCATTTCTAATCAATCGTACATTAGCACTTGGGAACAGGTTCTCTGCCCAAAAAAAATGCTTTATGAGATATGAATTGCACAGAAGGAAAACTAGTCAAAGAGACTGGAACAAATGAGAACAGACAAAGCAGTGGATCTGTTCTTCAGATGTGTGAAATGGGAGTTCAAACGACAATTGGACAATTTAACAAAGAAAAGAAGGTCACCCTCTCTGATTGAGGAAGTGAGCAGAGATTCGGGTGTAATGTACTGATGTTTGCCCCTGCACACCATATGGGAGACTGTCACTGTATTTCTTCCTTATTCAACAAAATAATATAACCAGAAGTACTAATACTTGTCATATTCCATGGCAGATGAGCTCTTTCTCACGTGAGTGGTGACTGTGGATGTAAAATTGAGTTACATAGAAATCATTAGCTTCTGCTCTGAAAATGAGCTGAAACCTGCAGAAAAAGAGTAGGACCTATTTAAGAAAATAGCTACCAAAATGACAGCAGGAAAGAAAAAAATGAGTGGATGAGATGCTCTCTTTCTTTTGCAGTTTGGTTGTGTGTCATGTTAGTTCCCAAAGGTAGTATCTTTTCTCACTTTCTGAATAAAAATTCTGCATCCACTGTAATGTGCCCTATCTCCTGTTGATCCCTGCTGCCATCAACTTTGCTGAAGCTGATCTTTGTTTTCATGGTAAGGAATATTTAAAAAGGATGAATGTTATAGGTTGAGGATGGAAAGTAGAAATTGAAACTGAGTTTTGGGGTGAATATTTACCTATATAACTCTATCTTTTTTGACCTTACTACCTTTTTTGAGTGTACTACATGAATTCTCCAGCTTCTTCTAGGCTAGTGTTTGTGACAACAATGGTAGAAAGACAAAATTAAATGCCTGAAAACGCTTTCTAGCATTGGAAATACAAAAAAAAAAAAAAAAAAAAAAAAAAAAAAAAAAAAAAAAAAAAAAAGCCATTCCAAGGAACTTTGAACTTGGAATCTAGTTTTCCAAAAAACATTATCCTCTCTTCTCTCTCACCAGTGGTTCTTTGAGGAATATGAATTTATGATTGAGAAGGCCAATGCCAGCCTGGCATTGTATCAGCAATAGTGTGGCCAGCAGGACCAGGACAGTGATTGTCCCTCTGTACTGGGCACTGGTGAGGGCACACCTTGAATCCTGTGTTCACCTTTGGGCCCCTCAGTTCAAAAAAGACATTGAGGTGCTGGAGCATGTCCAGGGAAGGGCAATGGAGCTGGAGCGGGTCTGGAGCAAAAGTCTTATGAGGAGCAGCTGAGGGAGCTGGGAGTTTTTAGCCTGGAGTAAAGGACACTCAGGGGAGACCTTATCGCTCTCTACAACTACGTGGGAGGAGGTGGTAGCCAGGTGGGGGTTGGTGTGTTCTCCCATGTAACAAGAGACCAGCTGAGAGGAGTTGCACCAGGGGAGGTTTAGACTGGATATCAGGAAAAATTTCTTCACTGAAAGGGCTGTCAAGCAGTGGAATGGACTGCCCAGGGAAGTGGTAAAGTGACTGTCCCTGAAGGTATTTAAAAAATGTGTATATGAGGTGCTTAGGGGTATAATTTAGTGTCAGGCTTGGCAGTGCTGGGTTAATGGCTAGACTTAATGATTTTAAAGGTCTTTTCCAACCCTAACGAGTCTATGATTCTATGATTTTCTCCTCAGCATTTGTGCAAGACTTGGAAATAGATGTTGAGGAAATAGAACTAACCTCTGTTTGCGCAGCGATTGGTTCCTGACCTTTGTCTCTGATTATCTGACATCACTTGCTTGAGGCCAATGACCGACAGTCTCTTCAGTACACCTGAGTCTGAGAGCCCCAAATTTCTTAGGAACTGCACCATGTTCACTGAGTAAATGATTCAGATGCCTGTTAAGCATTATGAAAGGCTCATTTGAAATTTCTGTCTGTGTGAAGTGGATTTTAGCTAGAGAAAATGTGGGGCAATATTTTTAAATTTACCTAAAGCCTCATTAATTATAAATGTGTTGTATAAAGCTTTTTTTGTGTTTAATTCATGGCATTAATTACCCAGGAAATAAAAATCAAGCAATTTGTACCTCTAAAAAAAATATGTGCATATAAATGTAGGACTTGTGAATATAGCTGGAAAGCTGGAAAGTATGAAATAACTTTGGTCTGTGTGTTCTGTGTATGGAATGTGTTGTGCCACTGGCCAATCACAGTACACAACACAAGTGATCACTTCTAACACGGCATGTAACACATAAGAGAATAAAGAGAAGAAGTACTGTTTTCATTCCAATTGAATTCTAAAATCATCACTAACACTTAGGATCCATTACTGGGAAACTATTGTCAAATGGTATAATAAATCAGTGTGTTAGGAGCACTCAGTACTCTGTATGCACATCACACTTGCACATTTTATAAATGTTCTTTTGTACACTGTAAAATTTGTAGATAAATACAGATGTGCCTCTTTATGCAGTTCATTTTCTGGTAGCTCCCTTGGTCCTAGTCTTTTATCACAAAAATCTCTCAGCTTTTGGCCCTCGTTCTCATGGTCTCCTTTCAACACAATATGTAGGTTGCCTAACACAAATTACATTCCATGCCCTGCATTAGGAAGTTTGGAATGAATTCCTTTCTGGCAATACAGTGCCTGGCAATGGGACTGCACAGCATTTGCCATAGACATGGGGCAATCCAGAATGCTTTCCAAATGCACAGCTGAATGGGACCACTCCACACCAACAGTGAGGAAAACCTGGATAAGGAGCCATATCTTGATCAGGCAATGCTGATTCTCCTTTTTTTTTGCTATGATTCATACAAATGAGGCAAACCCCACATAAATTAATTGTTCTTTCTGCATGTAACGTGCTATTTACTCTCTGCACAAAGCATATTCTTTAACCAAGTAGTTTACTTAAATCTTGCATGGATGTGTGGCAGGTAGGGAAGAAGTGGGATCAAACCAGTACTTCTGTGACACACAAACACTTCCTCCAAAGGCCAGCAGTACACAGCAAGAGTAAGGATGCCACTCACCTGGTTATGGGTGCTGCACTGTTTTAGTTCAGCCCTGTTGCACCCAACTGGGAAGGCAACTTCTTTTTTTGCATTCAGTCAGCACCTGCTCCACTTTGGGTACTGCCAATGGGCCCTGCGTGCTTGACAATGGTGTAGGGAGGAGGATATGGGAGGGGACTGCCAGTCACATGCAGATAAATGAACCTCTGTGCTCAAGAAATGGAATAGATGAGGCAGCCTACCAGGGAAACCCAAAATTAAATGTGGACTACCTGCGGGTTTAAGTATAACCACATAATGAATTCCTCTGGTCACCCAAGCCTTCATGACCACAAACAAAGTGAGGTTCTAGACGGAGACTGGGAAGACTTTTTCAGCTCACCAGAGATTATGAATAAGTATGTTGGGCAAGATTTAACCCTGAGTAAACTGCTCACCTCACCTAGCAGTATGGACAGCAGTTCAAATGCTCAGTTATTGTCATAACTTGCTTACAAGTTCAAATGGCACCCCAAGTAAATAAAACTGCAAATGGCAAGGAGAGGACATTATTTACCTCTATTCTCTCTCTCTTTTTCTTTTTTTCTTTTTTTTTAAATTTATTTTTTAAAAAAATTTATTTCAGGACATATTATACATCAAAATCTGATGGTTTCTTATTTCATCACTTCTGATATGCTAGGCAATGTTTCCAGACTATCTGATGAAAGATTCTATAGAAGACTTCTTTCCAAAATGACTCTTCTCTTCAGTCCTGAGAAGATCATAAAGTTAACATTCAGAAAATTTTAGAAATTAAAATGAGAACTGTGTCTGCAGCTCAGGCTGGGACCCTGTATTTTCACTGTTATCCTTATAGACTGCAGAATGGAAACAGTGAGAAATATCTACACTGGATCATTCTTCTAACATCATACATTCTGTTAAGATCAGACTGGTGGAAGAACAAATATAAGAAGGAGAGCCTCACCGTTCTTTTTTTTCCTTACTCTTCAGGATATTAGCTTAAACATTACTTCCTACAAAATGTGAGTTAAACATAACTTGTAATAATATACTTTCTAGGATTAAGAATTTTTTTTTCTTCTAGATTTTGTTGATCTGGAACTCATTCCTGATTTTGCAGTTCGTATGAATTGCAGCTATTCATGTGTATGTATACATATTTAAAATTTCCCTTAAAATAAAATAAACGTATCTGTAAAAACAACCCCTAAGCATAAGTAAGTTCTTTGCCAAGATAAACATACCTTTCAGTGCAAAGGTGTGACAGTGGTGACAGTACAGGTCAGAGTATGTAAAGTAATGCTCATTATTCTGAAATTTTTCCCCAAAGACTATGACCTTCAGTGAAAATAAACAACATTTTGAAAGCAAAGGTAATGCAATTATTCATAGGCTGTTTTGGAGTAGTTGGCAGAAAAGCAAATATTTCAGTTTCAGCTTGAAAATCAAGCCATTATTTAACTTTCAGTGTGCAGTTCCCGTAGTAAATTCATTTTTAATGGGATGGTGTACCTGGTTTGTACTTCGTAATTCAGCTATAAGAAATCTGAGCTGTGCCCCATAAATCAATCTGAATGGTATGCCATAAGACTGCAATAAATTTACGAGCTGCCTTAAAAAAAATAATAAAAAAAAGAACAGAGCATGTATTAAGTATTTTATGTCTTGTAGAGATTGCAATGCAAATCTTTGACTCTAGAAATAAAGCTATGGGAGATTTTAAAATTGTAAAATCTCATTTGTGTCCCCTGGAATTCTTTGTATTTGATCTGTTCGTGGCCTGAAACTGATCTTTGGGATCCCTTTTGGATTTACTGGGAAGATCTGGCTGTAAGCCACTTTGAGGTAGTATTGCAGAAGCAGCTGAAAGGTAATGTACATTTGTGCTCCTGGAAAATCTTCACTAATGGGGAAGTGTAGCACGTATGTGACAGCTCTGTTTGTCTCTCAGGTCATTCATTTCATAGCTGGCAGCAAGGGCCTGGAGTTTTATGACAACATCCCCTCTCAGAGGCCCTGGGTGAGCACACGAACCTGCACCTTTGCTGAGACACCAAAGGGGCTTTGGACAGCCACAGTGTCTCTCCTAGGGAAACAGAGGGAATGTTATACTGGATTGATTTAATGACTAGTTCATGCAAAGCTGAAAATCTGACAGAGCAAGCAGTAATAATGTCATTTTCCTCTTTCTACCTACAGAAGTTAAAAGAAGAGAATGTACTAATATTGAAATCCTGAAGGACATGTTGAAAAAGGGACTTCTCAGTTACATGATGCTTGATTTGGTAAATCAGAGAACAACATGGTATGTTGTGCCAAGCTTTTGCTCCTCTCCTCTTGCATATGCATACCTTCATTTAACTATCTCAGGTTCTGTTTTGGGTCATTTTAAAATGGAATCTAATTTTCATTCAAGCATAGTTGGTTCAAGCCATATTAAAATTATGTCACCCCTTACTATGTAAAGAGATAAAAATATGAAAATTAGGAATAAGAATTACCATGTTAGATATATGATAATTTAAATAAATGTTTATGTACATACAGTATCTGATATCACTGTCTACCAAAAAGTCATTCTGTAAAGGAAAGGGGAAAAGTTGAAATTTTGTTGACTTTGCAATGAATTTTTAAGATTGAAGAAGACCTCTAAGACCATGGAGTCCCACTGTTAACCCAGCACTGACAAGTCCATGAGCCTAAGGGTCACACTTACAAGAAGGTCCCTTCTGAACCTCCTTTTCTTCAGGTTAAACAGCCCCAGCTCCTTCAGCCATTCCCCATAAGTTTCTCCCCATGTGCTCCAGACCCTTTCCCAGCTCTGTTGCCCTTCCCTGGACATGCTCCAGCACCTCAAGGTCTTTCTCGCAGCGAGAGGCCCAAAACTGGACCCAAGATTCGAGGTGTGACCTCACCAGTGCCCAGTACAGAGGGACAATCACTGTCCTGGTCCTGCTGGCCACAGATACCCTTGGCCTTCTTGGCCACCTGGGCTCACTCCTGGCTCATGTTCAGCTGCTGTCAACCAGCACCCCCAGGTCTTTTTCCACCCGGCAGATTCCCAGCCACTCTGCCCTCAGCCTGTAGGGTTATTGGGACCTGTCACTTGGCCTTCTTGAGCCTCATACAACTGACCTCATGCCATTGATCCAGCCTCTCCAGATCCCTCTGTGGACTGTTCCTACCCACCATCAGCTCAACACTCCTGCTGTTTGTAAAATGACAGAGGGGGCACTGGTTCCCCTCCCCCACATCACTGGTAAAGATGTTAAACAGGACTGGTCCCAATACTGAGCCCTGGTGAGCACCACTTGTGGCCGGCCACCAGCTGGATGTAACTCCAGTCACCACCACTCTGGATCTGGACATTCAGCCATTTTTTTGACCCATGAAGCATTTTTTTTTCCCTGTCCAAGCCATGAGCAGTAGTTTCTCCAGCAGAATAACGTGGGAAATAGTGGCAAAGGTGTTACTAAAATCCAGGTAGGCACATCTACAACCTTCCCCTCATCCACTAAGAGGATCTCCTTGTCATAGAAGGAGTGCAGTTGCTCAAGCAGTTTTTCATGTTCTTGACAGCAAGTATCATGAACACTACTGGTCATGTAAGTGACTTTTATATGAATCTGTTTATTGAGGCTGAAATATGTGAGCTAAACTTAAAGGGAGAAAAGTATGAACTGAAGAGGTTGATGCTAAACAGTTAAAGATTCAGACCTCTTGATTTGTATTTCCAATAAGTGGTTAATGAGTTAATGTTTCAATTTTCAGGATGAGAAAGAATGTATCTTTTGTTTTCAGCATATGGATGGCAAATTTTTCTCTGTGTCAGGTTTTGTTATTAGTTCATGTTTTGCCTCCTGCATATTTCTCACCTCCAGATATTTTGAATCTATTTCTCTCCAGAAAGCAAGAACTTAGAAGACATAAGAATCCATCATGCTTAACCTTTCATACAAGGTACTGAGCATATGTTTTAAACAATGTAAAAAATGTTGACAGATATTTCAGTGAAATGCATTTTCCTTATTAAGAACTGCAGTTCATTTAGTTGTTGGTTCTACTTGAGTTTTCATCATCAGTTTCTGGAAATGTAATGCTTTTCCATGGTTTTATATAGTTGGAGAGTTAACAGTGCTTCTGAAAAAGCTCCCTGTCTTTGAAATGATTGATCTAGAGAGGAATATGTTGTGTTTTGTATGTTCTTGGTAATCTACTGAGACAAAGAATAGAATAGAATAGAATAGAATAGAATAGAATAGAATAGAATAGAATAGAATAGAATAGAATAGAATAGAATAGAATAGAATGTTTCAGTTGGGAGGGACCTTCAATGATCATCTAATCCAACTGCCACTCATAACCTTCAGATAACTTTTAATAATGACTATGGGACTTAATTCACAACATGCAGAGTCCAAACGCAACATCCTGCAATTGTACCCCTGCGTGGAGCAGAGCAACATGCTGTATTCATTTTGATTTGACACTACTTCACCACAGTCATCTGATTTGGGTCAGTTTAGAGACTGATCAGTGAGGGTTTGTGTCTTGCATTTGATAAAAGTTTGATATAGCCTCACTGATATTTTAAAGTTCAGCGTGACCTAGTTCCAAGAAATATGTTTTTAATGCTGTGAAAAAAATAATATCAAAGACAAATGAGGGTTGTTATAAGCAGACTATATATTCCAGCTGAAAAACCAAGCCCTGCATGTTTCTTCTTAACCTTGCCATGAGACAGGTCTTAAGCAAGATGAATTAAAATAATTTAAAAAAAAATTATTCAAATATTGACTGAGACATATTTTCTCAGCAGTGGTAGTAAGGCACTAGGTGACATCCAGGAGGCAGCCATCTGAAGAAGCATAAACCCTATTGTCAGCTGTTTCCCATCATCATTCTCTGCTTATACAGCAACATGCATGGTGATGGAAAGGTAAGGTTGTCCTCCTTTCACTGAAAACAACCCTTTATAGGGCTTTGCTTGTCCTCTAATGATACAGCCAAGTGCTCTATACAGAGCCTATGAGAGAAGAGGGAGTTTGGCTGGTCATTACCAGCCTTTACTCATATTCCTCCTTCCCCTGCTCTCTCTTCCACCAGTATTTCCTTACCTGCAAGCAAAGAGATTTTCTGAAAGATCTGAGTAAAAGACTTACCTTTGAGTTATATATCAAAGGGAGCACAGTCACATCTGCAACACACATCTTCACAGCCTCCACATCTTCCTTATAAAACCAGCAGAAGCCTCTCTTTTACATGTCCTCCTAAGACTTTTGCTACCTTTGAAATGCAGGTAATGAGCTAAACCTCCTGAAGTTCTTCATGGTGGTGAAACTTGTAATTAATGTTAAAAAAAAGTCATCTTACAGAAGACATCACCAATTCGTTTTCATTTCTTCACATCTTTAGAAGAGAATTTTGACAATATCCACAGATTTCCTGTCCTATTCCTCTTGCTCCTTTTTGTTGAAGGAAATCACTAAAACCTCTTACTTTTCTCAAATGTTTTTAAAATTAGCCAAAGAAATACCACTAAAAGAAAATAGCTTTTAACATCTTTCCAAGTTTGCTTTCCTCAGCAACTTAGTGTTTTAATGCATGTTACTGGCCACATATCTCCAGTACTGAAAAAACACCTTTGAAAGTAAACTGGATGTTTTCAAGAAACGTTTTTTCACGAAGTGTAGTCTTAATATAGCAATATAGATGTGATATGGCAGAAATAGCAGCAGAAGACATTTTCCAGGCTATGAAAATCTTCCTCTAAAAGCCACAGTAAAGCAGACCCCAAGCCACTTGGGTGCTTCAATCTCATATCTCCTAATTCAGCAAGTTCGGATTTCTTTTAAGCTGAGCAATCAATAACTGAATTTCATGAGTTTTTGTAAGATTTAACATTTCTGCTTTTGGAGCTATCAGCAACCTGTTAGCAGCTCCATGCTGCTTTACAAATATTTCTTGTCAATCCTATTTCTATTTTAATATACTTCTAATGTTCAACATTTTTTTATAATTTTAGGAATTCTCTAGATGTTTATGAATGTCCAAAAGTGATGGTAGTATTTCAGTTCTGCAGTTTTGCCAAAACAATGCACCTTAAGTACAGATCTATCACAGAAACTGGGCAGCACTACCTTGGTTCTACTTGAAAAGATAGTATTGACTGAGAAGGAAAAGAGCATGCAGTGCACAGCAGAACATCTGCTACTGCAGCAACGAGTGTTTTGATGGAGCTACCTAATCTTTCGGCTAAGCCAGACCTGTTCTTTTTAAGTGGAAAAGCTGAAGAAAAACAGATCTTGAGGTAATAGAAATGTAGATGTTCTAGTCTGGTTTTCCTTTTATCACAATATACACAGACATGGGATGTTGTCACCTAAAGCTGACAGAAGTGTTTCAAATGAAGAACAATATCTGTGTGCAAGATAAATAATTTTTCTTTGTGTAACTGTCATTGATACGCCACATGATTATTTTTTCTATGTGTGAGGATTGATTGCTGGTGAATTTCACAAATGGAAACAATCTTAATTGCAAAATATTCCACCCCTTTCTTTATTTTCAAAGGAAAAATGAATGTAATTTTTTATTATAACATTATGATTTCCAGGCACAATAAAAGTAGAAAGAGAGGACAAAAAGCCTCTCTTACATTTTGCTGACATTAGCTAGGTTCTCAAAGTGCTCTGCAAGGCTGAGTGAATTAAAAGTCATCAGACCAATGTGTTAAGCTCATAATATTTTCACTCCTGTATTACAGCTAGGGAAACTATGGAAAAAAAGCTACCAAGTAGAACACATGAAACCCAGAAGAACCAATATCTGTTTCAACTTAATTGTGCATTTTACCAACTGTCCTGTGTTTTTCAGGCAATTTCCTCAGTTGTGCAAAGAATACACAAGTTTTCCTTGCAAAACTGGAAAACATAGAGGGAAATGTCCAGGTTTCTATGCTCAGATGTTTTATAAATTGTATTGTCCCTTCACAAAAATGCCAGACTTGTTCTGCCAAACATCGTTGCCCCCATTACTCTGATATAATACAACATTCCTTTTGACATCTTTAAGAGCAGGCACTAGGTAGGAGGGCATGAGTTAGACAATGGCATAAAATTAATTGGAGAGTCAGACAGAGATCATCATCAGAAGGGATTAAAGATGGAAATATTTTATGTAAAACTGTTCTCCATTATATATTAGATCTATTTGCAATATTTTATGTGCCGTGTGAGAAATACCTGCATCATAAATTATTGTCTTGGGGTGATTTTATGATAATACTGTATTCCCCTACCATCTGCTGTATGCCCAGAAATTGGTCCCACAGCTTTAAGCTGGGTCCAGGAGAGGAGGGGAGAGAAGCCGGGTGAGTTCTTCAGCGCAGTTTGTGTTGAAGGACTCACACACTCCCCCATGTCACTCGGCTCTGTTTGCACTGGGAGAGAGTTTCTTTTCCTGCTTCTAGCCAGCTTGTGAGCTGGGGCAAAAAGTTTTCCCAGAACTGTATACCGAAATCCTCGGCTAACTTCTTCTTTTTCTGGAACTGTTCAGCCTCGCTGTGATCCGAGAACCAGATCCTCGAGCACTGTGGGCCAGCGGGGAGGCGGCAGGGATGCCACATCCTGGCCCAGACCTCAGGAGAAGCCAAGCTACAGACAGAACTCTAAAACCATCAGCTTCCTCTGCATCGAGGAGGTTTAATACCTTAACAGTTATTCACTTTATCCCCGTGCCCTGCAGGCACTCTGCCTGTTAAATAAATAGTTTTTTTCACTTTCATCCAAGAAATTCCTTTTGTATGCATGGGGGAGGGAGTGTCTTTAGAGGAGATGTTCCTTCCAGAGCATTTCCCCCTATACTTGTCTCAAACCCAGACAATTATATTGACTAACTTCTGCATGATACCCCCACTCTGAAGGGGAAAGAAAGCTGCCTTACATTTCAAGGTTGCCATTTCAGCACCCTTGAGGAAAGGAGTTGCTGCTGAGCCATGTAGTGACCACCACCATCACCTGCCTGCAGGGAAGGGCTGTCTAGAACTTGCAGGGTTGGTCCCTTCACAGGTAGCTATATGATGACATCTTTGCCTGCTCACTCTAAAAATGGTCAGAGCTCTTTCCTGTATGAAATTAGGATCTTTCCAAGAGGCAGGAGGAGAGTGAAGGGATTAGAGCAGAGGAAAGAATGTCTGAGAAATTCATCCTCTAACCAGGTGCACCACTGAGTTCCTGAAGATAACATATTATCTAGACTCATTGGATTTACATGAAAGACATTACCAGGAAGGATCTTTCCTTTTTTTCCTTTCATTGCTTTGAGGGTGATTAACAGTGCCTGTACTTTCACTGCTGCACCTGCAGGTAGTGAAGAGATGTATTCACAACAGCAAGCAATTTCACAGCATGAGCACTCAGAAACATTATTTATTACTACCGTTCCAGCTAAAAAGTCTGAGACTGCAAAACAGTAACACATACAAGATCTCATCACTCATCTGTAATTTGCATTTTTCATGGATACAAACCTAGCTGGCTAATTGGGAAGTCATTTGACTTGAGACTTAATATACTTTTACCTTATGATGGATTCAGCATGAAGAGAATATATTGTGTTTTCATTACTTAGAGCCAGGAGCAATTTTCAACTGTGTGTTTTCTAGTTTCAAACAAGAGAAAAGATTTATCTGTGAGAGTAACAGATTGGCCCGTCTAATTCAGCATACTTCCAGCAGTTACCACCAATGCAGTGGCTGTTGTTGAAAGTGTGCCCTTTCCTGATGATTTTATCAAAGAATGCACAGTTATACAAAAACAGGCAGTGGTAGTAGAGAAAGGGAAATTCCTCTTTGTTCAAAGAGCACAGGGGATGAGCATTGCAATGAAGGAAATCAAACCTCCCTACAGTTTTTGTGTTTTCCCTGGTCAAGGTGAAGGAAAGAGGACTAGAACTTGAATGTGGAAAGATGGTTAATTTCTAAAACATGCCACAGACAGTCCGCAGCTACAGAGTGAATGCTATCTGTCTTTCTGTGTGTCACTGTCTACCAATACCAAGTATGGGCCTGGTAAAGGCCCAGCTAAAGGGATCAAGCTTGCCTGTGGTTTGTTAATGATGAAGTGCAGAGAAAGGTTTCCCAGATGGAGATAGACTGTCACAAGTCTAAAAAGCTGGAAAACATCAGCATCCCTCCCCTTGCAGTGGTGCAGCTGTCAAGGAAAAGCATCCTATGCTTCTAAAAAAGGAGTGATGCATGGACACAGAAAGGACTGTCCTGTGGCTTTCCTGGACAGCTTTCTTCTTGGAAAGCTTACTTGGAAATCTAGTTTAGCCAAGATTAGTCTTGTGTGGTCTAGGGTTATATATGGATACTGAAAAGCCAAGGTAGCCTTCTGTGTGTAGATTATAAATATACCTGTAAACTTTTGTTAATGTTCCTTACTTATTGTGTACAGAAGAAAATATTGTTTATTCCAATAGAAAATACATAATGAAAAATATTTCTATGTTCATGCTGCTGTGTATCACATTTAAAATCACTAACAAAGTAAATATTTTAGGTCAGGTACAAGGAGTACAACTTACAACTGGCTGTATAATATGTTGCATTCAAGGCACAGCCTGATAGAAAAACAGATTTCATGGAGGTGTGTTTACACCCACACCGTGTTCCTTCGGTGTAGTCCCTCTTCTCAGGTACTACAGGAGCTCTGCATCCACTTCTGACATGACTCAGAAGAGCGAGTTCTGCTTCTCTTTAGTGCTGCCCAGGAGTTCTGGCTGTCCATGAACCAAATCTCATCAGTGGTGGGTTTGGGTGTATCCGATATACTCAACACAACAAAACGGTTTGTGCGCGCTCCGGTAGCGGAATGGCAATGGGGAGGCATAACTTGAGCGAGTCATTGTACAGCTGTAGTGGCACATTAAGGGTTTTTGACTCCATCATTTCATCACTTCGTTATATAAAGCGGTAAAATATACAATCTTTGAAATGGGATGGGGGGAAAAAGAGAAAGAGTATTCCTGGTAAGGCGGCGCATCCCTGAACGCCGGAGTAGTTGAAGCACTTTACAAACAAAAGCAGAGCGCCCTCGTGTGGCTCCTGGGACAGGTGGGACACGCACAGGACAAGAATTTTGTGTTGTCATGGGAATATTCTGCAATTAGGGTCTTCTGTATGATTTCCGCTTCCTAATTCTGAGATTTCCGCCTACTAATTCCATCATTTTTGAGGGAATTTGCAAAATCTGTCCTGGTAAGCCTAAGGAAGCTTAATTTAAATGCACACACTCCAAAGCGTTTTACTTCCTTCCAGTCTGGCAGTACTGTACTATGTTATTTTTCATGTCTGTGAGAATTTACTTTAAAAAATGCAAGGACTATTAGTCTAGTTACTCGTGGGGTTTTGTTTGTTTGTTTGTTTGTTTGTTTGTTTCTTTTTTTTGGGGGGAGGGGAGTGTTTGTGGTTTTTTTTCCTTCTATCTGCATGCTTCTAAATTTTATTTTCTAAATTTAGTTAACTATATTGCCAATTTTCCTAAACATTCTTGTGTTTTCCTTTTGACATTTACTCTTTTTTTTCCTCTCCGCAAAAATTTGCTTGACATATTTCATTTCACAACTGAGTTTAATCTGTGGACCTGGAAAAAAGAAGATCTTATGCAAAACTGATAATGTTGAATGTCCTTAAAACAAAAATACATTCCCATATTCTCAACTTAATAAAACCTCGATTTCATTAATATGTGGTTTATTTATAGGATTAGGATAAGAAATCAAATATGCAGAAAAATACAGTGCAAGAAAGAGCCAAGATCAGTGAAGAACTGTATTTCTGGATGTTTTCTCTTTAATTTCTTGACATCTGGTTTAAGTCTGTATATTTTATATTAAGAAATAAATGTTAATTTAGTGCATTTACTAGTGATTTAACCTGATTCAACAGGTGAATTGTCATGTGTTTTTATAGTTGCCACCATATTTCTGAATATACAGACATTCAGCATCAGAATCCATTTCAACAGCTGGAACTGAAGTCCTAATATAGTAAGGAAATCAAACTACACAACCCTTTCTTTTTTTTTTCCCTGCATATTCAAATGGACACAAAAGAATGGAAATTGGTCTTCCTTTATTACAAAATATCACAGAAAAATCACTTCTACAAATGAATCATTATCTGTACAATGACACAGGATAAATGGAACTATTTCGTTAACTGGCTAGATTAAATGTAAGCTAATATTTATCTCAATGTTCATCAAGAAGTGTGAGTCTTTTATCAACATTTAAATACAGTATATCAGATGTTATTTTATATGTTATTTTAGAAGATATTGTTATGCAAGTCAATCACTTTCAGTGTTGACATCCTCAATCAATTAACATGTGAAACAGTCCTAAGTATAACAATGCCTTCACTCGGCCAGCAGATGAGAAAGGAAAAATGACGGGAAAAAAAATAGAACTATTCTCATCCTCCTATGAATTCCTGCTCAGAAATTGCAATAAAATTTACTGTTTTATCAAGGCTTGCTGAAACTTATTTTCGAAGAGTCACCAGCAAGCCAAGCCATCAATTTTTCCGTGTCATATGGAGACAACATGGGAGCTGAAAACTGTACTCAGCTGTTTTGCGTTTTGGGAGAACATGGTGGGATTAAGCAGTCACCATTTACCACACATTGTCTGTTGCTCACTGTATACTGTGTCATGCAGTGTCTGTGTCTGCTCCAAGTTTTTACAAATTCTATTTTTTTTTTTTTTCATTGTATTAATAGAAATGTGCATGTCCAGGACAGTAGGCACCAATGAACAGACATGTGCATACCTATGCACACGCAGGGAAAGAAATTGCTCTCAGCTACCGTTGCCAGGTGCGTATCTTTCCAATCATCACTATTATGTGCAGATATTTAGTAATGCAGTTGGTTGTAGTTTGGGTTTTTTTTATACTTCTGCATTCTAATATCAGTCTTTAAGTGAATACGTTCACTTTTGCAAAACCAGCTTTTTTTTTTTAAGTGAAACATTGGAAAAGATGAAACTGTAACATTTTCTGTATGAAAGATTTAATACGTTAAAAGGATGTGTTTCGATCAACAGAGGGCACTCTATAGTTTTCAAAGGAGCCTAATAGAAGCTTAAAAGGGTTCAGCAGGAGATAACTGAGTGTGGTTTTCAAAGAGCCTTTAGTACTGGTCAATCTATAATTTATTGGAAATGCTACTGATTTCCACAATAACATAGAGTACAGGAATGAAAGAGAACCCCATCATTTGATAAAGTCAGATACTAGGATTAAGGCTGTGATGTACATAGTCAGCTCTTAGTTACATCTTCAAAATTGGAAATTATGTGCAAAAGTTGTGACATACTCTGAGTCAAAAGTGTACTTATACAGTAATGACGTGTTTTAACCATGCTGTTTGTTTAAAAATTATGACTTTGAATATCATAAGTGTTGACAGGTCAGGCCCCACTGCTGTTCCACACAGGATATTTCTTCCAGTTCATAAATAGGTTAGTTTCCTGACTCCAGCCTACCTTGTGCTATCAACTTCACTGACCACTTTTACCTCTGTTGTTCAGTTATTTTCAAATAAAATAGCTGCAGAATTAGAACTGAAGGGGAATTTTGGTAGAACAAACTTGGTATTTTTAGCCTGTCTGCCTAGAATGCATGGAAATAAAGCAATAAAGATATAGAAAAAAGTATTTGTTGATACCATGTAAAACTTCAGAAATTACTTTAACTGAGATTTTCATATAGTAGCCAAACTACGAGAACTTGGCAGGAGTACTGCACACAGAACTATCATACATTAAGGTAGCATGCCTGTATTTCTATAAAGTAGACTCATTCTGCTTAAAAACCTAAAACTCAAATTGGGAAAAGAGTGCTACCTGCCCATCCTGGAAAACAAAGGAGTTAAGCACTTGCACAGTTGTAAGTAGGTGCATGTTTCTTGTTAAAGAACTTTCAAGCATGTGATCTATGTGTAAAGGTGGGGCAGTACAGGCACCTCCAGCTACAGAGATGCTAAAAGTTAAAGCAGAGGGAAGAGCAGGAAGTCCTCATGTTGTCCATTCCTCCTACAGTAATCCTCCTGAGAATTACTGTATAACATGTGCCTGTAATCACAGACAGTAGGAGAGCCAGTGAAGAACTAGTCAAAGTTTAAAGGGCAAATTCTTATCTCTTTGCTGTGCCTGTGAGTGTGGAATGAATTGAGGGAAGCAGCTGGAAGTGAGTGTCAATCAGAGCCCGGCTCTCGCAAGGAACGAGGATTCCTTTACTGCAAACCTGGCGCGTAGAAGTTAAAAGCTGTTTTCCTTGCTTTAACACTTATATTTGCCAACAGCTGTTTCAACATTTATAAACACAATTCCCACTGGCTGCCAAATTACCATAAATTCATTTCTGCATATTTTTGAGTACTAGGCATAAAAATGATTACGTCTGATTAAATCCATTTATGCTTTCACACCTTTCAAATGTATAGCAGATATGAATTGTTGCAATATATTATATCTAAACAAAAATTTCATTATGACTTCGGGGCAGGTTATCTTCAGAAGGTTATGAAGAAATAATTTATTAGTTTCGGTCAGGTCATGGTATTTCACAGTTTCATTCCAGCTAGAGTACACAGTGTCTGGTAAGTGACAGCACAACTCGGGGCAGCAGCATGCTCTGGGAGATTCAGGTGTTCTTTCTGTGTTCAACTTCATTTAAGTAAACTCTTTTAATGTTAAAGATATCTAAAAATATTCTGTCTCTAGGAGAAGGAGAACTTCAGAGTGCTGCTACAAAATGCTGCTTCCGTACTGGGTGCGTGTTCTCCCCCTGGAAACTGTGCCTAGTGCTGCTGAACATTTGTTCCTGCAGGAAAATGTGCATTCAGATTGTTCAAATAAGAAGTGTGTGTGATGCTGGCAGGCACCGTGCTTGAGAGTGTGGAGCTACAGAGACCGAGTTTGCTTCTTCCTGCTGAGCACAAGATGCCTTTCATCACATAATGTTTAACCTTACGCGTTCTGCCGCAGTCCTGTCTAACACTTCATTTTAATTGTGCCAGCATTATTAATTCATTTGGAATTCAGTGTAATAACACTGATCATAATTAACCCATTCTGTAGCCTTGTGAGTGTTTTAAGTGCTCACATGGAATTCCACTGCAATTCAGCATTAATTAAGGTACCACCTAATTTTCGCAGAGAAACAAGAGCGTGTGATCTGTCTCATGAGGTAACTCCCTTAACATCTCAGAGCGGTCCAAATATTTGGAGTGTATGGATCTTGTGAACATGATGGATATATTCCCTCTCTGAGGAAAATTGTATACACCATGTGGATAAATTACGAAAGAACGGTATATTCTAACATGCAGTGCACACATGCCTGTTCTGTATGTCACTATGGAGAGTATATTGCATTGCATTTATACTGATAAACACATTTCCACTCATAAAATACAAAAAGGGCCAAGCTGCTTTTCAGGAACTTAAAAGAAAAGCTATGAAAGGAATATCTTTAAATCTAGAAAATGCCCTCCTTTTAATTTTCTAAAACTATAGCCCATATATACATATTAGTATACAGCAGCTGAAGCAATCATATTATATCAAATGCCATGTATTAGTTTAGCCAACCTGCTTACTGCAAAGATACTGTAAACTAAAAAATCTCCTTTAATTGAAAATAGGCATAAAATTGTTATGATTTTTTAAAGTATGTTGTAAATCTGAAAATTAGTACACTGTAAAGTAAAAATACATGCTCCATTTCATATCAACTTAGCAAAGTACAGATATAGCAACATGATTTCAATGCATCCTTTAAACTAATATTTTCAGGGATGATTAACTTTTTTGGAGAAAATTATTCTAGGCAAAAACTGGGCAGGTAAGGGCTCAGCCTACAAGCTGATTTTCTCCGCTACAATTTCTTGAAAATTCTTTCAAAATTAGTCACTTTTGCTCATTTTCAAATGATGGAGAGGGCAGATTTATGTAAAGTATATCTATACATTGTTTGCTGACACAAAACCAGATCATTATCAACAAAGTATTTGGGATGTGTGTTTCATCTTGTTTGATATTCCTCAACTTGTGTGTCAATTTTTCATTTTGCTACACTAAACCCCACCTTGATATTAAAAGGGAAGTTTGAAAACTGAAAGCAATATCATATGATTTGGGTTGTTGCCTCATGTTTAAATAATATTCATTAAACTATCAGTCAAAAAAAGCCTCTGAATGAATTTCTCTTGGTCTACATGAAGGAATCAAGGGAACTAAAAATAAACAGAATTCAGCCAGTAAATGTCTCAAAATAGTATTGATTTCTTTTACAGTCCAAATCTGTATCATAGAACACTCTCACCATTGGAAATCAATGGCAAAATTTTAATTGACTTCCACAGAGCCAGCATATCATCTATGAAATTTAAGATTGAGGCTGTGCTTTCGTTTTTAACCCACTGCACTGCAAACTGCAGCTAGAATAGTGGTCTACTGTATTTTAATCAGTAACTATCATTCTCATTAGCAAAAATGTGCTATCTACTAAGTAGAAGAAGAATCCCAATATTCTACACTATACTGATTAGTGAGACAGCAAATATGAGGTATTTAGACAGAGCACACTGAGGTTCAAGATTGCTTCTAAAAACTCACAGTATCTTAAATATCAGCATGAAAGACATTTTATTTTTGACCACAGAAGTGCTGAGGAAATATGATCTTACTTTAGAAAATACCCACAGTATTTGATTTATAACTTTTCAGGTGACACTGGCTACTTTGTAGGGTGACATCCTGCTTCAGAGAGTTCAGCCAAAGGGGTTTAGGTGCCCATTAGTGAGTTTTTCAGAAAGATTAAGGGCAAGCCCTGAATGCAGCTCCCTAACCTGAACAAGTGTGCCTTTAACTCTATGTTTTCTATCTCTAGAGTTTGGGGTCTTCATTTTCTAGAAGCACCACAATTCAGGCCTCATAATATTGTTGGATTATGTTGTCTGAATTTATTTAGGCAACAACCCCCTAAGGGGGAAATTAATTTTGAGAGCCTTGTTGCAATAGACATTTTTTACCTTGTGCAGTGATTGTCATCTCTTAACTACTCCCAGAGAAAGAGCTTTGAAAACCCATTTGACTGAGACAGTAGTACAGTTATTTCATTTATTGAATTTCTGTAGTGTTTCTTATGTGGAAGGAGAGGTGGATCTTGAGTCATGCAGCTCAGCTCTCAGTTTGACCTTCCCAACGGCCATTTGTAGCTTCATCACGTGGAGCTTGATGTAGTCACTGCCTTGCAAATGCTCCAGGTGTGATTTCCATTTTTTGTTTTGTTTTTTGGTTTTGTTTGTTTGTTTGTTTTTGTGTTGTCTTATTATTTTGGTGGCAAAATTCATTTTCTTTCTCTCAAAATTCTCTAACATGAAAAAATGTGAAGTATTTTGTCAGTCTCAAAAAGATTCAAAGAAACACGACAGTCATCCAGATGCTCGTTCTCCATGTGTTTTCTGTTATGCAGTGACACAGCAAAAAGGAGCAGAGGGGAATTAGGGATATCTCCTTTTGCTCCTTGCTTATGAAAAGTAAGATGCAGTAAGAATTGGTTAGACTATGTGTTTTGGAAAACATGGCAGAGGTACTGATGTCAATGAAGAAAACCGTGTAACTTGAGACAGAATTAGATAATGTAATAAAACAATGGTATTTTCTCTTAATATTTTGAAATAATTAATAATTGAAAGCATACAATAAATGGTAAGAAAAGGATAAACAGAATAAGAAGGAATATCATAGAACTCAACAACCCTGCAAAAATCTCCTACTGAGGTAGTGTTTACTGTAGTGGGTTAGTCCCATGTTATGAAACATTTAATTATAACGTTTACAACCTTGGTATCAACACAAAAGGGGCATTCTTTCAAATTAGATAGAAGGAACATGAATACAACATTTTCACATGTTTTTGCTTGATTTCTGACTTATTTAGTTTCACTTCACTAGTAGGAAGGATTAATTTTTCTTCCAAGTAGGTATAATAACTTTTTAAATTGTAATAATTAAAATACTGATAACAATAAAAAAAAGATGATGCAGACTAGAACTCAAATTTATCCAGAGCATGAGATACAACATCATGTAAGTGGTATCTCAGAAGTTTTTTAAATCATTGAGAAGTCGCATCAATTATATTATACTACTCGTCAGTAACATATAGGATGTAACAGATATTAATAAGCCATAGTAGATTTAAATCAGATTATGAAGTAATAAAATGTAGACCAAAAAAATTGTTTTTTCATCCCTTGCTTCTATTCACAATTTAAATAGATTGCTCTCTAAATCAAGAGGAATATACCATTTAAAATAAATATAATCCTTGAAGAAACCATGCTAGTGCCTGAATGTACACTACAATCTCTATCTCATGGATATCCTTTAGCAGTCATAAAGCTTTCTCAATTCCTTTTGACTTAACCACGTGACATCTGAGCTCAGGATGGTGATGTATATAAGCAACACCTCTATTGCTCCTCCCTGCCTTAGTATCTGCTCTCTTCCTCCATGTCAGCTGAAGCAGGTCTCGGAACTCAGATCCTGGCAGATTAGGAAGGATGTCTTGGCACTGCAGCATTTAAGTGTGTCACTTTGCATCCATAAGCACACATATTTCCTATAGGACAGTGAATTTGGGCTCCATAAGGACCCATAGGAAGATGAATTATTTGTCTGTGTGTGACTTTCAAGAAACTAAGGCTATAGCCTCAGAACATCACTGAGAAGTGATCCATGATATTTTTAGCTTTAAAAAAAACCCAAAAAAGTATTGTTAGATTTTTACCACATTTTCTTTCAAAACTATAAAGCCGGTGAGTGAAACACAGAACAGAGAAAAATGGTGGAACTGTGAGAGAATCATCAAGAAGTTGATGTTGGAAGAGGTCTCTGAAGATCATCTGGGCCAATCTCCTGCTCAGAGCAGAGGCAGCTCCAGCAGGCTGTTAAGGAAGACAAAACAGCAGTTCTGGGCATAAGGGTAGCAGGTTTTCATGACCATCCCCTCAGCTGTTTTATGACATCAGGCAACTCATTAGCTACTCTCTATCTCAGAGATCCCATCTGTGACAGAAAGATATTAAATTCTAGCACAATTCCTAAACTTTCTCATACTTTCTAGAGAAACTCCTTTCCCATAGCAGTGGGACATTCTTCTAAGATTATTTAAAAAGCTGCTTAAAGACTTTAAGACTACCTAAAGCACCTGCATACTATACTTCAACATTGTTGTAACTTCTGTCTTCACAGAGTGTGTCTATATAAATCCATCTATCCATCACTGTTGGAGGAGACTTGAACACATCCTGCTGACTCCCTGCAACCAGTTGCAGTGTTGAGCATAGGGAAGCAGATAACCTGCAAGAACTGGAACTTCTTTGATGGAAGTTGTGAGCGACACTTCAAAAGCAGTGCTGTCAGACAACATTCATGGTAAGCCCACAGTAATTACCCACTTAAGTACCAATCAAAAAGTAATGGGAGATGATAATTCCCACTGAACATTTCCAACATGCCCTGTGTCCTAGAAAAATGTGCCTTAATTTACACTGAAATTCATTTTAAAAAAGCCCCAAAACCTTAATCCTAACCCAAAACCTTAATCTTAACCCAAACCCTAAAAACAAAACCAACACCAAAAAACATTTAAGGTTACATATATCCACTCCAGAAAAGACTTCAGACATGTAATGTCAGTATTTAAGTTTCAGCTCCCCAGGAATGCAAGGGTAACACCCAGAAAAAATCCTAGTCCCCCCCCCCCGCCAAAAAAAAAAAATACTATAGGACAAGTTTGAAAGAAGTTTTGAAAACAAATTCATCATTTTGGGGGTTGGGCTGAAGCAGTGCTTATGCACACTAGGAAATAAATTTGATAAACAAGAGCTGGTTCTTCCTATATGTTGCCATTGGTGATTACTTTATATTTAAATGTTTCTAAGATAGTCAGAGATCAGCCTTTCACAGGATCCAAACATGAAATTCACCCAAACTCAATGACTAACTGACCCGTTAGTCATATGTCCTCTCTTCAGCAAATTACTAATAAATGCTTGTAGGAGGAATGTCAGACAAGATTACACGTCAGTACCATTAGTAACTGTGGATCATCTTTCTTATTCCATGGTTAGATAAGAAATGCTTTGTCATTTTCAGGAGTCATGCAGAAGTGAATTTCATATTCATTTACACCTCTTAGCAGAGATAACATGGCAAGTAGGAAATGGATCATCCTTTCAGCTGTGAGCTCCTGAGGGTTCATTTATAAGAATTCCTGCAATCAAGCATGTAGTCAGATAAAAAACCACCTCCTATTCCTATTCAGGTTTCACACGAACTTAAATACTGCCCCAACTTTAGGTCTGAATGTGTGTGCATATACATACATTTATATGTATACAAGCATGAATTCTTCATCTTTATTGTCTTCCCTATTTTTTTTCTACGTCATTTCAAACTCTCCGTTATTAATTCACCTCTTTGGTATCTCCCAGCAAAGGGTGAGCAGCAGCTTGAAAGTTCCCTGTTGCCATTTAGCAGGACTCCTCAATCATAGCTGTCTAAATGTCTTTAGATGTTTAAAGGTGCTATTAGGCACCCACTGGGATCTATAGACATGACCCAGTGGCACCAAAATGTAAGGAAATCACATGTTTAATCTACTTCAGATTTTTTTTAAATCACATGCAACATATATCTCTGTTTAACCATCAAAACAGCTTTGTGTACACTACTTACACATTGCTCCCAAGTGTCTAACACTGGCTATGCCTTCTGCTTACTGCCCTTTCAATATCATCTTGAAAAATATGACCAAGTAGTCTTTCTGTTAGTAATTTTAAGGTTCATGAGACTTCAATTTTTATATTCTGTAATTTCAAAATCTGAGTGTATATTGCAATGTGCTTTCTTGTCTTGTTCTTCAAAAGGATGAAACATATCTTACATTACTACTGTTACAATTGACTGTCTCCTTTATAGATATGAAAGAATGGGTTGAAATACCCATCAATAAGAAAAAAGTTCAAAAATGTAGTTAAGTACAATGTAGCAATAACAATAACAATAACTAGCAGATGCAGTAGTCAAGGATTCCACTAAATTGGTGTATGGTGCTTGAGAAAAGCAAGCATTTAAATCAGTTACACAGAGACAGAAAATAGGTTTATGCTTCTAAGATGGTAGGGGAAGAAATAAATAGGTTTGATAGAAGAATAATTCAGAATGGTTAATGGGATGGTGAGCTGAAAATAAACCAGAGTAAGATGTTCTCCTCTCATAGGAAGGTTATGTGAGGGCTACAGAGCAGCAGGGCTGTGGTGGTCCTTCAAAGGGGGAGGTGGCCATGGATTGAGTCTGTAAACAAGTCATTCCTAGCATTTGGAGAAGCCATGGCTAGAGAATAAGCTGCAACATTTAGCCTAAAGCAATCATCAGGCCATAGCCACTGGGATCAGGGACTGAGCCAGCTCTAGGACTGATGGCCAGTTACAAGTTGTTTCACAACCTGCCTGGAATCCATTGGTGGTGAACATTGATCTCCAGCCTCTTGAATGACTGCTGCTTTCTAAGTCTGCAAGCTCCTGCTTTAGGCAGGGAGCTGAAGCTAGAGATGCCAGCAGGTTTCTGTATTTACTCCTGGCTGGTGAGAGCAGTCTGAAGTTCCCAGAAGCCTTCAGTTTCCTGGGAGCAGCCAGCTCAGCAGCAATAGACTTCTGCCTCCAAACTCATCAGAGTATAGGGCACTGGCTCTCGAACCCATTCATTGCTCAGACTAAGGTCAGCACCTCCTCCCACATAAATCAACACCAGATATTATTCCCAGTCCACTCACTGCTAAAGGGGACTCTACACCTGGGACCAGTTTTCTTATTTAAACCAAATAAGGAAAACTGACTTACTAAAAAGGTAATTTGTTTCAACTTTCCTGACCTAAGCAGCAGGGACTGAGCTATGTTACATTTGCAAGAGAGAATCTGGAGAGAAGCTGGTTTTTGACAATCACCATGGATTTAAGTCCTGTCTTTGTCTTTTAATCACACTGGGCCTAATTTTACATGTGACTCTGTGCAAGTGCTGAAGCATAAGCACATTATCCCAGCTGGGATGTCAAAGGGGGATCATACTTCGAAGCAGATGTGAGATTTTTTGGAGGGATCCCTTTCATGAGTGTCTGCAAGGCAGGTGTCTCTCCTACGTCAGGCTCAGTGATGTTGCTTGTGGTTCTCAAGACATGCAGCCAGCAGGGGAGAGCTGCAGCTTGAGCTGCTCATAGTAGCATCTCTCATTTGTAGAATGATGACACTAAGAGTTCCTACCTTTACCTATCTGTGCCATACAGTTACTGATTTACCAAATAAGCCATAGAAGAGTTTGGGATACTTTGCATATGTTAATGATGTCTAATGCTTTACTGTTGCATTTATTCCTGTAGGGTCTACTTCAGCAAATCTACAGTGCATAGTATTTTTCATTCACTTGAGATGAATATGCCTGATAAACTTATGAAATGTCCCTTCACAAGGTAAAATAAAAGAATCTTTGTAACCATCATTAAATGTCTTCTCTGCAATATTTATACTGCAATCAGAACAAAACAAATGGATATTTTTGGCAGGAAAAAAACAGTATTAAAAAGACACAGGGTATTGTTGTTTCCTTGCAAAGTATAAAATTCCTCAAAAATTACATGGTGTCACACAGCCTGCCATAGCTTATAAAAAAAATTATGCACTGCCTTTAGTTTTATTAAGAAAATTATGCTGTGTTAACTCTTTGTGTCTTTGGGGGCACGTCTCTGCATTGCACAGTAAAGCTTCTTCTAGACAGATATGTGCCATGTACATGGCTCAGAGTAACACCGTGTGGAGATACTCACTCTGGAAAGGTTGGCTCAGATCATTTCATCAGCACAGGCAAAACCTGCAGCCAGGGACTGGGAGCCAGACTGTTCCTGGCCTGGGAAGAAGAGAGGTCTGGATAATGGGGGACCTGCATGGGAACCTTGCTGTTGCTGCTGGAGAAATGAAGGCATGGCAGGAATGAGGGAGGCTGCAAGGATGAAGCACGTCTTTGATGCCTTTCTCAGAAGTATCAGCCAACTCAGGGGTTTTTTGTCTCTGGCATAAGCAAAGTAGGCAACAGAGTAACTCTCAATGCAGCAACAAACTGCTTGACTTATCTGTGCTTAATCACCTGATTTACTAAAACTTCCCTGCTGCAGAACCCACTAACTCCAAACACAGGTCTCCAGAAACAAGCCATCCTTCTAGGGCTGACATAGCCTGGCCAGTGCTTTCATAGGGATCTGTGCGCCACACATCCTTGCAGAGGGCAGACCTTCCCCAATACTCCAGAGCCATGCATTTTTAACCATAGGCCCAAAAAAGATGCCTCTGTGAGCCTGGTGTTCAAAATGGGAAGCCTGAAGCCAGCCTCCTGAGAAATTTTTGAAAAACTGGTCTTCTGAAAGTATGGGACCTTGATATCCCTAACACAACTAAAACCTCCTATGAGACAAAGTTATGAGACAACAAAGAAGACTCTAACTCTTAGAGATTTTATTGTATTAGTGAGCACCTTCTTGTAGGTATTTTCTAGTCTTTCAAATTGATAAAACTGATATAAGGTCAGATGTTTTATGGCTACACTGTCACAAAGCAATGATTTGCAATCTTTTTCACAAAACAGTTTAACTTTTTCAGAATGATCTCCCCTGTAGCCAGGTATTTAGCTGGACAAGTATTCTTTCCCATATAAAAGACTGGGTGGTCACTGCCTGTTTGAATTCCCACGATGAAGATGCCAAAAAGTATAGGTGAGAAACCCTTGGTGCTAATTTTTTGTTCTATCTGTGGCAGAGAAGGAAAGAAAACATAAATGAGGTGTTTCTGCTTAGAGCTAATGTGGTTGCAAGAATAAGTCCTACTTTGCACACAAAGGACAGAACTTCTGCTTAAAAGGCCATGTAGAAAATAACATTGGTTTGAGGTTGTAAAGGAAGCATTTTGTAAAGGGAGTCATGATGTGTGCATCAAATATTTTCTCTGAAGGCATGTCTTGTTGGCAATGCTTGCAAATTCAAGTGGCGTTAGCTGAAGTCTAATATTCACATCAAAGGATTGTGGGGGAATAAACTCCTGTTTAAGTATGAAGTTGATGTATTCAGTATGCACAGAGCCATTTATTGTAAATAAAGTATAGAGTAACGGGAAAGATCCTCAGGACCATCTCCTTGCTCCTCGGTGTAGCCTTGTGCAGTGGAATCCAAAAGAGAAATAACAGGCACAAAATGTAGATCAACTAACTGAGCGACCCTGGTAAGACTATCAGAAGCAAACCATGTTATGGCAATGTTGTTCAATGTTGTCTGTCAGCTTCACCATGCAACACCAAGACCTTTTCCATACAGAAAACCTAAACAAAAAATATTTTTTAAAAATACAGAACTTGATCAAAATATAGAGTCATAGAGTCAAGGATTTCATGTCTGTCCTAACCCCTATATTGCAATATTTTTCACAGTTTCTCACTGGTTTCATAAATCTGGTTCTCACTGGCACTCAGTAACAAAAAGCTTAAAGAATAATGTCTTTGGCTCAAGAGGCTTGTAAGGCAGGTCCCAAAATTTTTATATATGAAGAGCCAGAAAAAAGTGCTGTTATATTTTGACATCACTCAATATCTAATTTTAAATATTGAGTGACTGTATGCTAAAGGCAGAATTGAAAAAATCTGATCAAAACTGCATCTGTTATTAAATCTCTTTGTTAAGGACATGCAGATAGGAACTCATCTGCTGACAGCAGGAACTCAGTCACCGAATATGAAAGACAATGAGTACAGCAAATGCAAAAAAATGTCTCATCTAAGTCATTAGCTGAAGAGGTCATTTTAGAAAAAAATCTTTAAGTGTGTTATCAAGAAATCACTCAGATTTAAAATGAGCAATTACTGGAAAATATCCAGTGAAAGGCAGAGTAATGCTCCAAGTTGTCAGACACTCCTGGCTGTTCACATCAGCCCTCATTCTAGACCTCTTTTTTAGCATATTTTCAAAGAAAATCCTTATAAGACCTCCAAGGCTCATGAAGATGACTAAAATGTAATTGACCGATTTGTGGTTTTCCTCCAACTTTTCGTCATTCAGGGATTTCTCAGAATTCCTCTGAAATCTTTAGGACTTTGAGTTTGGTTTGGGGTTTTATTTTTCTCTCTGGCATGTCTAAAGCTGGGTATCTAAGTCTGCCCTTGTCATCCTTAGCTCTTTTTATGGTTAAGCAGGAGTAAAAGGCAATTCTAGTGGGGATTTGCTCCACCCTAAGGAAAATGTTTAAGTTGTGTGAAATAAATCCCTTCTGTGGACACTGTACCTCTTTATCTTCTCTAGCTTTAGATGAAACCAGGAATAACTGGTGTGGACTTCAGCATCTGTCTCTGAGACATCTACAGTCAGATGAGATGAATCTCAGCTTGCAAGAGAAATATTGGTTCTAGTGCCAGCTGAGGTTACTACACAATGTGCTGCTTCGGGGACCTGGTGGTGTCTGGAAAAAAATAACTAGAAACCAGAACACAAAACCTGGCTCCTAATATTTGTGTTCTTAATTCTGTCTCTTCCTGACTGTTGCTTTTGACCAACATCTCTAATCTGATGCTTATTTTAGGAGGTCCAGTGTAGTCCATATCTGCTACATTGTTTTTCAACCTTCATATTGCAAACACCAAGAGATGTCATCTTTTATCTGCCTGTAACACCCTGCTGCATACTTTTATTACCATTACATATAATAAAGCTCAAGAAACATATCCATGAGCTAAAAGCATTTCAAGTGTTTGCAGGATTTTTGTTCTAGCACGAAATTGTCAGGAATCATTGCGTACTTTGATGCAGACTACCTGCCCACCAGAGATAGCTGGGAAGCGGATCATGCACAGAGCAGCTACATCAGCCTGTGCTTGTCTTCTCTGCATCAGCCTTTATGGCAATCAGAAAATGAGGTAGGGGATGAGCCCAGATACTCTTTAAAAAAATCAAAACACAAACAGAAGTAACAAAACTGTTTAAAAAAGGGAACCCTGGTCAAAATCTGAACTAAACTCTGATTTTATTAATGTTTCTGCAGATCATGGCCAGGACAGAGATGGTGGGATGAATGCCCTACCAAAGCACACACAGTTGTACATACAGACAGCTTTGAAATGTGGGAGAAGTTGATGCCTATGTCTGTGTCCTGGGTTCTCTCCTGCTTCAAATTCTTGCAGCTTGTGAGTGTTTGTTATCAGTGACATTACCAAAACAAGCACTGTAATTACTTCCTTGTATTAAAACACAATAATAAAGACATATCTGTATTACCTAAAAGCAGAATTGCCAACATTCCTTGCTGGCGTGATGTCTGACATCAAGTGGGGCAATAACAACACAGAAATAGAGGAAATAAAAAGGACTTTTTTTAATAAAAGACAGTGTACCAGAGTTGGGGAGATTTAAATGAAAGGAATACTTTCCTATCCAAGAAGAGCTGCTATGCTATCAGCACATTTTTTGGCTGTACTTTTTCTGTTTCAGCCCATTAATGATTTGCCATGCCAGTTTCAAGAGAAAAGGGGATTCTCTATGGGAGAACATGGCATGAGTGTGATAAGTTTCCTGGTGCTCAAGACATTAACCTCTTCTCTAAACGTGGGGAAAAGAGCAAAATCCACACAACATGTGTGAATTAAACACTACAGTGGAGTGTCAGGGTAGCAGGACCTTTTCTACTTTTTTTGTAATAGAAAGAAATTACCTCAGAAGAGACCCAACCTGCAATCCATGCTCAGGGAATCTTCTCTCCAAAATAAGAACAGGTGGAGGCATCCAAAAAGAGAAGGGACAGAGCTGTGATTTTGGGCAACCATGGCTTTCAAACCAGTGTTTCATTAAGGATGGCCTCTCCCTCTAGTCTTTTTCTGAACACTTGCTTGAGTGGATTATTTTAGATTAACATCTGTTCTATATTTTTATAAAAAAGAAATCCTTCACAATGATGGCAGGGATGTTTTTTTTAAAAAATGAAAGGATATGGTTAATATTAATGATAAGTGTTAATAAATTCAGTCAACTCCTGAGCAACGGACATAATGCTCTTGGCATCCCTGCAAGAAACAAAGCAGAACAATTATGAGTCATCAAATGTATTTGTCAGAGGATTTTGTATGGTAAAAAAAGCCTGTTCATGTTAGCATAGTGCTGAAAGACAAGGAGTGAATTATAGCTTGGAAAGTGATGGGATAGATATAAAATCCAAGGGTCCAGAGGCCAACTGACTATATAGACTCAGCTGGAGACAGAAAATACATGTTATGTATTTTTTCAATGGATTCTTCCATTTATCCTGTTAAGAAGTAGTGACTCCCCAAATCAAATGTGAGTTAGGCTAGAATTTTAATCGTGCTAGAAACGTTGCCACTGCAATTGGTGTTTGAAGCTCTCCTAACTGATAGTTATGCTATTTGTTCTACTGTGAATGCAGAGAACCAGCAACACAGAAACAGGAGCTGTGGATAACAGGACTGGCACAGCAACACGCAGGCAACAGAAGTGTATTTTTCCTGATGAAGTTGTACATATGTGTCCTGTTTTCATGGATGCTGGTGTCAAGGGGAATCCTGGACCTGTTCTGATCACCTAGAGTTTACAAGCATCATTCTCATAAACCTTGAATTTCCTTTTGTCATTGCCCTGAGAGGTGTCTCCAGGGGTACAGGCAGATAAGAATCTGTCTGTTGGCATTCTAATATTAGTGACTAGGACTAATTTAGAAAAATTACATCATTCTTTATGGTATAGCAGAAGAGGTTTATTAGTCTCTTTTATATTTTTCTAGGAAACGAAACATGGTTGCAATTGCAGATCTATTTTATTTTTTTACAATGAAGACATGAAACAAGCAAAAAGCATATATGTACCTTTAAGGTTTGAATTTAAGATAACTAATGAAGAACTTGAAAACTCCTGGACTGAGTTCCTTCAGACATGTAAATGTACAATTAATTGAATGTGCTGCTGTGATATAAATGGGATAATATTAGCAGTTTGTTAGAATGTATGGTTGTTACTATTTTTTCTAATCCAGTGAATCTGATTTGCCGTTCCCAAGCATTTTATAGTACTTCCCAATTGAGCAAGAACCTGGGTGTTCTATGTAAGAATGTCACCAAACTTAAATTCTCCCACTGAGATGGAGGTTGGATGTAACTGAACACTGCCAGTGAATGACTGAAGTGACAACGAGCTAGGGACTGCCACATCTCTCTGAGGGAACCTGGAGCCCTTTCAAAAGAGGGCTGGATGAAAAGATCATGAAACAGGTCTGAAGTTATTTGTCTTCAGTTCTGTGTGTGATAAACTGATATGAATTTCACCTTTTCCTTTGTAAACCTGCATGGACTCTGGAGCTCTTTCATAGCCTTTCACCTGAGTGGTTGGATGGATGAGTGGTGTGGTGATCACATCAGCCAGAATTCACGGGTGTTTGGTTAACACTGTACTTTCATATGCAGATTTAACAGGATCGGAACACATGCCATGTATACGGATTCTGATTTTGATTCTGACAGTGTAATTCACAGACCTAAACGCACTCCTTGCTTAAAATAGTGTCTGGCAAAATGGGATTTTACTTGCATAAATTAGAATTTGAAAAAAGACCAAAGCATTTTGTTTATAGTATGCTCAAAGGTAAACTCCAGTATGTTGAAATACATGCAGAGCAGCAATTGAATACATATAAGTAGTAAGGTGTTTCAATAACAATTTTAATGCTAAAAATGTAATGGTTTATTAGACTAATTCGGGTACTTTTCAGTACTTAACTTTTGGTTCAAATGACCAAACGTGCACAAATAAGATACTTAAAAATTTATAACAGTTGGAAGAATACTAAACTTTCCGGTGCAAACACTTTACCTCAATGCAATACACATGGAAGAAAGGTCGGCAACACCTAACTGTTTTTTCAAAGAAATAGTACATTCAAACATTCTGCACAATACTACAGTAGTAGCAGATGTGATGTTATCAGGGTTTGACAGCGTTTTCACATAAATTATTGTGTAAGCACAGTTAATCATTATGTACAGGTGGTCAGCCACCTGTTTAATTCAGTTTCAAGCTGATTTACACAGCTTTTAAGGTAAACAATCCCCCCCCTCCAAAATTACAGTTTTGCCTGTGTATCAACTAATGTGGACAATTTTATTTCCCTTCACTTCCCACCACCCTGCAAAGATACAGAGAGGAAGTTGCAGCTTCTACTCCCCCTTTACAGCCTGGTTTTAGCTGCCAAGTTGTAAGAAGTGCCATTATACAGGTAGTAACAGGTGGTTCCAACCCTTCCAAAAAGAATTTTTCCTGCTATATGAACAGTGCGGAATTCATCACTTGCATTGTGCTTCTAGCTCTGTGTTTCTGGTGGTACACTGTTGGGGTCTCCCCCTGCCATGTAGTCCTGGGAGAGGGGCCCTGAGGGGAGACACGGGGTTTCCCTGCCCCTGGTCAGCCTCATTCCCCATTGGCTGTTCTGTCTTCCCCTGCATGGGTAAGGACCCTCGGGTCCCGTGATTGACTCAGTTCCTCAGCAGAGCCCCGGCCATGTGGCTGTTGAAATAAACATCTCTGAAACATCTATCAAGAATCTGTCCATATACATATCTTTCCTTTCCACGGGCCTTGTTGTCTGATACATCGTGTTGCAGTATCCTCACTGCAACAAATGGTGGATAACACAGACAGAACAATCCCCAATCCCTAAGGACAGTGACTGATTTGTGAGTAAACTCTGGATTTCTCTTCTTGTTTCCAATTTGCTGTTCCATCTCTAAACTATGGAGGAACCCTGGAAAGACTCTTGGCTCTCAGAGCTGCATATGGACATTCATCTTAAACTTGAAAAGATGCTTGAACGATTTGTAAATTTTAACTTAATTCAAGCTCAAAAGGAACTGAAACATTTCCTTTCATGGTTGTTTAAGAACTTTTTCTACGTTTCTTGGGATTTGATTCTTACCAAAGACTTTTGGAAGACCGTTTGGACACAGCTAATTTTTGAGTCAAAATATATGCCGGTGGAAGAATATTTTTGTGAATATTATTTAATTACTGAGACTATTGAACAATGTCAGCTGTGTCCTTGCGAAGTTAAAACTGCTTCAGTGACCGTGCGACCCCGGCCACGTGCACCGAGTGCTCTCCGAGCAGCAGCGAGGCAGTTCCCGCGTGCGGGCAGAGCAGCGCGAGCTGAAGGGTCGGCAGCAGAGCGAGGTGTGGAGGGAGTGGGGCGACCCGGCGGTGCCTGCCTGGCCCCCGCAGCGCAGGGTGGAGCGAGCCCCGTGAGAGGGGCAGCACATGGGTGGCAGCTGGCGGCGGTGCCGGTGGAGCAGAGCCGCCCAGCCAAAACGCGCTGGAGCAGGGTGCGGGGGGGTCATTGCTCAGGGGCCTGGCCGAGACGTGGGCACGGCACCAGGCAGCGGCAGCGCAGCTGAGAGCAGAGCCGGCGGCGTGCAGGGAACTGAGTGGCCCGGCACGGCCCAGCCCGGCCCGCGTGGCCCCAGATGAGACCCCAGGAAGAGCGCGCAGGCACGAGCAGCCCTGGCAGCCCTGGCAGTTCCAACACGGGAGCGAGTGAAAGAGAAAGCAAGAACACAGCGAGACAGAAAACAGCAGCCACTTGGAAGAAGGAAAATAATCACCGTAGCTAAGGTTTTAGGAATAGTAAAATGGTATCATGTTAAACAAAATTATGGTTTTATAACAAGATGTGACAACCAAGAAGACATATTCGTTCATAGAACTGCTATTAAAAAAAATAACCCTGAAAAATGCATCCCAAGTTTAGGAGATGGAGAATTAGTAGAGTTCAAAATTGTGCAAGGTAGAAAAGGGTTACAAGCAGCAGAGGTCACTGGGCCTGATGGTGTTTCTGTAAAAGGCAGTATATATGCTAAAAATCATAGTCATGTTAGACAATATCTCCATTATAAGCCCCCCCTACAGTCTCCCTTTCCTAATCCCACCTTTCCCTTTTACCCTATATCCTGTTACCCCCAGTGTATTCCCAATCCGTTTTTTCACCCATGGTTTCCCTCACAAAACCATGCCTTTGCCAATTGTTTCCCCAAAAATCCCTTTCCAATGCTGAGTGGGGGATGAAGAGGGGGACGGAAGAAATTAGCTATTGTTGTTTAGAGTTCCAACAGGTACAAATGGAAGAAACCCTCTCCTGCCTCAGTTTCCCCACAAAGCATGCTCAGAGAGTCCTGTCTCCTTTCTGTCAGCCCTAAGATGTTCCACAGAATCTGTTTGGACATTTAAAGACTCAGGAGGGTGGCTTGTTTTGTTTTGAAGCTGTTCTTGTTATGTTTATCCAGTTGTTTTCAATGTTAAGTTTTAAATCTCTTTGTTAAAAATAAACAGGTGAAATGTCGGGGTCTCCTCCCCCCTGCCATGTAGTCCTGGGAGAGGGGCCCTGGGGGAGAGACATGGGGTTTCCCTGCCGCTGGTCAGCCTCATTCCCCAGTGGTTGTTTTGTGTTCCCCTGTGCAGGCAAGGACCCTCGGGTCCTGTGATTGAGCAGTTCCTTGGCAGAGCTCCGGCCATGGGGCTGGGGAAATAAACATCTCTGAAACATCTATCAAGAATCGATCCATATATATATATTTATTTTCCACAGGCCTTGTTGTCTGATACACTTGTTGCAGTATCCTCACTGTAACAGTACACTGCAGCCTGTGAGAAGGACCAGCCCCACTTTACAAGCAAAAACTCCTCTTCTGCAGGCCTTATATAACCCAAATAGTTATGACATACAAATCGTGGTTATCTCTTGGTTAGTCCTGATGATTAGCACGTGTAAGTTGTGTAAGAAATGCTGACAGCTTTGCAGCAAAGTAAAAATGAAGCAGCAGTCCCAGTGTACCTGCAGGTGGGGATCCCAGCATCAACATGAATTCAGTGCATAGTTATGCTTGTGCTAATACAGGAAGGGAAATTAATTTTCACCCTACTTTTGGGCAGATTAGATGTGCATTTCAGTCTATTTTTTCATCCTGTGGTTATCTGATTAAACCTGTAGTGTACCCTGGGATTATTTAGAGCTGTCACTGACCATCTTTGTTTTGTTGTTGGGGTTTTTTGGGGGGTTTTCTTCGTGTTTTTGTTTGTTTGTTTTTGTTTGGGCTTTTTTTTGTATTTTTGTGGGGGGTTTTTTGTTGGTTTTTGTTTGTTGGTTTTGGTTTTGGTTTTTGGTTTTCTTTTATATTTTTTTTTCCCTTAACTTGAGGTAAAGGTCTAAAATGGATAAGCAGACCCTGTTCCTATCAGGTATCCTAAAATCTATCAAAATATCCAGAGAACTGTTAATATTATTAAGCCTCTTCTGAATTCATTGCTACATATCCCCTACTTGCTTTTAGGGATATTAGCAGTCTTTTTAACTTGTGCCCTGAGCACAGTGGAGAACTGGGAGGGACGTTTCAGGGCTACGGGAGAGATCCTCATTCCACAATATTCCCCTTCCTTCCAGCTCTGAAATCTTCCTCTGGCACATTTCTCTCCAAATATGTCCAAGATGATAAAAAAGTTATCAAATTAGGTTCTGTCCTGGTTCCATTCTGTGCTCTGTGCCTGTTCACAAGCTGAAGGGGAGACGGGTTTGCCTTCACTTACATGGGAACTGTGATTTTGTAGGAGTTAAAGTAACCCCCTGGTGCAGACATCCCTACTGACTGTTAGAGCATTATGTGGGCTGCTGACATCAAGCCTTCTCAAACAGAAATGCCAAGATTTTACAAAATGTCCTAATCCTGTACTCTTCTGTGTAGCTCCTATGAAAAATATAACCCCCAAACTGAATTCCTTTACCAGCCACTTGTTTATTGAGGGTGTCATAGTTTACAGACAGATCACATTCATTTGAATTTGATCAAAAATAGCTTTTATAATTTACATGCATGCATATATATGTGCATATTCTGCAATAAGCACCAACAGGACAAAAACTTTGCAGCACTACAGGAGGCTGCTGCTTCCCACAGATAAGAAGGCAACCAAATAAACAGAACATAGGAGGAAGCAATAAATGCCTGTACAAGCTAAGGAAAGGCTCAGTTGTGTGTCCCTGAGACCAGGCAAGAAATGTAATGTTTGCTAGTGCCATGTCCCAAGATGACATGCTCGACACTGCTGCCTTTATAGTTCTCAGGTGCCCATGTGCTCCCACCCAAGAGGCTGATAGCTGTAATGATTTTGTAGTAAAATAGATTCAGTCTTTAAAAGTTTGTGATCAGAGTTGTTTTGGGATGGTTTTTTTAGCATATATATATATATATAATATATATATATATATATGTATATATATATATATCCTGCTGTAGGTTTTCTGAGAAATTCCAGGAGGGAAGGAGTGATTTTCAAAATTTTGTCTTAGCAAATGCTTAGTTAAATTTCCTGAAATGAAAAACATAAAACTGGAAAAAAAAAAAGGAGAGCCAAGGGACATTCTCCCTGGTCCCTTATCAATTTTCAGAAACCTGCTAAGGTAGACAAGGTGTAAGTGCAACTTCTTAAAGGTTGCAAAAGCTTTTTATTTGCTGCTGGTCTCTGTCAACACACAACAGAAGCCAAGTCCTTCCTTGAGAGTTGGCTATTGCAGTGCTGACATAGATTAAGAGAGAGAAAAAGGCCTCCATCTGTTGATTTAATGCACCTATGGAAAGAAAAAAACCCCACATTTTCTATTCAGTTCTATAGGGCTGACCCACATGTGGAAGATGATGGTGTGGGGTCTTTGGGGAACAGGGTAAAGCTGTGATCATTTGCAATATAATGATATTTGGACATGAGCTTTACCTCTCTGCCCATCATTCAAACTACCTGTGTGGCTGGGAGCTGGCAGGGAAAGCACACATCTTTTGCAATAGAAGAGTTTGTCAGAGACATATAATGAAGTGCTGCACAGAATTACAGAATTACAGAAGTTTTAGTATCCCTCATTTAGGTTATGGGGTAGGAATAGGGGCAACATCTGATTAGGGAAATATATCCAGTGTCTGGAAAGCGGATGGGCTGATGTGAAAGGCTTTTGCTGCTGTAAAGAGGTGAATGAGTGGTGGTGACAGGTACATTTGTCTTCTGTTTTCTTGTCTAGTTTACTGCAGGGTCCCTAAGGGTTAATTCTGACTGATAGATTAAGAGTTCATCCAGAATTTTTCATCTCCATGCACTGAAGAGCAGACATTGGGTGTCACCTGGAGTTTTGGGCTTATTCCCCAGGAAAATGGAAAGAGCATAATTCATTTGCATGGGATTGAACAGAGGTGGAATTTTGCTTATGTGTTTTGTTGTTTTGCAAACAGTCTGAAATGAATTTTCCTAGTTAGAACTGGATATAAGTACCTTAGGTTAATGGACAGGTAACAGAGGTTGCCTATTTTATTGCAAGCTGTTAGCCCTGTTGAGAAGGTGCAAGATTTGTTTGATTGTACCTGTCATCTTAATGTGTCGTTTACCTTACTGCTTCTCTATCTCTCTCCCTGTCCAAATATTAGAAGGTGTGTTTACAAAATTATAAATACAGGACCACAGGAAATGTTCATGGCAGCAGTCACTCAGTGAGGGAACTTATTTAATTGAAATCATGAATCTGAGTAAGTTCCTACTCTGATGCGATCTGACAAAAATGATCATAGGATAAAAGTGCTGCTTGCTGATCCCCACCTATCTTACATCTCAACTTGCTGCAAGATTGAGGCAAACTGCACCAATTTACTGCTCCCAACTGCCTGATAATGGACACTTTGCTGTGCACTCTCCCTTCATTACAGCACAGGTCATGGCTGTTAACAGGGCTCTTGCCACTTTTGACAGATAGTCACTACCAAGATGAATGGCACTAGCCACATGACCACTTAGTACTATGGTTTTCCTCTCTAGCACCTTTAAAGCACTTATATTTTTTAAAAACTCACTTCATCCTTTAACTGTTTATTAACTAGGAGAATCAATAGAAATCTGCTGAAACTGAACTCATGCAATTCTTCTAAACTTAATTGGGCGCATCACTATGAATACATCTGGGCATTTGTTGCATGGCAGTAGTGAGAGATTCATTTAAGCATTTATTTTAAATTCCTTAAGGACTTTCAGACAATATGCTCAGATTTTCTGTGTGTACTCTAGTGCCAGGTTTTAGAATGATTAAAGGCGTGAGAGCTGCAAGGACTTAATATAAACACTGATTACCAAAGTTTTTGCCTTTTTAATGAAAATATTTGTGCTTGAATTTATGACTTCTTAAACCACAAAATTTTCTATTTTCCATATTTCCTATGTCTGCTTTTAACACTGAATATTAACAGTTTTCTGTCAGCCTAAATATTAACAGTGTTCCTTTTAGCAAATTTGTGTTTTACTAAAAGACTTGGGGAAGCATACTTTAGGCACGCAAATGCCAAGCACTTAACAATTCTATTGCTTAGGTGCATTCAGTTAGCTAAGACAAATTGTTTCTGAGACAGTGCCAGGCATTATCTGTATTTTTGGTTAGCTCACTGCATTACATGACAGATCAGTAAACAGCATTTATTTTCAAAAACAATAGGAGTGATTAGACAGAGAAACTTTTTAAATAACATGTATCCCTGTGTTTTTTTGCCAATGCTAGTTTTTATTGAAAACTCCCAGAATTCCTAGTTGTAGAAATAGAAAATTAGTTCTTTGTATCAGCCAGGATGCTTTACTCCTGGCATGGAGTAAAACCATGGGTCAGGGCTAGAAGCTGACAGAAGTGTGATCAGCCAAAACAAGTTCTTTATGCTGAAGGTCCTACAAAATCTGAAAATCTTCATGGCTGTGGTCATTGAGTGAAGGGATTTTCTTGAACCAAAACCATCAATTGGTTGGTAAGCATATTAGAGGTAATGGGTGCGCCAGGAATATGAAACTACTTTTTAAGAGCCACATATGAAAGTTTTGGTGAAACAAATTTCTTTACAACTCTCATGGAAATTCTCTGACCAGCCTTGGGTTACTGCACCCACATGCACTGTTTTAAGCAGTAGCACACAAGAAACTACACTTAATCTGCACACAAATTTTGATGAGCCTTCAATGAAGTTCAGAAGCACTCAGCTCCCTTAGGATCTTTGGCAGATGGATGGAAAAGGTATGCTAGAGAAGACCAATGGATTATCCAGTTTGATGATGACCTGTTTTCTTTTTGTGATATCTGTTTCTCTCTTCTTCTTTGTTCAGCCTGTGTATGTATCTCTTTCCTATTTTGACTTTTCTGTTGTGCTTCCTCCTGTACAACTGATAAAGTTGAGACTCCAAAAAGAGTGTATTGTGGAGCATGTGCAGCCAAGGAGGCTCCTCTTTTGTTTCTTCTCCTATCCTTTCTCCAAATCTGAAAGAGCCAGCAGAAGGCTGGGAACTTAAGGTTTTCTTTTTTCACCTTAATTCAAGGTATAAAAGTAAGGTTTTGTGACAGTGCATGCCACCAAGAGCCAGCTGCAGTGTAAATGTCTCTCTTTCCTACACACACAGTAGGCAGCATTGCTTGGATGACAAAAGTGGGTATAGAGGAGAAGACTCACAAGAGATGATATCTTGCCTTGCTGGGGAGCTGCTAGGAAGTCCTTTCAGCCTGGAAGGTGAATATTGTTCAGATCTGCAATTCCAGAATGATGTCCAGAACCTGCTTCTTCCATCTTCCTGTTCAGTGTGCCAAACCTGCTGTTTGTTTTTCAAAGGTGAAGTGAGGATTTTGCTGCTTTTGGTCGAATGTGTGGAGAATCGGTATCATCCGTCCCCTTGGATGGCTGGTGGATTTTCACACCCTTCCCTGTCAGCTTCTTCATCTCCTGTGCTGGCCTGTGTGCCTCAAATCCCAGCTGTTGGTAAAGGAGACAGGGATGGGTGCACATGTGCTATAGGCCAGACCATATTTTCTGGTTTAAATTACACTGACAAGACTTTTTATTCAGACTATAAACAAGAAAAATCACCTGCAGAGTTGTGGTTCATAGGATTATAGAATGGTTTGGGTTCGAAGGGACCTTATAATCATCTAGTTTCAACCCTCCTGCCATAGGCAGGGACACCTTCCACTAGACCAGTTTGTTCATAGCCCCATTCAACCCGGCCTTGATTCCTCTGTATTTTGTTGTAGAAAGAAAAGCACTTTGAGTCTTTCTGATGTGTTTTTTATATTTTCTTCTCATACTAACACAAGGAGGTATGACGTTCCTTGATTCTATAGATTACTACAGTGTCACTACCAAGTGAAAGAGACCGTTGCTCTAAAGGCAGACCTGTATCCATGGCAACGTGTATTTCAACATGTATATTTTCAAACATATGAAAGGACAACCTCTTTGTATAATATTTATTCTTTAACATAATCATGCGTCCTGTGACACATCAGCTGAGATGGCCACGATCTCGCTGCTGGTGCTCCACGCTCCGTCTGTTGCGCGCAGCCACCCACAGTTGCCATTTTGCTTGTCAAGGCCTCACTTTTGTTCTTTCCAGTTTTGTTTTTTCCTTAACCTGAAATAATTACTCCACTCAGATGGAAAGCACATGACCGCTCTGTGTGCATGGAAAAATAACCATAACAATTATCATGGCTTCGATTAACAGCAACAGTGACCTGGGGGTTGGGCATTTCTCCAGCGTTAATGACCGCATGGGTTAAGGACCCCCTGCTCGATGTAGGGTCCTCAGCTCTTTCAGCTGGTCATTAACAGACAGAAATGCCAGCTCTCAGGGCCATTATTGATTAATTAATGCAGACTATAAAACAATTTTCACTTAGTTTCAGTCTATAAAATCTCTGTCAATTGCATAGCATCTCTGAATTGAAAAAATTCATGGAAAAGTTATTTTGTATTATTTATTAATTTGCCTGCTTAATATGAATACATAATTAATGCTACAGAACGATTTTAGGGAAAGATCTAATAGAAATAATTACACTGAACTCACAGGCTTTTAGGGTTATAAGAAACTGTCACTCAGTTTACACACAATTAATGTTTTTCACTCTGTGTAATTCTTGATCATTTCACTATGCTTTGCTCTTGACAAACAGTCAAATTATGTGGTTACAACTGCTATTAGATTTACATTGCATTGTCTAATTCACTTTGCCTCATGAAATTAGATGAATTATTAAACACATAATCTGTTATTCCCTATTAAAATTAATTGATTTTCATGTCAGTTTAAAACTAATGAGTTGTCTAGGAATATTCTCATAAACCTCATCACATAGCAGAAAGATTGTTTTATTTCTCATCATTTCTGATAATGATCTTTAGAATATGATACCTGTAGGCCTTCACACATTAGTAAATATATACAGGTTTTTCAGCTTTTTTTCACAGAATGATTTCAGTTGTCCTACATCCATTAAAAAAAAAACCCAACCCCCCAAAAAACCAAACAAAAAAAAGTTATAGGTTATATGAAAAATAGAGCAAACACCTGTAGGTAAAGTTACTTTAGCCTGACATGAATGCAGCAAAGACCATAGGCTGGTTCAAGATTATACATTTTCTAAAGATGTTTTGCTCACAGGAAGGAAGGAAAGGGAAAAGGGAAAAGGGGAGGAGAGGAAAAGGAAAAGGAAAAGGAAAAGGAAAAGGAAAAGGAAAAGGAAAAGGAAAAGGAAAAGGAAAAGGAAAAGGAAAAGGAAAAGGAAAAGGAAAAGGAAAAGGAAAAGGAAAAGGAAAAGGAAAAGGAAAAGGAAAGGAAAGAAGAGAAAAGGGAAGGGAAGGGAAGGGAAGGGAAGGGAAGGGAAGGGAAGGGAAGGGAAGGGAAGGGAAGGGAAGGGAAGGGAAGGGAAGGGAAGGGAAGGGAAGGGAAGGGAAGGGAAGGGAAGGGAAGGGAAGGGAAGGGAAGGGAAGGGAAGGGAAGGGAAGGGAAGGGAAGGGAAGGGAAGGGAAGGGAAGGGAAGGGAAGGGAAGGGAAGGGAAGGGAAGGGAAGGGAAGGGAAGGGAAGGGAAGGGAAGGGAAGGGAAGGGAAGGGAAGGGAAGGGAAGGGAAGGGAAGGGAAGGGAAGGGAAGGGAAGGGAAGGGAAGGGAAGGGAAGGGAAGGGAAGGGAAGGGAAGGGAAGGGAAGGGAAGGGAAGGGAAGGGAAGGGAAGGGAAGGGAAGGGAAGGGAAGGGAAGGGAAGGGAAGAGAAGAGAAGAGAAGAGAAGAGAAGAGAAGAGAAGAGAAGAGAAGAGAAGAGAAGAGAAGAGAAAAGAAAAGAAAAGAAAAGAAAAGAAAAGAAAAGAAAAGAAAAGAAAAGAAAAGAAAAGAAAAGAAAAGAAAAGAAAAGAAAAGAAAAGAAAAGAAAAGAAAAGAAAAGAAAAGAAAAGAAAAGAAAAGAAAAGAAAAGAAAAGAAAAAAGAAAACGAAAACAAGCACTTTACTGGGTAAATTTCTGGTAAAATGAGGTAATGTCCTCCTCAAACTAAAGTGCAGAAACTGTGTGCCCTCTTAAACCACAGAAAACTATGAGCAGTAGCTTCTGAGAAACATGTTCAATGCATCATTTCTCACCATGTTAATATTTCAGGGAGGGGAGTGGTCCAGCTGTGCCTGAATTTACAATTCATTTTATTAATTAATTCTTTTATTCAGATGTCCTCCCCTCATCTCACCTCTCTCCCCAACTTCTTTTCTAGGTTGGTTACTTTAATGCTGCTGAATTCAGCTGCATGTTTGGTATATTTGACTTTATTATATTCTTATAGACATGCGTAAAACCCCATTCAGCTCTTTTGTCTGTAAGCAGCTCCATTGCTTCATGCAACGCAATTCACTAACTCACTTTTAATACTCCTGATTGCAGTGCTCATCGAAACTAGTGGCACTGGCATCAAACAGTGGTCTCCAGTGTGTAGCATTGACACAATAGCTTCCCAGGGTTTTGAGAAAGCTGCTAATTTCACCTTTGCAAAACTGGAGCAGTCCTACAGTGTTCCACAACATTAAAGTTCCTAGGATTTCAGCTGAATAGACTTTCTCTTATTTATTTCTTTCTACAGCTCATTCCCATTTTATGCATATGATTGCTATTTACCAAGAAACAAACATTATTTATGCCTCGCATTTTAAAAATCTTGAAAGATTATACATTCCCTGACTTCTTTCTAACTCTGAATTCTAATGCATTTTTGACTTTTCTTTCTTTCAACTCTCAGAGAAATAATTTCAAACGAGCCAAATTATGCTTTCTTTTAACATGTCTTTGTGTTTTACTTCAATCGAAAAAATGTAATGGCATGATGAAAATTAAAAATGTTTGAAGGAACAAAATAGTGTTTTGCTATTGTTTTCATAGACTTATCATGTATAAGCCTACTAATATGTCTAAATAATATTTATAGTATAATTTTAAGCAGTTTGTAAAGCTTATTGAATTTTACCCTGCATTAGCAGTTTGAATTTCTAGGAATTTGAATTCAAACAAGGAGGAGTTACAATCCTTTTAGAAATGTTTGGCTGAATACATAAAGTGTAGTGCAATGGCAGAATGAAAATGCCTGTGGTTAATCTGTAGACTGATATCCAAACTAAGGTTTTGTTTATACGCTTCTTTCAGACTGCTGAAAGATATGTTGAGTTAAGGGATGCTGATTATTCCTTCCAAAGGCAGTTTTTCTGATCTGCTGTCTGGCTTGGGTTTCACAGCTATTCTTTACAACTATTATTATCATAGGATACAGATACTTTTTGCATAAACTGCATCATAAAATTAGTGATGCTGAGGCACTACATAGAGTGCCTGTGAGTCCTTCACAAAGGTCATGATCACAGAGTTCTGCTAATAGGAAAACCTGAATAGGACAATTCTTTATTTTTCATTTTGTTTTTCACTATCACTCCCCATTTCAGTTGTGGTGGTAAGTTTCCACCGTCTCATTTTCACCAAAAGTATGCTGTAATTTGCAACATTTTGTCCTGTAGTGTTGCAAAAGGGCTTCATCTGTGTGGTCTGAGCTGCGTTGTCCTGGACAAGCACAGCTGGAGACTGACTTGTTAAAGACCTTAAACAATAGGACCAAGGACCTGGCATGGTATTCCATCCAGAGAAGAAACAACTCGTTACACTCTCTGTTTTCTGCAGTATCAGCTACTTCTTGCCTTTGCCTTTGCCTTTCCTATTTGTTCACATGGGTGCTGACTCATCACACACAGTGTGTCTCATTACCAGGCTCCTGTCACACCTAAGTGGCAGATTGCTGTCAGTGAGGTCTGTCACCTCTCTGTACAATGGTGTGTGGTCTCCCAAGTTCAGTGGAGCAGGGCAGGGACAAGATTCATGCTTGTAGATCTTCCCATGGGGTTTTCAGGGCTTTTTTTCACACATTGCTCTTTTCTCCTCCATTTACACATGGTGAAACAGATGTGGTGCGTCAGGTACTCCAATGGTCTTGAAGACAGAAGCCAATAGTGGTTTGCAAGCAACCTGAGGTGAGGAGGTAAGTCACCACAGAGGTGACTTACATCACCAAAGTTACTTCCAGTCTGCATCCTTTCTTACAGCTGAGTGGCAGCCGCTGCCTTGTGATGACCAGGTTTGGTGGAAGCCTAAAAGTCATGTTTCAAAACAGGGACAAAAAGGTTTCCACAGGACATGCGACCTTCTGGAAGGTAGAATAGGCCTGTGAAGGTTGTTATTTTTTGCTGACTCCGTTTTCTTTGGACTTCATCTCTTTGCAAGTAGTGGGACTGGCTTGGGGGGTCACTTGAGGTCTTTCCCCAGACTCAGCCCTACAGCAGGAGGCAGCCACTGGACCTGACCCGTGAGCCCGCAGAGCCAGGGCTTTCACTGGGTTTTGGGAGATGAAGACTGTCTCTTAAAAGCCTGATGTCCCTTCCCAGGGAATAGGAAATGAGAGGGAGAAGAGAAGCTCAAGAAATGGCCTGAAATCTTCACCTGTAGGAAGGATGAGTGAGTGACTACCCTGAGTGAGCCCGTGGGGCCTTCCCAAATCCAAATTTAGGGATAGCACCACAATCACTATTTCCCCATAAAAACCCCACCAATCTCTACAGTGGAATGAGGTATTTTTATAGCTCCAGAGTAGGGGGGATATACCCACCTAATAAAGCCATTAAAAGAAACTTCCCAAGTCAACACAGTAAAATGTAGTTTATACGTTATCAAGGCCCAAGAACTTGCTTGCCATTATTAGATAATAAGATAACAATAAGATAATAAGAAAATTAATGTTCCACATACCTAGCAGCATTCCAGCAGCAGCAGCAAAGCTCCAGGGAAATAAGTCTCTGTGAAAGATACCATGGAAAACGTGTTTATTACAACATTCTTGCATTTATTAAAAACACTGTAAAAGCATCACTTTATATCAGCAATTTGAATCTTTATTTTTCTTTAATAATGTGTAGCTTTCTAAACTTTATGATCAAAAAGAAAGGGATCCCTTCAATTATTTATTATTGATTCACTAAGTATGTGTATAATAAATTCAAAAAGGTATTTACCAGATGATTAATACTATTGTTTATTATTTCCACTGCTTTGGCTTTTAGCACAATGATTATTTTCTGAACTCAGAGATGAGAAATGAGAAAATAATTCTCCTTCAAATTTCAACAGTTCCATCAGTCTGGTTAGTACAATTTCTTCTTTCGTTTTATTGGAAAATAAAGAAAAGCCATATATATATGTGTGTGTGTGTGTGTGTATTCATATATATGTACCTTGAGGTCCTCCATCGATTCCAGTGTTCAATATGATTTTCATGAAGATGGTGTAAACAATAAAAGATTGTTGTTTATGAAAGACAGAATATAAAATTAAATTTAAAACTTCGAAAACCAGGATAGAGTTATTCAAAGCCAGATTCTATCTGGGACCATTTTTTCCTCTATTTAAGCTGTATCAGAAGTTTTGGAACCATCCTGAGTCCAAAATGCTATGCAGAAATAAGTCATGTGGGAGTTTCAGTTACTGCTGAGGTGATTCCTACAGGAATGCCAATCTATTGTTTTAATGTGAGGTTTTCCTGCCAAATTATTGAAGTAGAAGTTTAATCTGTTTCTTTAGACACCAAGTAAATTCTTTGATTTGTTAGTATGGAGACAAATTTCATGATTTCTTTGTGTGCACATTGTAACTAGTTTATCAAGAAGAGGTAGCATGGTGGCAACTTGAAAATTCTACAGCACTGAATGTTCAAGTGCTAAACAATGAGAGCAGACTGAATGTTGGCTTTGATGCCAATAATAATATATAAAGGAAAACAAATATAAAACTTTAAAGCCTTACGGATGTAAAAATATATGTACTTCACTGTCAAAACCAATTGCCAAAGTAAAAAAAAAATAGAGAAAGTCTCCATACACACCCAAATGCATAAGCTTGCAAAGAGAACAAAGACTGCTATAAATATTCCAAGAAGCCAATAAAAAAACTAGGAGTGGTTAGTTCTCCTGTGTAATGGGCTGCCATAAAAGCTTTTATTGTTAAGGGAGTTACTTTACTAAGAGCTGTATGAAGAAAACTGAATGAATGTGAAAAATTGCATGCAATAACCTGAACTGAAAGATGATTATCAACCTCTGAGTTCTATGCTTTTGAGTGGGTGCTGCTGTTAGAAGATTGCCGTTGCCGTTAAAGAAAAGCTTGTTTTGTACTACTATCCCTCCTCCAGGTATACAGAGAGTCACTGTGTTCCTCTCCAGTGCCTTTGTCTGTCCATATTAAATGTCATTTTTTAAAAAATTGAAGGGCCTGATCCTGCAGTTTTGCTTTCAGGAGGCATTTCAGCATGCTGGAACATTTCCATTGAAATAATTTTTAAGGTCTGATGGCCCAATCCTGGACAGAGAAAAAATCATTGCTCACTCTTCCAGCTATGTTGCACTGAGCTGAAGAGAGTGTTAGCCTGCAGGCCAGAGTTTGTAAGTGAAGCTTGACCTAAACCCACAGAAATTCCCTTGCATGACTCAGATGACTGCTGAATCCACTACTTCCCAGGAATAAAAAGAATAAAAAGTTTTCTTTCTGTGACTGTTGATCTATTTATTTTTTTTTTTTTACTTACTGAGGTATTTACAAGTACACCAAATGCACACATTGGTAAAAAGCAAAACTGCTGAAAGCTGTTTCACTTACAGCTGCAAAGGAAGGAAGTAAAAGCCATAGTTATTTCTATACTTCACTATATGGGAGGTTCTGAGTGCTGTGCTAATTAGGACCTTATCAGTGGCTAAATGAATAGGCAGGTATCATGTGCATTCCATGCCACTTCAAAGGGTGCTCCAAACTCGGAGCATTTACAACATCAGCCTTTTAGATATTGCCACTTTACAGAATATATTTCTGCCTTTGATTTTTCAGCTTTTTTTTTTTCTCAGCACCTATGAAACACAACAAGAGCAGAGGATGGCTGTAAATCAGAAATCCACTAGATACATCTGCTTAGATTTTCCATGGAAAATGCTAAGACACCATGCTTGGGGCCTCTCAAAATTTCATGTTTGAATTCATAATTCTTTTTTGTCCTTTCTGACTTTTGCAGAGATCAGGTAAAAGATAAAAGCACTAACATCAGCGTTACTACTTCTCTTTCTGTTTTGTTTCCAAGGAACAAGGTAGTCTCAAAGAAAAATTGAAAGGAAGTTATTGTTCAATCCTGTGCAAAATCACCACAATTAGAAATTGAAAGCACAGGAATTGAAGGTGTTTCCATAAATGAGAACCAGATTGTCCTAGATTTGCTTAAATTTGCATTCTTTTTCTATGAATCTCTAAGGATTGGCACACTGTGTTAATATAATTTTAAGTAATTTTGATATTTATAACCATAATTTATTCTAATTAAAATACTATTCAAAATCTCTGAAGCAATAACTCATTTTCAATGTTACCAGACCACACAGAAAGTTTCACTAATTCTCTATATCAGACACTATTATTTATACAAATAAATTTTGCCCTGTACTGGCCATTAGGCTAATTTCCTCAGAGGTTAACAAATCAATGCTGCTGCCAGTGTACCTTGAACACGAGACAGAAAGTGCTGTGCCACAGCAGGAGCCTATTCCAGTGATCTGAGGCTCTTCTGAAGAGCACCTAGCATGAAATCGTCTCTCCCAAGAAAACATCACTTGGACTGCATAAATGCCCCTTGGGGAGAGAGAAGATTGGTTTCAGACCACTTGATTTCCCAATACTTAAAAGCCATAAATTGTATAAACTTCAAACTCTGTGAAAGAAAATAGTTCCGACACCATCCATACTTCTCTTTACCTACAGCTGCTTTTGGAGGCGGTTCACTGGCTCTAATCATGTACTCCAGGCTATTTTAACACCTTCAAAAAGAAGCAGCAAGGTTGGCTCTTTATTATCAGGTAGTATATGTGATATGTACCTAGGAGATTAAGAATACTGTCTGATCTGGCTTTTGCCTATAAATCTCACTGGTTCTCAACAGAAGAACAGGCTGCACGTGTCCGATTTAAATGGGCCATTTTTGTTAGCTAGCATCAGGAATTGCTCTGAGCCCACATTTCCTAGAGGGAATAGTGGGTACCTAAAAGAGAGAGCTTGGCCAGGAGTGTTAGATCTAGCCAAATTTGCCACTTTCACCTGGTGTGTCCCCGATGGAGGCTGCCTTTGACAGCGAAATCAATCACATTTGCCCCCTTCAGCTCTGGCCATGCAACGAGTTGGTATACCATTAGTCTGGGAACAGAATACTAGAGGGGACAAGTGTTAATAGGAGACATGTTCTCAGCAAAACTTGTGACTGGTGATGATGTGGCTGGAGACTAAAGCCACTCCTGGGCATGTGGGATGGAGAGCATGGTTTGACATATCTCTACATCCCATCTGACCTCTGCAGATCCAACCCAAGCTGCTTTCTATTGCTTGCACAATACGACTACTACAAATCCCAGTTAACCTTAGTAAACACATAACTTATTTGCAGAATTTACAGATGATATTAAGTTCTGTTTCTCTCACTGTCATTTGTCTGGCTGGGATAGTAGGTTGCTGCAGATCAGCTGGAAAAGCCTGGGTGTATTCCTGCAGGAGGAAGTCTTCTGAACGTCACACTGAGCTGGAAATAGTGGAAGGCTATTCCAAGCTTGCAGGCAGAGGACCAGCTGTGTGGCAATGGTTTCACAGCTTTCTCGGGATCAAAACTCAGCCTTTGAAATTCCCTGCAATGTACTTAGAAACTTGTAAGGTATGTTAAACCACAATTTTGCTAAAAGTAGCTGTGCACAGGGATCCACCCATAATACCAGCAATACTATGGATGTGCTTGAGAAGTATCAGCATCTCAAGCATTGCAGAACTACGTAATTTTGCTTCCCAAAATTGTAAGGTATCTTCTTATTCTTATCCTCCCACTCTTGAGCATTGCCTTACTGCTCTGCAGTGAGTTCCTTAAGCTGCTTGTAAGGCAACGGTGTTAACTAGAGAGGTGTACCCTTGTCATTTCCCAAAAAATCAAGTGTATTCTTGAAAGCCCTCATAATAAAATACTTCTTGATTTAGAGAATTGTTATGGTTAAACAAAAGGAAATACCTAAAAGGCCAGTGCTGCAACATCATTCAGGGAAACTTCCATTGCAATTAATGAAAGTTTTGTTTGAGAAATGACTTAATATTGGATCTATAGAGACATGATTAAGGAAAGGGTATTATCATGTTGGCTTACATATGGTCACTTGTTGAGGAACAATAAAATATTTTGTTCCTAATGAGAGCTTATTGAGTTTGGTTGGCTTAAGTTTTCAGCTTCTAATTATGTTCTTTAGAAGACAATGGGAAGGCTTAAATTAATAAGAATGCTGCTAAAATTGCTATTGCTGCTGCGGTGTTACAAAGCCACATGTTGGCTCCCTGTGTATAGTATACATTTAACCTGTCACCAAACACAGAGGATTTTGCAGGTAAAATGCAAAGGGATGCATTTAGTAGCTATCAAATGAACATTTTTTGTTGTACTGGAAAGTAACTACTTAACTTAAAATACTAATTCATTAAATTATAAATTAATGTATGCTGCATCAAAAATGCTCTCAATTTCCTTCAGTTATTGCATGAATCATTCTAATGCAAAGTTACAGGTTTCTGGAACATAATGAAATTCAAACTTGCATTCTTAGTGCAGTTGCCATGGCCAATTCAGCTGAAAATGAGAATTATAGTGAGAGCATTTCCTGGTCTTTGACCCCTCTTATAGGGTTTTAAAAAGCAGATTTTTTGTAGAGCATTAACCTCATTCCCAAGCAATTCATTTCTCTGAGTAATATAAGAGGTGTTAAAACACTTCAACAAAAGGAAAATTATTTAAACATATTTTATTTTATGTTTCAAAAGACTGGACATTTAACTCCAAGGATTTCTAGCTGTGTAATGCGAAAGACTGACAATAGAACCAACTGTAATAAAATATATTCTCTGGTAGATATACATATTTATCAAGATAATGCCTCATGACAGCCTAGGCAGCAAGAGACAGCCATATTTGACAAGTTATAGTTACATATATACTCTGTATTTGTTTCCATTTTACTGTTAACTACACACACTAAGAAAGAGTTGAGGGGGGGAAAAATAAAAAAGCACTGACCCTGGACAATAAGAGGGAATTTCATGGGTACTGATGGTATTCCATGAACCTAAGTAGTCATCATATGTATTCTATAATCCTACAGCACCAGCTGAATGGTTCTGAACGAAACTGAAATGCTTTGAACGTGTAAAAAGTGTGTAGTCTAATTTATTTTTCTTTCTTTTGGATTCTTTGTAACTTGCACTAAATTATGCCAATGGATTCTTGTAAAAGAGAACTCTGCTGAAGTAAATGGGACTTGTTTTATATATATACCTGTATATATCTATATCTATATCTATATCTATATCAAAGCAGTTTTATCATCTCCCCCACAAAGAACAAGTGTGTCTGAATAACAAATCCAAAATTAAAGATTGGATGCTGAATATGAAATATTAGATACTGCATAATGAGCCTGCTCAGTTCCAACATTTTAGCTGCTTTATGACAGAGGTAAGAATGAGTCATTGCAAATACCGTGTTATTAATGTAATGGTCTAAATTGCTTATTACAAAGGTAGGTCCTATCCAGTTTTTGTCCCTATAAACTATATTGGCATTTTGTAGTTTTTGTTATATTATTTTTCAGCTTTGACAAACAAGCACCAACTTATCACTCAAGTGGCTTGTCAAGGCCTGTACCTTTCAGACAGTATTAGAAAACACAATGAACTTTACACAAAAAGTACTAAAGTAATTTGAAGAAATTAGCCTACATATAGCAAGAACATTATTTCATTATTCTGGAAAAGAGCTATAAAATTGTAGTGTGAAAATATTATGCTGATAGAGGGGAAACAACAAGGCAAATACTTGTGTTCAAGTCAAACTGCAAAAACATGAGAAATGTCACCTAATGTGTGAACACCTTAATCTGTGGGTTTGCAGGCTTTTGAGGCAAAACAGTGGTGAAATGTTGTTATAGGGCTTGTCCTGTCAGGTACTGGTATGTGTACATAAAATTATGTATCTGATGGGAATTACTGGAATTTCTCAAAAGGAAACCAATTGTGTCTCATTGCATGCTTGAGATTGGCCCAGTATTTGGGAAGATTTTCTTTACTCTGAGCATGTTTGATGTCCCTGAAACTCCCTTTTGGCTTACTGGTACATATTCACAAACCCATGATCTTGAATACAACAATGCATTAATTGCAATGCAAAAGAGAAGCATGCAGCCCTCAACAATATGTCTGGGGGCACAAAAGGCATCTCGGAAGGGTGCACCTCATGGAAATTGTGAATTTGCAGCTACAGACCCAGCTGGAGATGCTTTCTTTGGGGAAAGCCAGACAAATTCATGGAAGCATCTCCTCCAAAGGTGAGTAAAAGGGCACAGTGGAGCTATGTGCACCCCAGAAGAAGATACCTCCTGCTAAAGAGTAGGGCTTGGTCCTTTAGGGAAAAGACTGTAGAATGTATCTTTACAATAACAACATTTCTACGTACAGCGGAGCTAATCCCAAATGACGGTACGCAAACGCTGCTGTTATTGAAGACCCAAAGTGTGTTAACTCTTGTAGACTGAAGAACCAAAATCTATAATCTCCACAGTTGAAGTCAACCCCAACATGATGTCATGGTTTAGCATAGTTAAAGAGGGCTCCAGCCACGGAAGTGATTTTTTGCAAAGAGGTGCTTACAGCTTCCTCTAGACGCAATAGAACCAATCAACTGGCTAGTTTGAATATTGGCAACTCTTTTAAGCCACTTAAGAAGCTTGACACACCTCTGTGATCCACATTTAAGAATGAACAAACCCTGGGAAAGCTCTCTCTTGCTTCCGGCTTTTGGACAGGTGACTGTGGGGCCCGAGTGGTCCAGTGGGGCCGGGCCAGGCCCTGCTTGGCACGGGTGGGCTGGGACACAGCCATCCTGGAGCCGTGCGGCCCCGTTCCAGCCGCAGCCGTGCTCCATGCAGGCGGCCTGGCAGCGTGGCCAGGCCAGGCTCGCCCCCACCCAGTGCAGCCGAAAATTCATCTGAGGCCGCTGCCCGGCAAAGATCACACAGCGATAAGGGAGGCAAAGATCACACAGGGATAAGGGAATTCCAGCTGCGGGACCCAGGTGAGATTAACCCTTTTAGTGCTACGATTCCTCCAGAGCAGATGAAGCCTGCAGACATCAATCCTCTCCCATGTCAAAGGAAAGGGAAAGGTGAAGGCATGTGAAGAAAACACCATAAAGACACCAAAGTCAGTGAAGAAGGAGGAGCTGAAACCCTGAGAGAGGAGAAAGAGGAGATGCTCCAAACCTAGAAGCTGAAATTCTGTTGTAAAGCTATGGTGATGGACTATGATACATCAGAGTACCCGCTGTAATTTCATGGAAGCATGGGGGGTGGAGCGTTCAAACTGCAATTGTGAGCAAAAGTACCTGTGCTGAAACAAGCAAATGTTGAAGTGTCTGTGATTTGATGAGAAGCTTGAACAGAGTGAGATGAAAGTGATGAAGACCCTTGCTCCCAGGGGAGGAGGAGGGCCTCTGTTCCTGGAGCTGAAGATGGTCCCAGAGATAGGTGACGAGAACCTTTGTTTCTGAACAGCTCAACCTTTAAATGGTACCCCAGTAGCTCAAGATTGGACCCTCGAAAGCAGTTGTGGGGAAAGCTGTAAGTTGGGGGAAGGGACTCTCACATGCGAGCAGAGAACCAACCCGGGCGGCTGTCTTGCTGTGATACTGAAGCCATGAGAGAACTTCTTGTGGAGATGTCTCCATAGCATGAGCAAGAGAGACTCCTCTCCCTATGTGAACTGGAAAAAAGATTATTATAGAGGTGGTAAACTGACTGAAAATCTCAAGGGTTGTCTTTTTACATTGTCAGTGGGAGAAGGGAGAAAGGTGGGGGGAGGAGAAGTGTTCTGAAGGTTTAGTCTGACTTTTTTTCCTTCTTTTAGGTCTGTTAATAAACTTCTTTATATTCTTTTAAGTTTTGTGCCTGCTTTGCTTTCTCCTAATTCTTATCTCACAGAAGGAAAATAAGTAAGTAATGTATATTTTGAACCAAACCACTACAATTAATTGGTGTTTCCACCTAGTGCTGTGCACTAGGTCCACTCAGATGCATCTGTCACAAGTGTTGCTTCTCCTTACTGCTGGTGAAAGCAGAATCCATCCATTAAAAAAACATACTGGAAATGTCAGGAATGAAATTTCTAAGTAAATATATTATTGCTTTCCTTATGCTAGTGGAGAATAAAAACCCATCAGTTGGAGAACTGGTTTACAACAGAATGACAACTACTCAATAACGTGTATTTTTTGAGACACATATCTCTTTTGGAAAAGAAGAGAATGTAACTTAATTGACACCTTTACAAGCAATGGTTGCTTCCTTTTCATGTGTTCACCTTGCTGAGGAAAAAACTGAAATGCAGCCCAAGATGTAAAATATTGATGTTGCATTATTCAAACGAGAAAGCTTTGGTATGTGTCTCTTTTGTTTAATCATGCTAAAAGCAGAAGTGCATGGGGCATAAATGACAGAACAATAGGGCTCTTATGTATTTAAATGACATCAGACTCACAATGCAGAACAGAAAATAAAACGCCTCTAAACCTAACATTTCCTAAAAAATCACAGGCACGTAGAGAGATTAGAGTTTATTAACATGATCCTGTTGTGGGTTATTTTTATTAATGGCAGTCTTTTTAAGAATGATGTTATGCTTACATGTGCTAATGTACACAGAATAAATAATTGTCTATATGTTAAGACCATCAACTTAAACATTTGAAATTATGCAGTTCCTGTGGAATACTTATTTGGGACATTTTAATTTCTCTGCTAAAAACCAGTCACTAATTATATGATCATACACTGTATCTGCCACCAGCCTTCTGCTTCTTGCAGGACACAGGATGGACAATGCTCACTTAACAAAGCACTATTCAGCATTACATTTCATCTCTATTCAGCATTAACTTTCATCTCTATTCAGCATGTGGCCTTATGACATGTTTATTGTATTCCTCGTTCTGAATACCAAACTGTTAATATTCTCTTGTTCTTCTCCTTTTGTTGTACTCCTCACTGCAATATTTGACTGAGTCACAAACGACATCGAATTTATCTCAGTGCTCCTGTGAGGCAATTTTTTTTCTGTGTTACAAATGAGAAATGAGCATTTATGCAGGATAAAGGCTCTGCTCTTAAGAGTCCAGTCTGAGATCCCTATAGTCTGATTTTTCACTAAGTTTCTTTATAATTTTGAACAAGTCTGCATTATTTATGTGAATGTATTTCCTAAAATGTTAATATTTGAGTATTGTCAACACTTCCTAAAATTGATGTTACGGGTCTTTTCCCCATTGTTTAAAAGTAAAACAAGTTACTATTAGATTAGACTTAATCACAAGATAAAAATCTTTTACTGCTGGTATGAATGAACATAGGAACAGGTTTCCCAGAGAGGTTGTGCATTCTTCATTCTTCAAATGTGATATCCAGAACCCAACTGGGCAAGATCCTGGGTAATGTTCTTTGGCTGCTCCGAGCAGGGGATTGGACTAAATCTCCAGAGATGCCTTCCAGCCTCATCTACTTTGTGATTCTGGACTTCTGTGAGATCTTAGTTAAGTCAGCTGAAAACGTTTATAAGAAAGCAGGAGCTGAAAAATACAGACCATATTTGTGCTTATCTCAAATTCATTAAAATCTTATACTGGAGTTGTTTTTATTTACTCTGATGCTTCAGTTCAATCAAGATAATGTCAGCATAAATTTAAATTAATGAAACAATGTATAGCTGTGTTTAATCAAACTTGATTAATAGTCCATATCTATTTTTATTAGCTTTAGTATGAAGATTGTGAAATGAAGCTAAATATTTTCATATTTTAAAAGATACCTTTAATGAAGGAGAGATGACTCATTTAAGATCATGAATTCAGCAGCTTAAAAATAAAATGATAAGCAGTTCCAGCATAAAGAAGATTTATGTAAATAGTATTAATTGTGTGATTTAATCTAGGGAAGCAGATTATTAGAATTTGGAAAACATACTTAACTATCTATTTTCAAATAACCTCTTTGTGTAACATAGAAGAATGAAAAATACAAATTATTTTTTAATACAATATACATTACAGTGAGAATATCTGGGAGCATAATGCACAACATTTGAAGATTCTGCAGTTCAAGGTGACATCTGTATAAACAGGTATGATTAGAGGAAGATTTGCCTATCCTCTCACTGTCCTGGTGATAGAGGGATCTGGTAGGGCCCACAGGCTATCCCATAAAAGAGCTCTCTAACAGCTTTTGGCCAGTAACCTAGAATTCCTTAAGCCTTAGCTCTTGCACTGTGGTGCATCGTGGCTCTTAAGATCTTGTATGGATTCCTTCGATGATGCTCAGTGGGAGAAGTTTTAGACACCAAAATCTGAAGATGCTGTTTTAATCCCTGAATATTGATGTGATGCTTTTAACATGAAGAGAGTCCAAATGAAACCAAGCTGGAGTCTGCAAAAGTCTGGAGTCTGATAGGGATGACTGTAAAATTCTCTTTGCCCACAAGAGGGTACATCCCACACTGTGCCACTTCTTAGGTCAGGATAAAAATTCAGTTTTAACAGTCAATGAATGTGGTGCAAAACTGGACACACTTGAGCTGCTTTCTCTTACACTGAACAAGATAAAAGGAAAAGGATCATTGTGTGGAGATTCTAGAGACAAGAAAAAGACAGGAAGATATAAAAAATGCTGAGCTGAGTAAAATTATACTCATATGGACTTGAATCAGAATGAAAAGAATAAAACAGAACACCATCATCATACTTTCTACAGCTCAGGACCCAATTATGCCTAACGGTGTCCATCCACAAGCACACAAATGAGTGAATATTTGCCTTATTAACCTAATCTAGCAAAAATACCTTTAGAATTTATTTTTAAATATTAAAAAATTATTTTGGGAACTTTACTCCAGAAATTACTAACTACCTGGTAGACAATCGGAAAACATAAATAAACCTGAATTTAAAACCACAGTATTTCACACTTGGTAAAATTCTTATGTTTTGCTAAACCTTACCAACAGAAAGAGACATTGGTCTTTGATTTCTAATAAATTTTAGCTTTCTTTCATAATTCTACAAATATCCCTTAAAGCTTACAGACAAAGCTGTCGTGTCTGGTGACTTTTAGGTGTGTACTTTGTGTTCGGTCAAATAACATGAAAATATGGTTCACTGATAAGGCAAAAAATACATACATATGAAAATAGAAATGAAGAGAACCCAAAGGTCAAGGAATGACATATTTGCATGACAGAGAAGGTTTATGAAGCGAGCAGTCAAATCTGTATTTCAGTTACATTTAGGAATTTAGAAATGCATATGCAGAGTTTGCATTGCCTTGGGCTCATCTGGTGGGATGAGCTTAACCTGGGAGAGGAGTTACAATGGCCTCTTATGGCCAAGTATTAATTATCTGGTCCTCTTTTTTTCATGTCCATCTTCTTTTCTCCTGTCTTTTCCTGTGGGTTGAATGCACGGATGCTGTCTGCTGTGCTGCCTGTGCCCTGAGAGTGTGCACATCCTCTTGTATTATAGATAAGTAGCACTTGACATGTACACCCACATCTGAGTAGGAAGGCTTTATTTTGTCTTGAACCTAGCACTAAAGGACCAGTTCATTAAGGCTGGGCAGAATTTGTTGACCAAAGAGAGTTCCCTAACTCTGTGATGGTTTATTCAAACCTTCAAACCCCTGAAAAGGCAAAGCAGAGACAAGGCAGAGGCTAGGCACAGAATCACAATCTGCTGTGTGCAGATTATTTACAATCTTTTCTTGTTGCTACATTACACATAGCAGCTATGAATGGATAATTCCATGTATGCCATATTACTTCTGACAATTTAAGAAGAAACAGCATGCTGCTCTTGCAGCTGCCACAAATTTCCAAGAGCTGTGTTACTTTTATGTAGTGTTCTCTTTCTCTGTGTTTTAGTCCTGCACATCCCTATACATGCACTCCTTTGATCACACAAATGCACTTTTACGGTGAAGAAAAAATGTAAATAACAATGATAAATTTTTGCACAACCCAAGTTTTTTTCTAGATCAGCCAAATGTTTATTTCTGTGCTTCTGTGTCTCCCAAGGAATTCATTTTCACAAGTTCCCACCCTTACTGCTTTAACTCTGTTGGCTATGGAAGTAACTTCAGAGGTCTTTTAATCACCACTAGAGTCCATGTGCAAGAAAACAACATCCCTGAGTTTTAGACTCTTGACTATTAATGCCTTATGACACATAGCAGTAAAAGAAAAAGATTTCCAAAAAACATGGTTGTTTTTAGGATTCTGGTTTCTGTATATTTTCTTGAACCCATCTAACAACTATACTCCGAAATAAGTGGGCATACAGCTCTGGAGAAACACAGTTGAAAAGCAAGTGGACTTAAGCAAATGCTTCTCAGTGTCTGATAATAAACAGCTAGAAGACGTGAAGGGAAGGAGAAAAACATCATGGGCTTTCTTTTTCTCTTTGTGCATGTCTTCAGTAAAAGTCATTAGTTTTAGTGGAAGTCACACTGCTGTCCATATACCTCCACATCTTCAGTTTTCATACAGTGTCATTGCACTGTCTATAGCATAAACCAGATATGCAGCAATGAAGGAGCACAGGTCTTGAATAAGAAAGAGCAACATCTCATTCACTTTTTGCATTCAATGGAAGAGCTTGTTTCTGAGGATTTGTGGCCTTCCAATACACACGGGAAAAAATAGAAATGACAGACTGTAATTAAAGACTGCATTAGTGCATGTGCAAAAGCAGACAACATGAAAATTTGAGGAGTGAATTTAATTCTCCCATTCCCAACCATTAAAGTGTTTGGCTTTGTAATTTCAATATTTTAACATCATTTTTGTTATGTTGTGTATATCTGTAGGACCCCACTTTTTAGTTTATACCTCCTGAGGGACTGAATGCTTCAGAGTTAATGAACTTTCTCATCAGTTGGCCATTAGTTTGAACTGAAGCCAACTCATCAGGATGAAAAGCATCTTGCATCTAATGGATGTTTGGGGTTCAGTATAGAATGAGTTTGGCAGGTCTCTTTCTCTAGCTGCCACAACACAAACATGCCATAATGCTCTGCACTAATTGGCAGATTCAGTGAAGAGGCCAAATGTTGGCTGATCTATTGAGTCTGATCTACCCTTTTTGCCCCTGGAGGAAATCTTCCACCTCAGGTATGCTGTCATGGTTTGTCAGTGTTTGTTAAGCTTACCAGACTGCTTTTTTTCCAAATCCAGGGGATATCCGTCATGAGAGATGTCTGATGATGCTTCTCATTATTACTAAAACCACACAACTATTTAAAGTTGCCATGAATACATTTTTTGCACATAGGCAAACATTTCATTAGCTCAACTGAATAAAATGTCACCTGCTGCTGTGCAAATCTTGGCAGCTACATGAGTTTGCAAAACTCCTACTTGCTTCAAGGAGAGTTTATCAGTTTATGCATGTCTGAGTTTGTGTCCCATTCTTGTATCAACAAGTGTTTGTGTTTACCCAGAGTTCCCTTATATTGTAATCCTTCAGCCTTTCATTTGTGCATTCCAGGATGTGTATATATATTTTATGATATCAGTATATAATATCAGTATATAATATCAGTATATAATATCAGTACATCGAATATTTCTCCTTGGAGGAAAAAACCCAGAGTCTGTCTGATTGTACATACTAATTGGAAATTCAAGGTGTGTGAATGAATGTGAATGAATGTGAATGAATGAACAGGTAAAAAGCGTATTTTTCAAAATAATCTTTTTGATTCTCATCGTTTTAATTTTTTTTTTCCTGCATTAATGCCATAAAGTTGCTGAAACAACCAGGTAGAAAGGTGCCAGACTAACATGGAAGAGAGAGATCTGAGGTGCTGTTTAAGCCATGCCTATCAGCCTTTTCTGCCTTTTCCAGGGAAGATTTCAGGGAGAGATTCACCACCAGAAATCAGTCATGTACCCAGTAAAGCACAGAGAGCTTTAGATGCACACATTGTCTGATGTATCATGCTTTTGGGTGTCTACCCAAGCTGGGATACTCCATGGACAATTCTGTGGTGCACTCTGCTGGAAGGTATCTGTTCTTCCCGAGCACCTCTTATGTTTTATAACATAAAACAAAAAAAGAGTCTGCTTGGAGCAGATTTCTGTTTGCTCCAGCTTTTTCCGAGGTATAAATCTGCAGGTGAACTGTGATAGCTTTGAGGGCTGGGTATCATATTTGCTTTGCTGTATGCAGACTTCACCCTCCTAAAAACACAGCAGCTGGCCTCCCTCTACTCCCTTCCCTCATTCTTGTTCAGTGTTTGATTGTGCTTTGGGCACTTTACCCCATTTGCTCTCTCCCTTTTATTCCCTTTCTGCTTTTACTTCTGATAATGCAAGAACATATTGGGTTTGTACTCATAACTTTGTGTTTATGCATAAAACACTGAATGGTAATATCTTTATCTGCTTCCATCCAATACAAATTACAACCATTCTCATGCCCTCATATGAGGCAGGAATATTGTTTTTTTTTTAAACCATTACTTTTTTTTAAAGTTACAGATCCTTTTTTCTCCCTCACAATTGATTTCAACTCAGGACACCTACCCATTACTTCTCAAAAAAATTCATAATTATTTAACATTTATTTAGTCCTTTTGACAGGAAAAAGCTTGGTGGTGTACTAGGGTGAGTGGGACATCACATGTCTGTAATGTGTAATGCGTTAGAAATATATATAAAAAGTCTAAAAAGACATGATTGTACTTGCTAAACTCATAATTCCAGTTTTAGATCAATTCACTAATACTAACCATTAAATATTACTTTAAAATACTTTTAAATTCTGGCTTTATTTTTATGGAATTATAGAATAACCTGAGTTGAAAGAGACCCACAAGGATCACCAAGTCCAGCTCCTGTCCCTGCACAGGACACCCCAAGAGTCACACCATGTACCTGAGAGCATTGTCCAAACACTTGAACTCTGTCAGGCTGGTGCTGTGACCACTTCCCTGGGGAGCCTGTTCCAGTGCCCAACCACCCTCTGGGTGAAGAACCTTTCCCTGATACCCAACCTAAACCTACCCTGAGGTTTTGCCAGTAGGTTGGGCTGTATCTTTTATCAAATATGTAACGAATTAAATAGAAGATGGGACTGTAAAACAGATGTGTTTGTGTTACCAACTGTGTCTGCAATGAAAAAAGTAAACATTTCAAACCTAAATACCATTTGTCATCAAATGTTAATGAATGAAGTCAACAGTCTACACTACATTTCCACCAATGCTGTAATTTTTTTTTTTTTTTTTTAAGTAATCAGGAATACTTTTTTCACTTACACAGCTGTGACACCAATTCTGATGTTTCTTTTTTTTCTTCCAAACCCACCTGAAGCATGTTAAATTTGGGGGCAGGACTATACTGACAGACCTGCTTTAGGACCTCTTCCAGCTCCTATGCTTTCACTGTTGTTGAGGTGCTCTCAACAACATCAAAACCTTTGTCAGACTGTTCTCCATCCAAAATTCAACAAAAAGGAAGGGTCAGCCTACAACACAACCAAGAAGTCCATAAAGTCAAAGCTCTCATGTTAGAAGCAGAGGGACAGGGACTGTCAGAGCTGTCGTTGGCATCTGACACCTTGAGGTTTTAACATTTTTTCAATAACATGCTTCCAGAATTACTGCCACAAAGATCCCAATTTTAATCAAACACTGCAAAGATCAGAGCTTAGATCTTCGGTGAAGGCACTTGTCAGTGAGCTGCATCAGGCAACAGCTTTAAACACTCCCATTCTGTCCCAATAGGACTCTTCTATTTCAGAACTTATTGCAGATGATGCTGTTTCTTTGAAATATATTTGTAAAACTGCAGGGTGGTGGGGTTTTTTTTCTATTTTCAACCCTTTTCACAGGTTGCCTTTATTCCATATAGTCCAGTGAAATTTACTGAGCCATAATCCTCTCTATTTCCAGTGTCTGGCTTGGAAGTAGGAGAGGACTTAAAAAAAAAAAGAAAAAAGAACACTTAAAAGTGCAGGAATGTCAAAGAAATGAAGATTCAAAATTTCTGAGAGGGGGTGGGATCAGCTTTAGTAGTAATGTCCCACATAAATCCAAGCCAGTAAGAGACACTGTCATTTGCTTCCTGACTCGGGGTCAGAAACTGCTCATCTTGTAAGAAGTTTTCAAAAAGGTACTAATATGTACGATTCAGATAAGAATGTTGCCCTTTCTGTTTGCATTTGTATTCTTATTTTACTTATATTTATACAGATATTTTAAATGCTTACTCTTGATTACCTGAAATAGAGAGGCTTAGAAATTGCATATAATAGGCAGGTATGTCTCAAACATTTCATAGAGTGTTTTTGAGTTTCACATAAAGCTATCCATCTGCAAAGGCAGATATTAAATGATTAAACAGTGATCTATATTAAAATTTCTACAATTCTTCCATAGGTCTAATTAGCATTTTTTTTGCATTTTTAGTGTTCCACGTGTAAATGTGTGTAATACCACAGGAATGCAACAATTGTTATCTGCAAGTAATTAAAGGGGGCCTTGGTGACTAATACTTTATTTTCAGGATACTGTAGAATATCCCAAATCCTGTATCCACAAAATGGTGCATAGTTTTCATGTGTGATTACAAAGTGAGTCAATAATTAATATTTTACAATATTTACTGCATAAAAGGGGTCATGCTACACTTTTCCCATTCACACGCTCTGGACCCAGACTTTCCAACCCTTTATTTATCAAAAATGAAATATTATGCTAACCATGACCTTTTAACAGCAGCCTATTCACAGTGGCCAAAGGTTTTCATTGCTGACCTATTAACCTATTATAAAACAATAATTTCCCCCAGTCACCTTTTTTTTTAAGGAGAAGCAAAACAAAACCACAAAGATTAAAAGAATAAGGATTAAAACTCCCTGAAATATTCACCAAACACAGAATTTCTTCTTGTTTCCTCTGCCAGAACACATCAAGCAAATACTATAATTTATAGCTTACCCCCCTTATAAATCATGAATCCACACAGAAAAAAAAGAATCTGTTCTGTACATACGTCTCTTCTAGTAATTTTAAGTTTTCCCATGTCCATTAGGCCCTTACAACCTAATCTTGCTCTGCCAATTGCTCCCATGGTGAGATCATTAAGTAAATTATTTAAAGATCAAACAGCCTGCAGTGACAATGGAGTTCCATGTAAGGTAAATGCTTCAAAGCCCCCTTCCCCCCTTCTCAAATTATAGCTCTACAGGCTATTCATCACCTCTGGATGGGGCATGCCCCACTATTACTTGGCTTTTTGCTCCAGGCTAAGGTAGCACCACTAATTGGCCTTTGTAACAAAACTGACCTGTGGACAGGATAAAACTTGTTTGGAGCTTTAGAGACAACAATTATTCAAGGTTAAAAACACATCAATGCCAGAGCTACGTCACTATAATAAGAGTGAATGAATTTCTTCCTCTTGGGTCTTAATGTGAAAGAATGCGTTCATGTTGTGCCCATGCCAAACAAAAGCTCCTTCAGGTAGTTGAACTGGTCCACTTTTCTTTCTTTCCCCCACCCCTTCTTTTTTAGCTCAAGGACAAGTAGGTCTATCATTTTCTTTATTTCTTCAGAGCCCCTCACAGTGAGGGCCCTTTGATCTCTGAGAATAATGGTAGATGGAACAATTTAACTGCTTCATACAGGTGCAGGAGTTTATTTGACAGGTTGTGGCTTTTATTTCTAGCACATTAGCTGCATGCATACAAATGGGCTCTTTACAGACTCAAGCAGGTAGATCAGAATTTTTAAATTTTTTTTAAGACGCCTCAGCAAAGCCTGACCACACCTGCAATGATGGCACAATTTGAAATGCTGCATAAATTAAAGACAGGTATGGCCAATGCGTTCCCTGCTGTGAATGAATTTTCACAACCAGCAAAAACAACAGGTAGGAGGAAAAGCAGCACACACCAAGTAAACAACAAGGGATCCTGTCTCTTGTCTCTCAAATTAAACAGATTCTATTTGATCTGAGTTATTTTAAAATAAATAACACTACTAGACAAGATTTTATGTTGTATTGCCTGTAACAGAATAGAATGCAGGATAGAAGCAAAGTGAGGGAAAACATTTTCAAATCGCGTTTACTCAGGCCAGCAGTTTTTTCTCAAAGGAAGATTATCTGTATGAATTTTCTTGAATTTACAGTTACATATGATTATGACTAGTAAAGTGAAAATCTGCCCTTGGAAGCCTTGTAAAATGAGGGTTTCTACACTCTTTTTTTGGTTTTTTCACTTAAAGTGTCATTGAAATGTCATGCGTAAGGGGATTCTATTCAACAGTGTACCAGCTAATAATAAGTCTGCTAAAGATTGAGTCTTCAGAATGCTACCACTTATGGAAGACACACATGCATTTTTTGTTTATTTGTCTCCACTCTCCTGTTTTGAACTTGCTTTTTTTTCAGTGCATTGCAGTTTTTCAATGAGTATCCTGCCCTCAAAGGCATGAATTCAAGAAAAATGAGGTGTGGGACATTGTGCCAACATAAACAATTTGTTTGGAAGTGTTATATCAAGACTAGTAATACAGATGCAGTTATGCTAGAGGCAAGATATTTTGCATTGGTTTAGTTTATTTGACTTGTGGGAGTATTTATTCTAGTATAACAGTCTTTATGGCAATGTAAGTGCTTTAGCTTTAGCACTTAACATGTAATACTATAAATGTAAGTGTGACACTGTGCTTAAAACTTTAAACCTCGATGCTACATTGACATCACCTCTGCTGACATGGCTGTGATGGAGGTGAGAGAGGGGTCAGTGCTGAGAAAAGCTCTATATACACCTTTCCAGTGTGAACTGGTGCATTCTTAGCAAGTGTTTTGTCACTGCAGCAGGTTGGTAATGTGCTGCTTCATATCCGACGTGCTCCTGTAGAGCACATGGCCCGTTTATCACCTGTGTGGTAACCCATTAAACAGATTTGGTGAAAATTACACCCCAGTTCTCTGGGCAATATAATGTTCTCAGAAAGGCAACAGAAGCACAAGATTGAAATGAGGAATAAATACTGAGGATAACTATAAGTCAGTTTAACTGTTTCAAATTTGTGCATAGTGAGTCATGTTCAAATGTAATTAAAACATGGGGTGTTTCTTCAGGTAAACCGGTGTTTTACTCCACATAAACGACCCCTTCCAGTAGAGTGCTTGAGCCATACCTAAATGCTTCAGAGGAACAATCTTAAAGTGAAGGTGAAGGTCCTAGAGTGAATTTTTCACTGATAGAGCACAGAATACTGAAATTCTGAATTCGATGAAATCCACAATTTTCTGCTGGCACAGTATAAGCCAGTGTAATTATCCTGGGAAGACTTCTGCTATTGACACATCCCTAGAGGATTCTTGTAATCAGCTGATGGGAGAGGTAGTTTAACTACACTGTTTGTTCATCTTTTGCATGTTGCAGTTCCTGGGAGGCGGGGAGGGGGCTCCACATTGCTTCAGGTCTCGTGTGGATCAGTAACCACCTGCAGAGTTATGTCTCCTGACAGTATTCCAAGAAGTTCTGCTGCTCACAAGCTGGATTGCAAATGGCTGCTGTAGAGCATGCTAACAGAGCCTGTTGGGGCCACTTCACCAGGGAAGGTGCTACCCTGTAGCAGGGCAGAAGGAAAAGGTCCTACCCTGCGGAGCAGAGATCGCTGCAGACCTCGCAGCTTCCATGTCACTGTGGGAAATGCTGCCCGACGCCGGTAACGCAGAGGCTCCCCCAGGCCAGACCACAGGCTCTGCTGAGGGTCTCACCAAGAGATCAGTATCTGCAAACAAACTCAATTCCATATTAACTCCTTTCTTCTCCACCCTGCACCAGCTGTCCTAGGATGTTGACCAACAGGCACTCCTTGATCTAGAACAAACAGCCTCCTTCTTTGTTTGTTTGGTTGTTAATTAAAAAGCAAATTCTCATCTGGAAAAAGCTGAACATCAGGATGTGGGAAAGACTGGCTCAGACAGAGCAATGAGTTCTGTCAGCAGTCTGCTGCTCTAGCTCCCACAGCCAGAGTCCAAGAAATAAATGTGAGGTGTTCCAGCTGCCAAAATAATTTCCATAAAAAAAAAAAAAAAAGAACATGTGCAATGCATTAATGATCAGATATTTCAGAATACCTAACGAGAAAAAAATTGGAGACCTATCCTGTTCTGCCTGTTTTGCCTTTTCTATTTTAACACTGGAACTAAAATATGCTGCAGCAGATTGTATTTCTGTTAAAGCTATAACAGGTTTACAACAGTACTAAAACAGTGCAGCAAGCATGGAAATGAGTGTAAGAGTCTTTTAGCATGCTTTATTACTCTTATTTAACAAAAAGTATAATAGCTTTGTAGCACCTAAATGCGCCTAAGTGGGGACTTTTTTTTCAAGAATTTGAATTTGGATCTGGTAACGGATCAATCAAACTTAATTGCCAAGGATATCTAATATACAAATATTAAGAACTCCAGAGTACCTGTTACCTAATATTCAACAGATTAGAAACTGAGCTACAAAAACACAACTTCCAAAAGTTCATATGTGACAAGGTACCAGTTGATACAGTGTATGATGCACCAGTTAAAATAGGGCGATGATAAATTGTCTCTCAATGCTTCATTTTTTTGAGGAAAACCATAATATTAAATCAGTAGTGGTGCAGTGGTGGTGGTCAGAGATGACACCAGAATTTTTTTTTACTTATTCTGGGTTTCTTTCCAACAGATTTAAAAAGAAAAAATATTTCTGCTTCAGTGGAGAGCATTTGCCCAATCAGTGGATGATTAATCTACAACGTGACTTCATGTTTTTTGTCACTGGGCATCTGAAATGGCATTCTTTCTCACCATGGCATTGACCATGGAAATATCCATGAATTGTTCTTGTGGACCCAATGTTCAGTCCATATGCTGACTGGGACAACTATCTGCAGAGACTCATTCTGAAATCACCCTAAGTGATCACCTAAGCTGGACTGGTGCTCTTCTGCAGTGATGCATGCAGAGAAGCAACTGTATTTCCAGGCAGAAGTGCATTAGGAAATATGGAGAATAAGTAACTGCACAGCCATCTCCAAATAGTTCAGCTGCACAATCATGTTAAGGGTCATGCTATAGCTACTGTGGTTCCCAAAAATGTAACAGAGCTGTTAGTTGTACCACCTATATCTGTAATTTTTGCACCTCGTCCCAATGTGGATCCCAGCTGGACAAAGCATGTTGCTGCACTTCTGGAGAGGTCTACTTTCAGGACATGGGATAATTGGTCAGTGGCTCTTTTTCACTCTAAATTCTCCATCTCTGCCCTTGATTCACTACAGAGAACTCAGAAAGTAGCTCCAATATTCAACTTTTTAGTTTCACTATTGGAGATTGAAAAGTTGTCTTCCTTCTACACTTTTCAGAAATCTGGGTTTATTATCCTTTTCAAATGAAATATTTTAATTAGAACTGAAATTTATGCTATCTGTAGCAATTAAATTCTGTAATCTTTCCTTTCTATATGCAACTGAGTGTGTAACCATCTTAACCCATAGTAAACAAAGCTACACTTGAAGTCACAGAGGAAGTAACACAGAAAGCTGTTACTTCTCAAGTGACCAATGGAGAATTGCCATGACTTGCTCATCATAAGACTCTGCTCCAAACTGAGATGAACGTCAAAGGACCAAAACTGGATATGGCATGAATGGTTCCTCTCGAGCAATTAGCTAAAACAGCAAAGACTTTGGCTTGCTAAGATCTGTGCAGTGAAAGGACAAAGAATTATTAGGGTTATTATTATTTAACTTCCAATACATATCAACCATCAATTATATACTCCATTTAGTTACTATATCTAAAAATGACAGGTTAGCATATGTCCTGGGATGATGTTATGAAGCCGCTTTACTCCTTAACCATCCGCTCAGTGCCCAAGGACGCTGTGCCTTTCAGACGGACCCGGGGCCGGGGCCAGAGCCATGGACCCGAGGGGGCGTTGAAGGGTTCAGCCCCACGGCTCGGGGGTCTCTGGGGCTCGGGAGGGAGCGCGCTGGGAGTGCTGTGCTGCTCTTTGGGTTTCTTTTGTGTTCTGGCTACCGGGAGAAAGGTTCTGTTGAGGTTTTTTTCTTGTTCTTTTTCCCTTCCCCTCCTCCCATGCCTTACTGCCTCCCTTCCCTCCTCGCTGGTCTGGGGAGCCTGCGGGTGGCCCCGGCAGGCCCATGGGGTGGCCCAGGCTGGTCTGAGCCCGGGTGTCCATTCCCTGTCCAGGAATTTGTTGTATTTTGAGGGGTGTTTTTATCCTGTTCTACCCTGTTTTGCTGGTGTGTTAATAGACTGTTTGGTTTCTTTATTCTCACTTTCACTTCTTGTGACCCATTTGTCTCATTAACAGAGGAAAAGGGGAGGCCCTTTTCCCTTCCCTCACTCCGGAGTGTTTCCTCCTGAAGTTTTGTCTCCAAAACCGGGACGGCATATCCAGTGTTTCTTTAAAGCTACTATTTTGCCATCAAAAATTAATATAATAATTATGTATTTGAATAGATTAACTACATGTAGAATATTAAACAGAACCAAAAGAAGAATTTATTTGTTTTTACCTACACAGAACAACAGAGTTTTCTTGATTTTGCAGCTCCTTAAGTGTCTACTTGTTGCAGTGGGGATACTATAACACAATGTACCAAACAAGGAGGCCATGGAAAAAAAATATCTATGGACAGATTTCTGATAGATGTTTCAGAGATGTTTATTTCTCCAGCTGCATGGCTGGGGCTCTGCCGAGGAACTGCTCACTCACGGGACCCGAGGGTCCTTCCCCTGTGCAGGGGAACACAAAACAACCAATGGGGAACGAGGCTGACCAGTGGCTCAGGAAATCCCGTGTCTCCCAGGGCCCCTCTCCCAGGACTACATGGCAGGGGGAGGGACCCCGACATTTCACCTGTTTATTTTTAACAAAAAGAGATTTAAAACTTAACATTGAAAACAACTGGATAAACATAACAAGAACAGCTTCAAAATAAAACAAGCCACCCTCCTGAGTCTTTAAATGTCCAAACAGATTCTCTGGACCATCTTAAGGCTGACAGAAGGGAGACAGGACACTCTGGGCATGCTTTGTGGGGAAACTGAGGCAGGAGAGGGTTTAATTTCTTCCCTCCCCCTCTTCATCCCCCACTCAGCATTGGAAAGGGATTTTTGGGGAAACAATTGGCAAAGGCATGGTTTTGTGAGGGAAACCATGGGTGAAAAAATGGATTGGGAATACACTGGGGGTAATAGGACATAGGGTAAAAGGGAAAGGTGGGATTAGGAAAGGGAGACTGTAGGGGGGGCTTATAATGGAGATATTGTCTAACATGACTACGATTTTTCGCATATATACTGCCTTTTACAGGAACACCATCAGGCCCAGTGACCTCTGCTGCTTGTAACCCTTTTCTACCTAGTACAATTTTGAATTCCACCACCTCTCCATCCCCCAAGCTTGGGATGCATTTTTCAGGGTTATTCTTTTTAACTGCAGTTCTATGAACGAATATGTCTTCTTGGTTGTCACATCGTGTTATAAAACCATAATTTTGTTTAACATGATACCATTTTACTCTACCTAAAACGTTAGCTACGGTGATATTTTCCTTCTTCTGAGTGGCTGCTGTTTTCTGTCTCGCTGCGTTCTTGCTTTCTCTTTTGCTCGCTCCCATGTTGGAATTACCAGGGCTGCCGGGGCTGCCGGAGTCGCCGGAGCTGCTCGTGCCTGCGCGCTCTTCCCGGGGTCGTGTGGACCGGGCTGGGCCGCACTGCTCAGTTCTCTGTGTGTCGCCTCCTCTGGTCTCAGCTTCACTGCCGATGCCATGTGCTGCATCCACGTCTCGGCCAGGCCCCCGAGCGATGACTCCCCCGCGCCCTGCTCCAGCACATGTTTCGGCTGGGCGGCTCTGCTCCGCCGCCACCGCCGCCGGCCATCAGCCACCACCACGCGCCGCCCCTCTCGTTCGGGCGCTCACGGGGCTCGCTCCACCACGCGCTGCGCGGGGCCGGGCGGGCACCGCCAGGGCCCGCCGCTCCCGCTGCACCTCGTTCCACCGTCGCCGACCCTGCAACTTGCGTGGCTCCACCCGCACGCGGGAACTGCCTCGCTGCTGCTCACAGAGCACTCGGTGCACGTGGCCGGGGTCGCACGGTCCCTGAGCCAGGCTTCCCTTCGCCAAGACACAGCTGACGTTGTTCAACAGTCTTGGTAATTAAATAATATTCACGAAAATATTCTTCCACTGGCACTCAAAAATCAACTGTGTCCAAACAGTCTTCCAAAAGTCTTTGGTAAGAATCACATCCCAAGAAACATAGAAAAAGTTCTTAAACAACCATGAAAGAAAATGTTTCAGTTCTTTTTGAGCTTGAATTAAGCTAAAATTTACAAATCGTTGTTCAAGCATCTTTTCAAGTTTAAGATAAATGTCCATATGCAATTCTGAGAGCCAGGAGTCTTTCCACGGTTCCTCCATAGTTTAGATATGGAATAGCAAAACAAAAACAAGAAGAGGAATCCAAAGTTTCTTTACTCACACATCAGTCGCTTAGGGATTGGGGACTGTTCTGCCTGCGTTATCCACCATTATGTTGCAGTGGGGATACTGTAACACGATGTACCAAACAAGGAGGCCACGGAAAAGAAATATATATGGACAGATTCTTGATAGATGTTTCAGAGATGTTTATTTCTCCAGCCGCATGGCCGGGGCTCTGCCGAGGAACTCTCACAGTCGCAGGACCGAGGGTCCTTCCCGTGCAGTGGAACACAAAACATCCAGTGGGGAACGAGGCTGACCAGGGGCTCGGGAAACCCCGTGTGTCTCCCAGGGCCCCTCTCCCAGGGCTACATGGCAGGGGAAGGGACCCCGACATCTACTGCATTAAAAGTTGCTCACAATTAAATTGTAATTGGTTGACCTTTCTATAGCCCATTGCACGTGCACCCACATCACAAACAAAACTGCATCTGGAATACTGCTGACTGACGTAATGCTCATTTTTTTCTCCTTCAGAGCCATAATAAAAAAATCTTCTCCTGTTTATGAACTGACCTATAGCCTCATACTTGAAAAATTTATATAGCTCTGATGTTTTGCACATCTCTGTGAAAAAACATGCATCTCAACTGTTTTAAAAATGACAGAGGATAAAAATGACAAGTACTTTCAATGGTCCAGCTAAAAGGTACCCAACGTGTTAGATCCTGAAGTTCCTAATTAATGCAGCAATGCTTTTGTGTTGAGCAGACATTTTAAAAATTAATTCCAAGTCAATGAAAAGAATTATAATCTTTCCTGTGACTTCAAGGGCTTCAAATCTGAGTTCTAACTGAACTTGCAATTTTCCAGATGTTTAAACTTATGTACATATTCATGTACATGAATGTACAATTCGCATGACTTTGCTCTCTTCATTTCTCAGTTTCTCTTCTTACCTCCCCTGTTTTTGTTTTGATGTGCCAAGTAGGCACTATTTTCCACATTTGCTTTTTTCACAAGCTTCCTCCAAGGGGCTTTCATCTGAGGTTAGCTGTATTGTCAACCCACTCTTGAAATTTGTCTATTTTCAGCAGATTTTTTCTTGCAGAGCAAGCTGCTAATTCTCATAGTAGAGGAACACATTCTCTGATGGTTCCTAAAGGACAGAAATTTTGGGGTTTGGAATAACCTCTACTGGCTACTTTGTGTCCTCAAATGTGCAGTTACATCTTGTAGCTTGCTCTAGCTACACCTGAATCTTCCTGAATCTTCTTGGGCTCTTACGTGCTCTTCAAAATTCCCTGGCAAAGCTGTGATTGATCATGAGGATGGGATGTAGGAATGCCTACACTACTAACTGGTGAAGTGCATAGAGGGAAGGAGTATGATTTGCTACAAGCCACTTTGAATCTAGGACATCCTGGCTGCCTCATAGTTTTACTGGCAATGAAGTTTGCTTTGGCCACTGGCCCCAGGTGTGCCCTGCACCTGTGTCCAGTGCTTGCTGCAGGAGGACACTGGGTCTTCCTCAGAGGGAGGTTGCTTTGTATGGTGCCCATGTTTGTGACATCAGCCTCACTGACACCAAGGGAGAGATCATCAGTGGTACATTCAAACATGTGTCTCCAGATTCCTGTAGATACAAAGCAAATTTCCACCAAAGAAATCCTGCAACCAGCTCACTGTATCACTGGTGTAGCTGTACCCATTAGATCCTCCAGTAAAAAGCCTGGTGCTAAATTGTAGGATTTTCAGTCCGTGTGAAACTTGTCTTAGACAGCATGAAGAAAATTTCTACGGGATTGGATGTCGTCTGTGCAGTTTAGGATTTTTCCATCTCTAGCAGTTGTTTGCAAAGAACTGGCTGGCTACAGAGCTCTTGCTGTTCTCATTTCCAGGTGACCACCTGCACTGAAGAACACTACAACCCTGACATCCACACTAAACCTAAAAACAAAACCAAAACCAAAAAAAGCCAGCAGAACAAATTAAGCGGACTGGCTAGCTTTGTCAAGGTAGTATCGCTTTATTAGAACTTTTAAGCGAATTTTGATCCTGAGTCTTTCACTACTAATTTAGGTCAATTTAAGGTTATTATATGAGCCAAAATATTATTTTGGCATCTCCACAAGGAAAGCATTATATATTTTTTAAAACAGTTACATTCTTACTTTCCTGTTTTGACATAGTTTGGTTTGAGTAGCACTGATCACTTGTGGTGAGCACAGTTATAGGACTGACAGTGAGTCTTCTATTGCTAGCTGGTTTCTTTAATAAAAACAACTCTATATTTTTTATTAGTTCTATAGGGTTATGTAAGTAGCCTATTACAATAAATAGGAGGCGCATTTGCCTGAAAATATGGATTTTTCCCTACTTGGCCTATGAATACTATGGAGTATTATCACTTTCACCCTGTAGACTGAACCATAGCACTGCATAATGCAACTTCAGCCCATTTTGAGATGACCGCAAATTGTCGTAATTTTTTGTTAGAGTAATGATCAAATATTGATATTTCTTCAGTTCATACAAATGGATAAAACCTTTTTACATGCTACTTAGTCAATAAATTCTGATGTTCACATTAGGTATTTGGAAATCAATGTAGTTTTCCTGTTATTCTTTTATGATTAAATCAATTGGGGTTATTTACTCATAGCGGAAAATATGGGTGATTGCAAACCCTACAGCCTGGTGAATTGCTTTCTCACTACTGTTGCCCTGTAATGAGAAGGTACAGGTTCTCTTCAGGGGTTGACTAAACTTGCTTATGTACAGAAGCCATTTGAGGTGCAAAAATTGTTTATTATTAAGGGCTAGCAGTGTTTCCTGCCAAAGGGCATCTTCGTCATTTGCCATTACATTAGCATTGACAAAGCATGGTAATACTAGAGCCCAGCAGTGCTGATCATATGGAGGAAAATAGCAGATACTTGGCAATTCAGCTTAAACCAGCACACTCTGACTCCTAGGTTAGAGACACCAGTTAAAAGAAAATGGAATAATAAAATGGATGCACAACAGGAATTTTGGAAATATTATTCCTGAGGACCAGAGCTATAAAAAGGTAGAAGATTGTGCATTGAATGGATTTATATTAAAAATTCTCATAAAAGCTGCAGCAGCGTAATCTGTATTCTGGATTGGGCAAAAGATTTTGTTTATATTTCAGAGGCAAGAATAAACATTAATTTGTGCAATAGCTTTAAGTAAAGCTACAGTTAATGCATTGGAATACAGAGCTTATTTTGCTGGAGTCTAAGTTCCCATGTTAATTGTATTTCTGTGGGCATTGTCCATACTTTTCTTTTGGAAGAAAAGTATGTGTATGTATAAAATGTACATAATTGGTTATTCCCTTCGTGCATTTAGAGAAAAACATTTCTCACGCATTAAAATTATGTGAGTTCAAGCCTATTTGATTAACTTAAAAACCAGTTAATCTTGGAATCCCACTATTCTTATTCGTGCAGCTCATTCTAGAACCTCAAATTTAGAAGCACTATGGTATGTCTTGTACCTGATGGAAAAATAGGTTTTTCATCATTTGAGACGCAGAATGTATAATCATTCATAGACAGAAACAGAATTTATCAGAATGTAGAGGCCCAAAGATCCCAAATCAGATTGTCTCCTGAAAAAAAATACTTTCCACACATGAAAAGTGGAACACTAGTGGGTGCATCATACTGCCTTGATTCACTAAGCCTTTTTTAAGTTTAAGCAGCACAAGCCTTCTCCAGGCTTCAGGAGGTAGAAGTGGTCCCTGCTTAGTTTTGTACCACTCAGGTGATTTACTGGATATAGAATACATCTGATAAAGAAAATTTGAATTTTGGGGAATGAAGGAAAAAATAGGATTTTTAAAGCAATGTCCTGGAAAAATATCACGACTGCAAAGCCTTTACCAAAATTATTTCTACGGCTGAATTTTAAACTTCTAAAATCTGGGTCTGTGATGAAAAAACTTAAAGACTATTAATTATGTCAATAGAACTGAGTGCCTATACAATAAAAGTCAGGTGCCAATTCATATTACTATGTCTTAAACACAAAGGTGAATTACAGCAAGCATAACAAGGCAGCAGTGTATTTAGATCTCGCTTAAAAATGAGTGGAGGTCATTTCTCTTTCTTGACAGCAGCAATCTCATAAATTGAGCTCATTGATGAATGTTTTAAAACATATTTTCTCTTTTTTCCTCCTCTTTTGACCCAAACAGGCAAAGATCAAATCCTCCTGTGCACAGAGGTGCTGAAGACCATAATTTCCAAAGCATCACTAGAATGCTGTTGATTCCTGTGGAAACTGGCCATCCAAATCTTGTAGTTTTGAGAAATTCAGTGAAGTGTGGAAACAAAGTGGGAACAGGAGGGACAAAGAAAGCATGTGGATTTTTATGCAGTTTCTATCTCTAGATTCAATGGTGCTTTAAAGTAAATAGCCAGATCTCAAAATCAACACCGGCATGAACTTAGACATTGAAGGAATGACTTAAAAATGTGAGTCTCATGGCTAAAATATTTGAAATGGACAACAATGAGTGACTGGAGGATGCAGTGAAGTCTGCTCCCAGGGGCTGCCAGGACCCCTTCCAGCAGGCACAGGTGTAATTCAGTTTGGAAGTAGTGAAGGAATACACAGGTCTCAAAATGTCTGAATGCTTAAGGAGCGCTGCAAATATTTTTTAGCAATAATTGACATACGCTAAACTGAGCTGATTCCTACCTTGACTTATACAACTGCAAATCTAGTTAATTCTCCTGATTTCACCATTGTACCAGAAAAGCAGAATGTGTCTCTGGAACCTTTAAAAAATTGTGTCAAAATTGATCACACTTCTGAAACAGCACTGCAAAATTCACACCTTCAATAAAGAAACTTTTCACTTATGCAGGTGACTTCTTAACTTCCTGCTCTCTCTCTCCTCTGTGAAATGACTCTGCATACCCTTACATCTTGCCAGCAAAAGGAGGCTTCCCTCACTGTTTGTGGCAGGGCATGTTCAGAGTCTGTGTTAGTGGCGAGCTGGAAAAGGGCTGCTTCCCTCCATCCCCAGTACTGTCAGCATTCCTCCTTCCTCACCAGCCTGGATCTGGCCAAGCATTTCAAGATAATTTCCAAACCTGGCTGTCCTTCAAGACATCATCTTGGTACAGGTTGCCAGTAAAATGCCGGTGGCCAGCTCCTTCTGGGTAAGCAATCTTCCTAATGAAAATGGGTCTGAAGTAATTATCAAAAATAGTGTTTTGCATATAAGCAACACAGTTAAATACCTTGATGGAATCTAGTAAATTTTAAGTACAATTTTTCAGGCTGTGACAGGGTCTTTGAAAAGCATTAGGAAATATTAGTGTTCTCTGATTGCAAGCTTGATTTGCTAATAAAGACAATACCTTACCCCAAAGGTTTTTTCCAGCTGCAGCCCCTGAAGCACAAACGTTGAGCATGTATCACACAGAACTGTCAGTTACTACTGGAGCCAGAAAATTGTTGTTTCAAATGTTACAGTACAGGAAAATCGCCTCTCTGCACTTGCTGCCAAAAAAATGACAGCTTAATTTATGCCATGCTGAAGCTACATTACAGAGCCATTCAGCCTGGCAGTTAAGTACACTCCATGCTCACATCTTTCCCCTGTGCAAGTGCACTGGGGAGAAATACACAGGGACTGTAATAAGGACAATTGGCTGCAGTGTTTTCCATGTCACTGGAACTAAATACAGGTGAAACAGTATCAGCAATAAAATACATCACCTGAACCTCATATGCAAAACACCTCTCGGCATGTGGATTCACAAATAATCAGGAAGGATGTGGGACAGAAATGTTATGCATGAAGTGGATTACAGAGAGGTTTGCTTGTGTCAGACCTCTGGGTTTTATGTAGAAGGGAGGTGCTGAGGTATTACCCATGCCTTTGAAAATTATGTCAGTATCCTTGGTTCAGACCTTCAAAACTTGGCAATGTTTACACTTTCTGAAATTAAAAATCTGACAGTATTAAAGCACAGCCTAGTGTCGATATTTGTCATCAAGGTTTTCAGAAGATATTAAAGATGCACATGACATTATTTAAAATGAACAATTATCCAAACAAATCCCATAAAATTATCATCCTAAATGAATCCCAAGATTGCTATGTAGTTTTTTAAGGCCAAAGCTTAATTTTGTTTGACATTGAAACAATGATCATCCATGTAATAGAATGAAAGGGAATCATCATGTCTGTTTTTCTAGTTAGTTTATTCATATTAATCTCATGGTAATTATGTCCAGAAAGATTGATCTTAAACAATCTTGCAAATGAAGAATTGTAATTCATTTCATAAACTCATCAAGATCAAAACCAGTTGATCTTGATGTCAGTTAATTTATTTCCCCTCTCCTTCCTTTTCTACTCAATGTTTGTACCAATATTACTATGTACAATATTAATGCTTACCTTTAGAAGGCTTTTGCTAATAGCTAACCCATTCACAGCAGACTGGCTTCACAGCCATTTTCTGAGGTGGAGGGCAGTAAAACAAAAGGCTTCATGAAATGAATCAAATGCACTGACTGAGATTTTTAAAGCCTAAATTGTCTTCTAATCTACCCATTCTTGTTTGTGCTATGAAAGCTACCCACAGTGAGTAGGGCTGTGTATAAAACCACTGTGGGTGGTTTGAAGAAAATATTTCTTATTAACTTGGAAATTATGGGTACAACTAAATAACTTCAGAATTTATCATAATATCAGGTCATTAGGCTTAGAACTGGCATGGTTTCTTTGGGAGATCTTGTGTCTTGTGTGGGCTTGTGTCCTCATCTATTTTAGCCTGAATGAAACATTTCCCATTCCTGTTTTCACGGAGTTTATAATTTGAGTGAACCTCAAATCAGGCAAAACAAAAATCCCCGTTGAAATGAGTGAAGTGTGTCTGTTGAACTAGAAATAGTCAGAAATTTTCACAGTCTTTATGCTGAATATTAAATCTTGTTCACTCAGAATCAAATGCTGGGAAGACTTTTATCCATGTAAGATGAAGTCTGCCATTTAGTAAAGCAAATCAAAATGAAAATAACATAATTCCATAATTTTACTTAAATTTCAACTGCAATTTAGTACATTAATAATAAAATATGTTTTAGTTTTTTCTTGAAACCTCTCATGAATTTCTAAATGAAACCTTTTTAAGCTTCTGTCATGTAAAACCCTATTGACTCCAAATTGGGCATAAAGCAAGGTTTTATCTTACAGCACTCATGCTTTTTTTTCTCTCTCTCTGTGTACAGCCCTTGAACCGAGTCACTATATTATTTGTGCCTGTTCATAGATTGACACTATCAAATCCATAATCTCTTAACACATACAGGGCACTTAACACAGGGCATTTTCTGTGTGATTAGGAATGCTGTAAATTATCCATTTTCATTTCATGAGAAATAGGTTCCTGCAGTACAAAGGTCTGTGCCAATCCTATTCTTTGGGGAAAGAAACATGACATTCTGTTTCTTAGGAGACATAACTCATTGCTAGTTCTACCACATAAACAACAGGCTCGTCTTTAGCGTGTGTGTCTCTACTTATACGGACGTATACAAATTGTCTATACTTCAGCTGCGTCAGGATTTAGAATATTATTATCACACATGAAATAGGGGAGGCAATGCACTACTAGAAGAATAAGTTTCGCACTCATCATGATTAACAACCAGTTAATCAGACACTGAGTGTGTTTCCTTGCAAAATTAGCCAACAAAGACATAGGAAGGTGCAGAGATGTCCCAGGTTTCAACCACATAGTCCTGGTAATTTAGTCTATTAGCAAGAAGAAAGGATTTACAAATATGACAGCTATATTTTCCAATTTTTCTCCTGAGGACACAAAAGCACACTGATGCTACACCCAAAGTCAATCTGAAACTCCTAGTTTTATAGTATTAGCTAAACTTCTGTGGTTTAGGTGAAGGATTGGAACTCTGAGAATCCACTTTGTCCTAGGAATTCCCTGAAATCAACAGATACTTGGTCATCAGGAAGGGTTGTTATATGAAATTTAGCATTGTAAGAGTGCTTTGGGCTTTTGAATTTCTAATTAATTAATTCTAAATGTAGTCCAACACAGTACTATTTGCAGTGAGGTTTCCTAGACTGTTTTTCTGTATGCTAAGGTGCCTCAAATCATGTTTCAGTAACAGAAACCTAGATGCATGTGGATGGCTCGCTCTCTTTTGTACACATTCTTACTAATATTGATGCTGTTATTGTTTGTTTTCTTATCTCATTGCTGTTTCCAGTTAATTATTCTTATTTCAACCTGTGATCTTACCTTTTGTGCCTTCAATTTTCCTCCCCAGCCCACTGCAGGGAGAAGAGGAGGGAAAATGGGGGACTGAGAGGGTGGTGGTTTGTTTTGGAGAGTCTCAGTGGGAGCACAAAATTGCAAAGTACCATTCCTAAACCACAACAATTGGGAAAGCCAGATTTTGCTTTCCTGCCTTGGGGTAGACTAATCCTTATGACATATGAAGTGTTAGGGCTCCATTGCAAAGGAAATAAATGGCTGTACACACAACTACATTTGTGTGTTGACAGTCTCAAGCTGACTTTTCTATACTGGAGACACCACCCGAGTATTGCCGCATTCCACGAGCAATCTTTCAATTGGAGCAGAAAATAGAATGACATAAAAGAAATCCTGTTTTGATTTTTCCCTTTTTACTAGGAATTTCAGCCTTTCCTGCACCTTTCAAACGCAACTCACATAGTCTTGATCTCATTAATGTAAATCATTAGGAAAATAAGCTACCATTAGATGTTTCTTCTTTCAGGAATATAACCCAGAGCCAATATCTCTAATATACAAACAAAAAAAAATTGTAAGGAAGATGGAAACTCTGGAAAGCCTTAATTTTTCATGCAAATGAGTGAATGAATGGCAAAATGGAAGAAATGCATCTCCACAAGCTCACTCTGAAAATGTGTGTGGAGAGAAATGCAGTGTGCAGCTGTCATTATGGCATCTATTGATTTCTGTAATGTCATGTAATTCTTCAAATACTTCAACCAGTTTTAATTTTGCTTTATTGTTAGGAAAGAAGTTTTCTAAAAATGGAATATGAAAATTTCAGGAGTGCTATTGCATCTAAGTGTTCCTTTTCTGACTCCAAGAAGTCCTAAACCACTTAAAATCATTCATTAATGGACAAATGATCTTGTTTTAATAACATAGTCATAACATCCTCTAATAAAAAAGAGCAGATACTGTAATAAAAAAAAACCCTCTAGTAATATGTCCATGTATTATTCTTATTGGCTTATGTTTAGAATCATAGAATGTTTTGGGTTGGAAGGGGTGTCCAAAATTATCTAATTCCAACTCCCCTACCATGGGCAAGAACACCTTGCACTTGATCAGGTTGCTCAGAGCCCCATCCAACCTGGCCTTGAATACTTCCAGGGATGGGGGATCCACCACCTCTCTATGCAACATTTCCAGTACTTCAAAAGCCTCTGAGTAAAGGATTTCTTCCTTGCAACTAATCTAAACTTACCCTCCTTCAGTTTAAATCCACTGCCTCTTGTCCTGTAACTATCTGCCAATACAAAAAGTCCCTCTTCCTCCTTTTTATATAAGCCTCCTCAAGGTGCTGGAAAGTGCTATAAGGTCTCATCTGAGCCCTTCTCCAGGGTGTATGACCCCATCTGTTTCAGCCTTTCCTCATAAGATAGGTGATCCAGCCCACTGATCATCTTCGTGCCCTAACATTTCTGGACAATAGCAGGTCAGTGTGAACATCAGCATTAGACCCAGGTCCTAAAATTCTACTTGTGTCAGTTTTTCATCTTCAAGGGTATGAAATTAATGGACCACTGGGACTAACTGTGGTCACACAAATAACTGTTTACTTGATCAGGCATGCAGACACATAAGTTTGTAGATGACATGGGAGAGCCACTTATTTTTTATTTTTATCATAAGTTTATTAAGCCTAGAATATAATATTTTAAGTATTAAAATGCAAACCCCCAAGTTATATTGTATACAAATATTTGACTTGCATAATTTAAAAAAATCCCATACGGTCAGCTGGAATTTTTCTTCCATTTTGTCAACTTAGGAAAAGGCAAAATATAAAATCCAGTCATGGCCCTCACCACCTCTATTTCTGACTGAACTACCCTCCTCTTGGAGAGGCTGAAGCAGACTACTTTTCTTTGGCCCCAAACACAAACTAGATAGAACTAACTGAGATAAGTTTTGTTGCTTGAAGCCCATGAAGCAGGTACTCAGACACCCTTCTTTGTACAAGTGATAAATGTATTGCAGACAAGGCAATGAACACCTGCACATGATCTTCCTTTCCTCAGTTTCCCCACCATTTGAGTGTATTCGGGACTGGTTATCCCCAGAGTACAGCACCTGTCCCCATCTTTAGTTAAGACCCTGTTGTCCTATCTGGATCCTCAGAAAAGCACTGATGGAGACTGAAATTTTGGCCTCATATTTGGTGTTTTTTTTCATAAGCTACTCTCATTCACACAAAATTATTTTTTGCTTTGTCCATCTAGAAAAACTGTTAGGTCATCTCAACTTAATGGAAGTATAACTTACAATCTGGGTTTTATTGTTCAATTGATATGTCGTTTTTTCTGCAAAATTAAATATTAGTTTTCTATCAAAATACTATATTCAAGCACAGAGGCAGTCTTTACAGTATCGAGATGATACTTTAACTCTGGCACAGGATTCAGTTTAGGACAAAATTCCATCAATTGTTTAAATATGCCAGTACACTAATCTGTTTGAAGGCTCAAAAGAAAATATTTAGTTTATTGTCTTAACTGTGTAATTCTGTGCACTAAGATGCTTTGCTTTTATTATTTTTATCAATCATGCTTTAAAAATAGTATCTTATACTAAAACTGAACCACTACAAAATATATACTATAAAATTTATTTAGCAACAAAAGTTATGTTTTTCAGTTTTGGCTTTGTTTTTTTTTTTTGGAAATGCTAGACATTGGAGGCAGTCTTCCTTTAAACAATCCTCTCTTAATAGTAAGTATTAAGATTTTCTTGTCATTCAAGAATATTGTAACACATATTTGGGAACAACTTCTTTTATTTTGTTTTTGACTACATCAAAGCAGATGGAGAAGAAGACAAGGAGAACAACTAAATGAGAAATGTAAATTCTTTCCTTCAAAATTGAAGTATTTTATAATAAACAAAGAGCTAAATTTCTAGTTGCTAAGAGACCTACGTCAAAACAACTACCTTTTCCTTCTAAATAAAGACCCAGCATAGGATATGATTTAACTCTTTGTTGTCTCCAGCTTTCCACACCGTAACATTGAAAATGAACAAGGAAAAATAGGTATTTTTCTAACTACAACAAAGACAGTTAATAAAACATGAGGTATGTCACTATTTTATTAGCTAATGGTTAGGATGCTATCAAAGCCTGCTTTTTTTTTCCTCAGGAAAAAAATGCAACATGTCAGAGGACATAAAATTAGTTTCATTTAAGTAATAAGATGAACTGTTTTCAGAATGTGACCCCTTAAAGAAACAAAAAGGAATGTTTTGAGCAATATGTTTAAGTAGTGCCTGTGTTGTACTGACTGACTCTTGCAGTACTGGTGTCTTTGATCCACCATGTAAGAGAATGTGTGGCTGCAGGCCAGCAATAACAACCCCAGAAACCTTTAAAGAGTCAGCAGCTTTTCCGTTTTCTTCCCTCCCCCTCTTTTTATGTCAAGGAAATCAAACACGCAGCTAAAGGGCATCATAAATATATCTGATCACTGTTCAGGGGGTTTCCAAAATGAGCCACTGGAGAGACCATCTTTATTGCAAGGCCAATCCCAGTTTTAATCAAAGCAAATGTGCTTTAAAACCTAGTTGATTAAACTGGAGTAAATGTCAAAATAAAGACCGGAGAACAGTATTTACAGAGAAGACATGTCCCTCTCATTTGCACAGTGCCAAGGACACATTCCTGCACTGTTCCAAAAGCTGTCCTATTTATCAGGAAATTTTTCCAGTGCCCTCTTCTGGACCCTGGGAGATGATGAACACTGTACTTTCAGCTAGCTTTTCAGCTGCTTCAGTGTCTCCACAGATACTTTGCATGTCTGTCTGACTCAGCTTTCAGTGAGCCTCCCTCCTTCCCTTCCTTAGCCACAGGACTATGAACTATAGTTACTTATCACTCTTTGAGTCTTTAAGCAGTTCTGCCTGTGAAGCCAAGCTTCCTCACCTAGAAGCAGCACGTGTGGTGTGAGTGTTCCTCCAGCTGACCTTGTCTCGCTGCAGGTCTAGTGGAAGGGAAAAATGCCAACTCTGTTTGATTTAACTTCAGCTCTATAGACAACATGCCATCTAGGCGATAATTTCTGACACTAGAAGAGGTGAAAATCGACACCTGCTTCCAGATTCTTGCTGACTGCCGAGATGCTTGAGACATTTTGCCAACAGAGAATAGAATGTCAAAAGACAGGAGATCTAGATCAGCAGCCTGTGGGAAATTTGATTGTTACCAGTCTGAACCACATTAGCACAAGTGCTGTGCTTTACCCATCATGAACAAATGGGGCATAAAAGTTGTATGCAGAGGAAACTCATCTAGTAAGAAAAGTCTAAATATCCTGAGTAATTGAGTGGTAGCTGGCAAAAACCTGATAAACATCAGGGGAGTCAAATATATAGCAGCCCTCCTGCCAGAAGTTGCCTCTGTTTCTTCCAGCTTCCTTATGCACCTACAACATTTTAGGATCTATGTGGTTCTCCAGTTTCTCCTCCTGAGTACTTTGATTATCAAAGAATCATGGGACAGTTTGGGTTGGAAGGGTCCTCCAAAGATCATCTAATCCAACACCCCTGAAATGAGCAGGGACATCTTCAACTAGATCAGGTTACTCAGATACTCAGAGCCCCATCCAACCTGATGGTGAAAGTTTTCAGGGATGTGGCATCCACCTCCACTCTGGGCAATCTGTTCCGGTGTTCTACTACCCTCATCATAGAAAAATTCTTCTAATCTAATTTAAATTGATACTCTCTTAGTTTAAAACCATTACCCCTTGTGCTATTGCAACAGTCTGTGCTGAAATCTGTTCCTTGTTTACCTTGATTCACTTAGACATAAGGTCTATCCATCACTCTGTACTGTTTGGTGAACCTTCACTGGGAAATATGTGAAATTTGAGATCCTCGGCCTTGTCTGAAGCTCCAGTCCTTTCAGAAATATAAATGACCTCCAAATTCTGTCCAGCCTTAGGACCGTTTCAGTCATAGTGATCATAACACTAATGAGTTGTACCTCAACATGCAGAAGCCTTCAGTGTTGTGAAATGGGTTCCACAAGCGCTCTGTTTTCCCACTTTGCTTCTATTACTCATCTAAGTTCATGTTTCATTCATGTTTTGTGATTTTTTAGGGGATTACATGCAAAAATTTTATGGAGTATGGTTTTGTCATATTTTTTGATGAAGTTGACTGCTGTGGGGCTGAGTAATCCTTTCCTCCAAACATTGTTGCTATGCTTGTGTTCAGTAATTTCAGTAATTCGAAGGACACCAGACCAGTGCAGTGCATTGTAAATTTAATTCAGATAAATGCTACAATAAATGACAGTAGACTTTGCTCAGTAATTTAAAAACACTTTTTAAGAGAAGGGAGAAGGTAGCAGAGAGGGCCCTGAAAGGCCAGCTGCTGAGTCAGGTGTATGACATGACTCTCAAACACTCAAAATATTTTGATGGGTAAGTTCGGGGGAAGAAAGGAAGAGGGAGAAATGTTGGCTTTCAGTTATTGGCAGCCCTCTTTCAAAAGTATTGCAAGAAATATCGAGCAGGGCTGGAATATAGAACTGCAAGCATGAGTTAGCCAAGTTAGAGACACACAAGATGAATACAATTTTTTCCTTAACAGCTGGCATGAGACAGCTTATCCTTTTGTTTTGATATTATCACCATATAAACTATCTTACAGGTACACATAGAAGTAGTCTAGTTTTGAAACCAGTTCTCCCACAAGATGAGTTCCTGAATTAACCTGTTAGTAAACTGGGGGCTATTTAGTATTAAACTTGGCCTCTGGGGGACAGCAGCCCATATTTGGGAACAATGCTATTAGTATTTACATAATGATCATCAGTCACTATTTGCAGTTTTACATACCTTTGTTTTCTTAGGTGATAATTCTGTGTTCCCAGTAAAATACATGTATGTTGTTAATCTATAAAGACAGATATAAGAATTTACTTATTTAATCTCCCATTTACATGCTCTCTTATGATGGTAATATCCATCTTCTACCAAAATCACAACCCCAATGCCACCTAAATGAAATTTTTTGATCCAAAATTATTATGGGAATGGGATCAAAACCAAAAACCAAATCACAAAGGGTGTTGTAACTGGTTATTTAGGCCTGACTGTTTTGTAAGGCATTTGCAGATGTTCCAAGTCAGCTTTTCTTTTTAAGCTGAATAAGAAAGCTTGTTCCCTATACTGAATGCTATGTCAAAGCAAAATGTTTAGATGTTTTTTTGCTTCCTATGGCAGCTGACTGCCACTTGTGTCTGTCACATCACCATTTTGTGCCTCTCCATTGAATGAAGTGACACTTCTGAGGGTCAGTGTGGATCTCTTCAAACCTAAAATAGCTGACCAGTGTCCACAACCTGTTAAATCAGTAGAAGCTGAGCTGCTTCAAGGAAATTGCGTCAGAAGTTTGCAATGCAATAAATGAGATCAGAACCTGACCCTCCTCATGACAGGTGATGGAAGAATAACAGAACAGCCTTGTACCTTTAACCTCCATTCCTTCTCCCACAAACCAGACAGATATTTATGGAAAATATTTATTGTAAGAAAATGTCTTCTAGAAAAATAGCAGATATTTAATATTTATTCTGCCCTGAGACAGTAAGAAAATTTATTCATAATTTAAAAATTTTGTCTTTATGAATGTTTCTTGTAACTACAGCCATGAATGTTAAGTGTTTCTGGCAGTGCCTTTGTCACCTCTCACGTACGTTACCCAGAGGCAGCCAGAGGACAAGAGAAAAAGTTGTTAGCATGGGATAAGTTCACTGGAAAACAATAAGCATGACAAAAGACTGAGCAAGTAATGGTTCAGAGATAGTTGTGGATATTAACTGACATGGGATTTAACATGTCATGCCTGCCATAGGGATTGAGAGCAGAGCTGTTCTGTGAGCTGGATGCAGCCAGCAGTGTAAAACAGGAAAGCAGAAGGAAAAATGCTTTAAATAGAACTGTTTAAAATGAGAGTGGTCTCTTGGCTCTCTAGGCCACGGGGTCTAAACTAAAGAAGGAGTGCCCTAGGCAAGAAAAGAAAACCTGAAGTTAGGGAGGTGATGAGACCATGGGGATCAAAAGGATGTGGGGATAAAAAAAGGGTGGGAAAGTCAGAGCACTTCTGTAGTGGAGAGGAAGTTAATGTTTTTATGTCTTTATGTGCAAGTGTTTTTTGCTACCTTTGTATGGACCTGTAAATAGCTCTTTTTGCATATGAACGGTGAGAATGTGTTTATAATGTTGGTTTAGAATGCTTGCCTTCTTTGTTGTGAACAAACTGAAGGACTCAGGAGAAAACAATCCTAGTGAGAAGGTAGGAAACTACTGAGAAGATTGGGGGAAAGGGTTGGTGCCAGCAACTGTTTGTGGAAGAAATGGGACTGGAACACCTCCTATACCTTCTGGGCAGGAGGGCTGAAGTGGACTGACTACCCCTGAAATGACCCAAGGATGCAAAATTTGAGTGCTGTCAGGCCAAATAAATCCAGAAGTATCAGTCCCAACATAATTTTCTAAAACAAGGAGATGTTCTGAAGACTACCGCTGTCCATTGAAGAAGGTCTTTTTCTTGGACATGGAACCTCTTGCTTTCCACTCACTTTTGAGTAATTGTCAGCTGAAGAAAGTTCCCTTTGGGAATGCTGGGTTGCAATCCTGCCCATCTATGGGCGGAGAAGAAAGGACAGGATGGACCTTATTTCTAAATAAGCACATTCATGCAAACTGTATAGGAGTCTGTTCATACAGACCAAAGTCAATACTGTTTATAATTGAGCTAATGATATATTAACTTTCTTTTATCATAGTCAGAAGCCTAATTGTTTGCTATAAGATATGAGTTTCACTACTCCATATGTCAAGTATGCCAGATATTCAGAGGAGTGGCACACGGAAAGCTTTACAAAATTGGGTTGGGCGTTTAGCTTTATTTTATTTCCAGTTTTCGTTCCGTGTTTTTTAACACTTTGTCACACTTTGACTTTGTCACAGCACTTCAGACACATGACCCATTCAGTGGTGTGGTTCAGTGTTAGTCTAATCAAAACATGTTAGTCACATGAATATTTGTGAAACGCACAGATGACAGCTTCACTGTATGCATCCAGGATGAACTATCTCTTCAAGTGAATGACATCAATGTAATCTCTCTGAATTCAGCAAACTATAAGTCATGTCAGCTATGTTCTACCAACTTTACAAGACTGTAGAACCCTAATCAATCTCACAGTCATGTTTTTAATCCAAAATGTTTAACCTTGCCCATTTACAATGTCATGCCTTGAAACTCGCATAGCAAACCAGACTCATTTCCTTTCTTAGAAATTGTCATTAATAATTTCTGTACTTGCTGACTCATAAACAATATGATTGTCAGGGAAGTGTACCCACTTCATGAAAATTACTTTCTTATAAAGAATATTATTTTGGGTATTATTTTAAAGTGCCTGAAAGCAACATAAAATGAAACATTAAATATTAGAAAGATGCATTACTCTATAAAGGATAAAGTATTTTTCTGATACATCCACAATTTAGGAGGACAATTTAATCTTTTAGCCACAATGGTTAAATACCTCATAATGCTTATATGTTAAAGCTGCATTGTGAGATGGAAGCATAATCCTGTCAAATAATTTGCATATGGCGTGTTGGCGTATTAAGTTCTCTGTCATAATTAGATAATTAATTTTAAATTGTGTAATTTTAAAAGAAGATAGGAAAAAAAAACCCCAATAAAATACTCAGAATTCAAAATACCAGATTTTACATTGTGAGACACGATCAAACAGAGAATCACACAAATATATCACATCAATGAAGCTATTAAGTATATTTTTGCACTAATTTCAGGGGCTATGCTATTAAGGGATTACAGTATAGGCAATATTTTCCAAGACTAAAGAATGTTCCACTGTATGGTAGGTACTGAAGAGAGGGCTAATGAGAAAAAGAGTGATTGTGACAAGCAATTATGTCACCTATGTGAATGGCTTAATTTTCTAAATTAGCCACTTTGATAATTATGACATCTCATTTGTCTTTTAATTCCATGAGCTGTGAAGTTTACCTTTGATTTTTTTTTCCAATCAGATAAGAGGCTTTGATAAGCCAAGGGTCTATTATGTGCCTGAAAAACTCACATTTCAGTCTGCTCATCTGCTTGAACTGGAGAAAATAACACTCTTCACAAGAGCTCTCCAAACAAGGCTTCCACTCCTTCTATTGGCGCTAGCTATTAAAAAAATATTTGCTAAGCAAATTAATAATGTAAATAAGACTGCAAGTGGGAATGTTTAGTCTGCTTAAGAGGGAAGGCAAACAAACTGTTTTCAAGCACTTTTTAAACCACTTGAACAACAGGCCATTTGCATACAAGCAATTAGCATGTTAATTACAAATGATTCTTATCCACTCATTAGAACATTTCTGAGATTCACTGACAAATATGGGTCTTTCTTTAATTATCTTGACTCATAGGGGAGTGATAAAGCTTGTATTTAATTAAATTAAAAGGAAAGAATAGTATTTCAAAGAATTAAAAGGAAAGAGTAGTATTTAAAAGAATTAGGTCTGATTTGGGATTTAACTACAGCCATTCTTCTAACTTCTGCATTCATGAGTAAGACAAATACCTACAGTGGTATGTATGTTTTATATAAGGTATGGAAAATAAATATTTCAGGCAATTTTTGAATATATGTGTATCTCAGCCTTCCTTTTCCTTCACAGAATAGGTATGTAATTTCTTTGCAGGGACCAGGCTATTAACTGTGGGAAAGAATACAATAGTTAATGACTTACGGAGGAATCTGACAAAATAAAATGCCATTTAACACATAAACTCATTTAGTGCCATCTTCTCCTCTCTATTTGGATGTGCTGGTTGCTATTCCAGCCCAGAGGGAACAAGAGTGGACAGATTGTTCTTTTCAAAATAAAAATACGCTGCATTGTCATTATTTCTGTCATGCCTTCATATTGGCATGAAATCAGCAGGAATCAATGAAAAGTAGGCTTTGCTCTCTGATAACAGCCACAACCGGGCAGAATACAGTCCAATTACTTTGATCAGGATGTCAATATTTGTGATATCAAAACACAAGTCATGCAAGCTTTGTAGTGGACAAAAACTATGCTGCTTGGTTGAAAAGCAGTAGCAGGTATGACTCCTCATGTAAAGTGCTTGTAGGGCTCATACTCAGTGCCTTTTCTGTTTATTTGCTATATAGAAAGGGAGGTTTTTTATTGCTTGTTTTTGCCAAAAGCATTTTCCACTTTTATTCTAAAAACTACACAGATGTAGGAAGGACATTACAAACTCTCTTGGCCGATGCTAAATGATGTGTGTGCAAAAGTTATTGCTGTTCTAAACTGTCTTTTAAATGATATTGAATCCCTCTGCTCTCCAGTAAGTACCTAGGTGAGACACCAGTTAACAGTGATGATAGACTAAATCACAGCTTCATGAAAGTAGCCAATCCACTTGAAATGTCATGTGTGTTTTTGCAGTATATTCTTTTTCTGACAAGTTTGAGTGATGATAATGCTTTTGGAAGTGTATTTAAAACAAAGGTTTTTAATTTTTTTAAAGCCACATACACTTCATTTGGTTTGCTCTATTTTACCAAAAAAGTAATTAAAATCAAAACTTCCTGTGTTCTTGTTAGCTTCCCCTTGAAAATTCAGATGAATTCAAGGAAACCTCACCTATAAGAATCTCATTTGGCATGAGATACAAGCTAATGTCCTCAGTGTGCCCACATCTCCAAAGGTTTTGTGAAAGTTTGCAAAAGAAATTACAACAGGCTAGGAGACATCATAACAACAGGTTACTGGGCTCTTTTTCAACCTCCTCTTCTGCATTTCTCTTCTGCCATTTCTCATTCTCTTCCTCAGTCTAGACCTCCTGAAGCATCTAAGCATCCCTGAGTTTGTTTTGCAATATGTGGAACAACAGCACAAAAATGGCACAGTCTTGTGTACGAGAGTTAGACTAGATGGTACCATGAGGTCCCTTCCAAGCCAAATGATTCAGTGATTATGTGATTATTATTCACTTATTTTAAAATCCTGAAACAGAAACATTTGTTTGAAATACCTGGAAGAGAGAATTTTTATTATGCACAGTTCTTACCATCTGCAGTTCAGCTTTGTAAAAACTGAGTATTGAATAACTATAATACAATAAATCTTTCTAAACACTAAAAAGGAAAAGAATAAAAAACTAGTGCTCATAATTTTATTTTTATTTCTACAGAACACTCTTTACCTGCTCCAGGCCCAGACTTTTATAGATGGACATTGAGTAAAGCCATTATATGGAGATGATTGCATCTAAATTGTATATTAGAACAAACCTTGGATGCCAGCACATATTTTTATTAAGCCATTCATAAAGGAAAGTCAACTATTGAAAAAAAAAACAAACAACCAAACAGTGTCTTCACCACACAGGCATTTGAAACATCTTAAAAGAAATACTGGAGATATTTTGCAATGTAACATAGAAAAAGCAATCAACCGTATTTGGACAGAAACCCCACTTTATTTCCCTATAATTCCTCATAAAAAATGCTGCAGAAATCAATTCATTTCCTTGTCTGTTTGACTTGTCACTTTGGTCTCTGAAATTTTTCTCTTGTTTCTCAAGTTTACTAAATTAAACAACTTTTCTTCTCCCTATATTTTCACAGCCCTACTTATAACTCTGGCTATTATTTCTGACTCTTTGCACTTGAATCCATTCAGAATGTAGGATTTGCTATTTCAGCCATCAGATTCTTCTCTCCCTAGTTCTGCCTTCCCTCTATTTTTTTTGCTCATAAGTGTTGAATTGCTAATTTAATAACTGCTCTTACCTCTTCTAATGTTTCTTCTGAAATTCCTACTACATCTCTACTTTCCTGTCTCAGTTCCTGTAGAAGTTACTACTTAACTTATTTCCATTTCCAAGGGAATCTTTCCAACCATGCAGGCATATTGTAAAGGCCCTAATTCTCAGTCAGGTGGGAGATTCAAAACAGCACGGTTTTCCAGAGTTTGTCTCCAGTCAAAATCTCCAATATTGGTGTCTAATTATAACAAGTACAGGTCACAGTAAGAGCCAGTGAGTAGAGCCCTTGCACATTAACCTATAGAAAATAAATCTATAGACCTGGGTTTTGTGGATTAATTTCCCACAAAAGTAAAGGAGACTTATGGATGCATTTATGAAACAACCTCAAATCCACTAAAACAGAATATTCAAATAAAATATCAATATGCACTACAGATACAGGTTATTTCAGACATGCAAGTGGTCAATCTTTAGATTTAGAGAAGCAATTGTGTGCTATTTAATACTTGGGAGTTATTTGCCTGCTGACTTACTCGAGCTTTCAACAGCTGTGCTCTCTCAATTTTTGTGTTTTATTTTCTCACAACTGCTCTACCTTGACCAGGAGGAGCCTTGAAGGACAGCTGGAGTGACACATTGAGTCTGATTGATGGCTGCAGGACCCAGATGGTGAACTCAAAAATGTTGCTGGCAGATAGTTTTACTGCTGGAACAGTTTGGTTTTTTCTGCGGTTCCCTTAGCTGATGCTTTACTAAATGCTGAGCAGTCACTTCTTGGCTAAGGTCCATCCAAGCTGCATTTGGATCTTGATGGAATGGCTACAACCTCATAAAAGTTCATTGTTTTTATTCATTCTTACTCATGGAGAGTTTGCCAGCTTGCAAGCACTTGTATTCTTAGGAATTCTTCAAAATAGCTGCCATCAATGGGATGTTTTGACTTTACTTTTACTGTAGAGAAAATCCTGTCAGAAAATCTTTGTCATGCTGTTTATATATACTGTACATTTTATGTGGAGTTATTTATAGAGCTGTGAGAGTTTTGAAAGACTGGAGCTCTCTTTGTTTAACATGTCTTTCAAACCAAAAGCATATCACAGGTCAATAAAAAAGTCTCCAAGACAAACATTTCTTTTCTAGAGTAATCCTTTCTGACTAGTCTTCTGAAACTTCCATTCATACCATAATATACAAGTTCTGGTGTTTTTCAGGCTCCTTTTCCTTATGCTTAGTTTTATAGGTTTTAATCCGTCTCAGACTGATGGTTTCAACAGTGATTTTGTGTAAATGTAATATCCCTCACTGACGGCTCCTCAAGCCTTGTTTGTCTACTCAATCACTGCTGACAAAAAGATGCCACTGAATGTTGAAATTCTGACCCATAATATTAAAAATGCAGTGTGTGAAGGAAAACATACAACATAAGTCTGCAATCCTGAAAAACATTAGGCAATACTGACTCTGTCACAGCAAATTTTGCCTAATTTGTGCATGGGCCTGTGCTGTGGGGTTCAGTTTGGTAGTTTTTTTCTTCCTCTTTGAGTAATCTGTCTAAAAGCTACTTATAGCATCAGAAGAAATTGGTGTCTTTCAGTTCTTCTCCTAGATTTCTAGGTAGCGCTGCTGTGTTCCATTCAATATCAAACAAATGCCCCAAGTACATGATATGCATTTTGAAAAAGGCAATCAGGGATCTCTACATTTCTAATATTACTCTATGGAAAATAATGACATAAAGAGAAAGGTTTTTAAAAGAACCACTCACTGTGCGGCCATAAGGCATGAAACATGAGAGTGCTAACAAGCAATAAAATAAAATTATGTTGAACTATTTACACCTAAGGACCTAATATAAAGCCTACTAAAGCCAATTGGTTTTTCATCTTCTTTGCTGGTTCAACTGTTGAAAAACAACAGTTTTAGAGACTAATCCCAGGCAAGTAGCCATTAGCCAAAAATATGTAACTTTAATAGATTTATTGTTACGAATCTTTTGAAATTAAAATCAAGACTTAAACAAAAAAATGGTTGGTTTTGTAGCTTTCTTTTATAGACTAATATCTTTCTTTCAACTGTTTAGGAATAACATTTTTAAGAAATCTGTCTATTATGTTAATGCCAGTTTTTCTTATAATAACAGCCTCAATTCCCCTGTTTTTCTCATCTTTGATAGATAAGAGAATTTGGACCTTTAAATCTAAACTAATACAAAATGGGGCAATTCAAGACAGGTATTTCAAAGCAGAATGCAGCAGAGGAGGAGAACTCCCCATCTCTGGAGGTGTTTGGGAAGAAAAGAAGAAAAATAATTCTGGCAGGTTTCAACAATTCTGACAGCAGTTCTGAGCTGCTTAGAAAAATCACCAGCTGAAAAGAAAAAAAAAGAATGCAGCACAGGTAAGGCAGGCAAAGGGTGTTAACTACAATAAATACAGTTTATCATATGGTTATAGAAATTTATTACAGGGATATCAAAATATATATTTAGTATAAATATCTATAAATGTATATCCAGAGGCATAAATATAAATCTCTCCATATAAACGCCAAGATTTCTTCACTCTCTGTTGTCACCAACAGATTTGATATTCCCTTTCAAATCCACATCTAACAACAGCACTATTTCCTCTTAGATTATTCAAGATCTGCTTAGAGTGAATTTTCTGCTATTCCCTGTGATCTTTTATCTAACTCCCTTACCTGTGTTAATGCATTCATCATTCTCTCTTTATGCTGTCATCTCTGTTTCATTGTCACTCTCACCAGCACATTGTTTGCATCCATCCCCTAGTGTTTTTATGCTCTGCCCTGTCATGGCAGGAAAAATATATGGTTTGTTATTCATGCCCTCCATAGCTTGTTGAGCTGTTCCATATTGCCTTTTTAGGCATTCACCTTTCAGTTTCCTTCTATTAATAAATCCTAACATTAGAATCAATTCAAATAAGGTAAAAATATCCAAACCTATTTTTTGGTCTCTTTTTGCAAAAAACCCCAAGATTTCCTGCGGAAGAGTCTGAAGTCATTACCAGTATTTCAGAAGATAAAGTTTGTAATTTTTTTACAATTTTAATCTTCTATTAGCAGGGATGAGAAATGAAGGTAGGCTGTTAGAAAGGAGGAGAACTAATTAAGGTCTCTGGCCAGAAAATTGTACCCTGTATTACACATATCTCACTGCATTTCCTTCAGTTACTATCACACCAGTGATTTTTACAGTGTCCTGCTGTACCAGAGAAAGATGCATTTATAAGGAATTTATATAACTAAAAATTAAAATTTTAATTCAATAATTCAGACAAGGTCTTTCTGACCATCCTCTGTGGTCGTACATACCTCATGCAGACATAACATTTAGTGATTGGTGAGTCCTTATGGGCTGGTTCCTGGAAAATGCAGTGTCTTCTGCAAAAGAGGTAGATAAGGTGGAATGCTGCCTGTGGGAACTTTGGCAATACAAATTGAAATTTGTTAAAAGATAATGAGTTAAGTATTTAGCAAGAAAGGAAGGAAAGAAAGAAAGAAAGAAGAAAATGAATGAATGAATGAACAAAGAAAATAATTTAATGTTCCAATCTCTTCTTTAATTTGTTGATGTAGCTATTTTTTTATTTCAAATTTATTTGTTTAATGAATTGCTGTATTTGTAGTGCTGGACCCATTCAAATAAATGAAAATGTTGCAATGAAATTGTAGTGGTTTGGTCTAAAATACTCAGAAATATAATAAAAACTAAATTCAGCTTACAGGTTGGTTTGGGCTTTTGCTGGTTTTTTTTTTTTTTTTTCTTGCAGAGTTTGAAATCTTTAGTTTTCACCAGTACATCTTGATCTATTCACTTTTGCTCCTGAAACCTGGAGGCTTTTTTCCAGGACAAAAAACCATGTTAAAACCCCAAAATTACCTTCTAGTCCATATTTTTCTCTCTTAAAAATTAGTGGTGCTATTAATTTTTGTCTTACTGGAACTGATTCACCCAAACAGTGGAGCTGTTTGATAAACCTTATTCTTGAAAGTTGGTAGTTATATTATCAGTTTTACAAAGGATAATATCCTGATAATTAATACACTAATTTAAAAAATCTAGCTTGTTGGGATTTGTAAGTCATGGTCTTATAGTTTTAGTTTCATTTTTGCACCCAGGGAAATAAATGCTAGGAAAAAAAAAAAAAAGGCTTTCTGCTATGTGATAGTCTCCTGAAAGTCTGGGGTCTGATTCAGAGGGAGATGAATAATAAACCAGGTAATGCCAATATATTGACAATGCTGAAGTGGTTGTCATGTACGTTCTATAAAGCGTATGCCAAAGAAAAATGCTGGCAAGTGCTGTGTTGAAATATCAGCTTAGTTAAAGGATTCATCATGAACCATTTGTCTTTTACCCTTCCCTCACTAGTGCTGCCAGCAATTCTCTGTCTGCCAAAATGAGAAAGGGACAGCTGCCAAAGGGATGGATTTCAAAGCGTGATTTTTTTGTTTGTTTCAGTTTTGCTCTCCCATCTTTGAGATTTTTTTCCCCCAATAAAATGCAGCATGCTGGATAATAAGAGTTAATCAGGAAAGCTGTTAGCTTTGGAAACTCTGTTTAGGCTGACTTTTCCCTGAGTCTTTACACAGGAAGGGATGGAAGACTTATAGACATTTCTGACTTCCACTAAAAGGATCTCTGTATCCAAAGCAAATCCAAGCCAGAAAATATGTAGTCAATAGAAAATGCCCACAAAAACTGGTGGGTCAGGAGTACTGACTTTCTGCATACCTCTGTGAAACATCTGTAAATCTGGCTAGTATAGGAGCCTACATGCAATTTATAAAGAGGTTTCCCTCAGTGTGCTGTGTTGAAGGGATGAAGAAAAGTTTGCACTTCCCAGTAGCACAGGAGAAAGTTGCTGGCTTGGTAACTGGACCACCTGAGGCAACAGTGGCCCAAAAGGACTAACAATATTAGAAGTGGACTTTTTAGGTAAGGGCTTAGTTTTCCAGAGACCAAGGCAGGATGAGTCTGCAATGAAGGAAATGTTCCTGCCTGACTGCAGCCTGCTGCTTAAGTCCAACAGCTGCAGTGTACCTTCTCTCCTGCTTCCTTCTGCTCCCAGCATGATTCCAGCATGCTCCCATTTGACATGGCTGTGGCCTGTAGTCTCCCAGCTCCATATCAGACATTCCTTGTATGTGAAGGCAAACCAGAGGGTAACACCCTTCCCCTCCACAACATCCTTCTATAAGGAATATTCCTCAGTGCTAACACAAGAACTTGGAGATTGAAGGGAGCTTTGTCAGGCAAAAGTTTTGTATGGGGAGGCTCTGAATTACAGATTCGACAGCATGGTAAGGTATTTTTCACCACTAAAATACTTTTTCAACCTCTCTCTTACTTTCACGTCCTGGGGGCTTATGTCCTCACTCTACAGGTGTTTGCACTTCTGCCCACCTAATAACATTCTCAAGTAATAATTTTGAGTGTTTAAACTGATGAATAGACGTGGAAACCAAAGAAGTGCTGAGGTGTAAAGATGCCTGTGACTTGAAGCTAAAGTCTGTTAAAATACCGTGTTGAAAAGCTGAGCCAATGCTCTCAATGAGTGGAAGACTGCAGTGCAAACTCACTTCTTAAACTAGATATTGAGGAATCCATATGGCAGAGCAGCTGTAAGACACAAATGCATAGTAAAACACGGTGTAATGGAAAGTAGTAATTGTGTTTCTCATAGACGTACTTGTTTTGCTCCTAAGGTCAGCTGCAGAATTAAACTTGCTTGTGGAATATTTAGTATAAGTGGAATATTTTAGTAGAATGGACAAAACTACTGATGAATCTCAAATTTGGTCCCCCTCCCATGCAAGCTGGCTTACACAAGGGTCGTATAGAAATGCAAATTCCTATGGATGAATGTTGATCTCAATGATAAAGAATAAAAAAATTAATTAGTTTTTATACAGCACTCTGGGGACAACGTTTAGACTTAATCTTGCAAATAAACTTGCAATGCCTCACTGTTATTGTCACCAAAGTTTGAGCTATGGCTCATAAAGGCATCCAGCATACCTTTACAAGGCACACAGTCCCCAGGCTATTTACTGCTGACACTACCAGCCTTTTGTCCATTCTGCCGTAAACAAAATGGAAGACCCAGAGTTGCCGGCTGTTCAACAGATAATGGCAGGGTTGCTTTTTTTATAGTTCACCTACCATACTCATGTGCAATTGAATGTGTCTCCCATACACTGCTCTTGCCAATTCTGTCTCCAGCAATTATCCTGTCCTAGTACTCCATTGCAAAGTACCTGCCAATAATGAGGGATTTGCAGGTGGCAGCTACAAAGTGCTGCTTCTCCCTTCTCTTTGCAGGCACCATGTGGTGGCAGCTGAAACGTGATGGCGCTGATGTTGTTCACACAGGAGGTCATGACACAGGCCAGGGCAACAACTCTGCCTCTGTTTAACCTAGTCCAGATGACAGTCATGCTCTCTTTTGTCCATTATCTTCAAGTGAGGATGAGTGCTCTCTTCATCAAACTAATTACAAGCCACATGCTGATTTTTTTTCCTTGGTTTTTGCATTTCTCCGATTTTAAAATTCCATTTTGATGTAAGTCTTTTGGGTGCAGGAGTTTTCAGGTGATGTTTTAGCCAGGAAGTGAGTGTGCTGCTTTTACTGACCACTGAAATTACTCCAGCATCAAGCAGGTCCACTGCTGGGTAAAAACCACATGCTCACAGAATGACTGGGATGGAAGGGATAGCAGGAGGCCTCTCATCCAACCTCCTGCTCAAAGCAGGTCAAGCTTGAATATCTGCTCCGGCCTGATCTTGAAAATCTCCAAGGATGGGGACTACAAACCCCCTCTTCATCCACTGCTGAAGAGTCCTCACAGTGAAAGTGTTCTTTATGTGAAGTCTGAATGTCTGTTTTTTTCAACTTATTCCCTCTCATCCTCTCAGCACACATGACTGTGAGGAGCATGGCCCTCTTTTCAGTAGTCTCCCTGTAGGCACTGGCAGGCTCCCCTGAGCCATCACTTCTCTGGCTGAACAAGCCTGGCTGCCTCAGCCTCTTCTCATTGGGCAAGTGCTCCAGCCCTGCCTGTCTTGGTGGCACCCCACTGAACTTGCTGCAGGTTATTCATGTTTAAGTAGTAGTGGGGGCCCAAAATTGGATGCAGTTTTGTGTATGCAGTCAAACATAGTGCAAAGTAAAAGTGGAATATAATCTACTGTTTTTTCTCCTGTTAATAGAGCCCAGCATGTTGTTGACCTTCCTTAATGGTAGAAGACACCCTGGCTCATGCTCAGCCCATAGTTTACCAACATCTTGCGTGCCTTCCCAGCAGAGCTGCTTCCCAGCAGAGCTGCCTCCCCAGCATGGCAGACCTCAGCCTGGATTAGTGCAAGGGATTAGTCCATCTCAGATGCAGGACTTGGCATTTGCCCTTGTTGAATTTTGTGAGGTTCCTGTTCCATTTCTTGCAGGCAAAGTCCCGAGCACCTGCCACCAAAGAGCAGCAACCTCAGAGAAAGAGATGTCTTCTTCTGTGGCCCACAGCTGCAGTGCTCAGAAATACAGGGACACCAGTTCATCCTTCCCATCACCAGACAAGCCTATTAGCCCTGGATCTAGTAGATCTAGATCTTACCACAGCTGGGCAGTGTGCTTCTAAAGACAGAGGACTACATAATCAAAATGCACCAAATACTGGATAAACTGCAAGTTAGCAGGCTTTGAAATTCACACCTTTCATCCCAGACAAGGTACATAAGAAAATTTTTCTGAGTCCATTTTCTCTTTCTTCTGAAGCCTGTACCCACAACTTGTGATGCCTGTTTTTTGTTTTGTTTTGTTTGGGGGTTGTTTTCTTGCTTGCTGTTGTTTGGGGTTTTTTTATCTGGTAGCAAGATACAAAAAACCCCATGAAACAGAAAAAGTCATCAAAGAATATTTTTTCCCTGAAATGTGCAAAATGGCTAGAAATCTGATGATAAGGTAAAGAATACAATAAGATACACACTAGTGCCATATTGGTCTTAAGTAAGACAGCCAACATAATGTCTTGCTTTAACGCTTTATTCTGAATATTTGCATGATTGTCCTTATTCTTACCCATTGAATTCCACTCAGGGTGGCAAGAGCTTAAACCAGTGACAGCAGGATACTTTTTAATCAATTCCTTTGGAAAATCACATAGGTCTGTACTGTTCCATACAGAAAATAAAATTAGTATTAGCTGTAATTCAAAGAGACTAATTTTGTGAAGGAGGGGGAGGCTTCTGAACTGTGACAAGTTCTTATGTTAGTTCTCCCAGGCTCACCATCTCCTGCACTTATTTAAGGAGAGTGAGTACTATCACCACAGGGCTTTTCACACCTGCAGAGTCTGACCTGGCATATGCAGCAGTGAAAATGGATGCTCACATCTCAAGAGAGGTTAGTACCAAATCTGAAAGCATAAAAGCAGGCAATGTGAAACTGCATCAGCCCAGCATTTCTGGTCCCTGTCTGTCCTAGGGATGAGTGATCACTTCTCATCTATCAGGCTCTGTGGAGGTTTGTGGTTTAACTCTTTGCATATGCGACTTCACAAGGGCTGTTTGTGTTGCAGTGGCCTCTCGTGAAGAGGTGTAATTCCCATCAGCTTCTTCCTCTTGTTTGGCCAGAGGCTGCTTTCGACCTTTACAGGCTTTGAAATTCGATTCATTTTGTATTACAAAATATCCATTCCTCTGAGCAGTGAATAAATGGTCTTTGAAGTCACCACCTAGGGCTGCTTAAGTGTTTTACGAAGGAAGTAGAGGTGCCTGCTGACTGCCAGTTCAGTGCTTTGCCTGCTTCCCACAGAAGCACCACGCAGCACAACCAGTGCTGCTCTGCCTTACTTGCGAGGAAGGTGTCTGGAGAAGGACCTGCTCCTGACCTTGTCTGCATCTCCTCTAGACACAAAGCAGTGAACAGAGGGCTGCTCATACCGTTGTGATGGGAATTTGAGGAGAAAGAGGTGGCAAAGCAAAATCGAGACAGGGACAGAACAATGACTTTTCCATAGGGGGAATACCTAAAAATGACTGTCTTTACACCCTGAAACACAGTGTAAGTGCAATAGGCATGAAAATTGCTTATAATCAGAGTACGATGAGAGCTGGGAAACAGTATCTACAATAACAGTGTTTTGCTTCCTGGGAAAAAATGATTCATTCAACCCTTATCCTCAGAGACAACTTTTCAGAAAAATCCATTCATATGCCAATATAAAATCCGGTCTTAAGAGTTGTGTTGTTGTAATTTTCTTGATGCATGAAACTTTGGTCTACTGCAACAGAGTGACTCCCCACTTTTTCCCTGTTTTTGCCTTCCCTGGACAAGAAAGCACACTATGTTCAACGTTTTTTACCTCCTTCATAGCACTGGAAAAAATCTTAATAGCAATTTCAGTGATATTAGCTGGCATTCAAGACTGACATTTGTACAGGTTCAAATCTGAGCATGTCAATGAGTGCTGAAGTCACATCCTAATGGAGGCACAAGGAGGCAGCATGTTGTCCCACTGAGGCAAAACAGATGAATATCTTGCACAAAACTGTGTTTTTACATCACAAGTTGGATGTGTGTTAGTTTTAAATTTCTGGTTTTGCATTTTTAACTTATTATTACATAGAACACCCTATGTTGCTCAAAGCAAGCCAAAAAAGGTTGGCACTGCACATAGCTTGGAAATTAAAAAAAATTATTATGCAGAACCCTACACTTGCTTGATTGTACTGCTGCTTAAGAGGTCCAGGCAAACATACAGTAAACTCATTTGAAAGTATTTCTTATTAAATCTTTGGAAGAAATAGTAAAAATTCTTAGGCAGGTTTTACTGCGAAAACACACATTCGCACTGCAGAAAGTAATGCCATTAATTTTTCAATGTTTTCAGTGTGTTTTTGTCAGCTCTATAATATCACACATTAAGGGACTAATTTTTCATTTCAGTCATATTTTTTCAGTTTAAACATCACACCAAACATTCAAAACAAGTTGATTTCTTTGCATGCTAACAGCATTTGAAATAACTCAAGCCACCTCTAAATCTCAGTGGTAAAATGTGTCTTAAACTCACAAACTGACTGAATGGGAAGTTATGAACCATATGTCATGGATAACAGTTGAGCACATTCTCCTTTGACATGACACAAGTCATTGCCTTTTGGTCATCTGCTCGAAGTATTACAAGAGATTCTGGGACTTGTAGATGTGGCACATGGGCTGATGTGGGAAAGCTCAGTTCCATATCCACTGCTCTCCATTTCCAATCAGGAAATGTGGAAGAAGTGGAGACATCAGGCACAAAAAGATGGAATTCAGGCAAACTCACCTGACCGTCTCAAAGGCAGGTGCCTGTGACAGAGCTAAATATATTACATTACTTCTATAGTCGTCAAAAGAAGTTCACACCTCCAAAATATAATTCATCTGGACTGTTTTAGGATGTGGTAAATCACCATGTATTGATTTATAGTTCCTCTTCATAGATTCCTCTAAACAAGGCCAGGGTGACTAATTTATACTAATATATCTATCTTTTAAGTGTTTAAAAATTAGAAATACAGAATTTCTTATAAAATAAGAGCTCTCCTAAGTCTGCTGATGCTGTTTTACTACTGCTGTAAGGTTTGGAATTAGAAACTAATTCGATTTTTCTCAACATTTTTTCTGCAGGGAAACCATACTGTGATTCAAGAGTAAGGAAAAGTAAGATTTTTCCTCAGAAAGATTTTGGTAATGAAAAGAAATAACATTTGCCTTCATATTAATTAAAAAAAATAACTAATTCAGTACTGATCCATCACATATGCAAATAGTGTTTTATCTTAGTTCATTTAAGCTCTTTATGGTGGCCACTTGTCTCCCTTCTATGTTTTGTAATTTTCTGGTGGTTTCTGTGTCTGATATTTGGAATAGTCAAAGAAATAATAATTATTATTTACATGATGCCAATCTTTCACCTTGGATTACCTAAATCAATATCTAGAAAAAAATAAACTATCTCCTGGATCCAGAACAAAATCACAAGATCCAGCAAATCAGTATTTCCAAATTGGAAGTTTCAGATTCAGGGTAGAATTAACTCTTCATCTTGCACTAGTACTAAGAATCTAAGATAAAATATCTGAAACATCAAAGGAAGCCAGCTGGAATCACACATGAAATTAACCTGGAAAGGTAGACATTGTTGTCTGTGCAATCATATCTTTTCATTGAAAGTGAAGAAGAGAATGATAAAAGGGGAAAGAATTGCAGATAGAATAGCATATATCAGAATTAGAAAAGAAAGAAGCTTTCAAAAGAAAATCCAGAGAAAAAAAATTCTGTTTGGAAAAAGAATCCTGACTGCAAAAACCCAGTTGTAACCTACATTGTCCTAAATGGAAATGCAAATTAATCCATGCGTGGGAAGGGAAAGGGGCTTTGCAGTTGCACCAGTGATGCAGTGATGCCCTAACCCTTCAGTGCTGCTCCTGGGAAAGAGTCAGCTCCAGTACTTGTGGAGGCTGTTGAACATGCACCAGTGGTACTCCCTCTTATAATACTGGGTGCTACAACTTCCCCTAGGAAGCCATTCTGTCCCAGCAATGGTAGTTGCAGCATGACAGCACCTTTCTGGAGACTCCCCATTGTGTCCAGGGCAAACAGCCACATTCCATGGTCACATAGCCACAACAGTGCTTGCAAAGGTGGTGACAGTCATCCCTGCCAATGCAATAACAGCCATGCTATTTCAACACATAGTAACAAAATATTGCAGACTAGCTGGGGGTTTAGTTTTGGGTTTTTTTAAACTTAGGCAAATTTTACTTTACTTACTTTAGAGCTGTAAAGATGTCACATTCCTGTAAGCCTTGGTCATCTCATTTTTAAATAATTTCCCTTGCCTCTCTGTAAAGGAAAGGTGTTGATATTTGTGTATGGCTTGTGTCAATCAAAGCTTTGCAAGGGCAAACAGGGAATATTCATGCTGTGGATCAGTTTGTGCACACAATTTGCAGGAGACACATGACACTGGGTGCTGCTAGAAAGACCTGCTCAATTGCCAAAGTCTCTTTATTCTGTCATACATGGAAAAACACTAGTAAATATAACACCTTTATTACCATGGTGCCTAGTAGTGCTACAGTACTCAGGGAAGAATCAGTCATTGGGTGCCTACTGCAAGCTAGCTGTTTGAAAAGGATTTCCCCCCTTTGGATATTAAAAACTTCTCCCTGTACTGACCAGAGCAATGCAAACCCACCAGACAGGAAATATTCCATTAGTAATTAAAACATACACAACATCCTATTTTCATTTTTAAGCCAAAAGAATAATAAAAAAATACATTTATTCCTGCACAGTAACTCTCTGTTGTGGATTCATCAGCATGGAGGGATAAAAGGCAGCCATGGTACAACATACCTTTTCTCTACGAAGTCCTGTATTATGCTAAAAGCTGATACAAACCCCAGGGATTTCCAGGCATCGAGAGAAAAGATAGAAATGTCAAGCAATGGGAGTAAAATTAAGCATGCAAAAGATCAAGGAGAATTTTAACAAGTAGACAATCTCTCCCTACACACATTTCCAAAATACAAGTCATTTTAAAGAGATGTTACAAGTGTTAACATAAAGAGCTGTACTAACAGAACGGTTTGAGAAATTGTTCTAAAGAGGAAAAGTTGAATTGTTCTTGTGTGCATCTTTTGATTTCTATCCTTCCTTATTCAAGAAAAAAAGAAGTAAATAAAAAACTTATCTCACACCATATGTCATCTGCACATCCTCTGATTCCAAAATCTAAATTTTCACATATATTCTAGATGTGAAATTTGCAAAAGACCACTTTTTTGTTGATAAGCTAGAAGTCTCACTCCATATCCTTCTGCAGTCTGAGTTGTTTGAAACTGTAGTTTAAATTTAGATTTCTTCAGGCACTAGATCTAGAAGTTTTTTAGTGAAATGAATAGAGAGAGCAGACCTTGAGAAACAAACCTGGGGAGGAAAAATAGTGTGTGTTCAGACCTTGGAAGTATCCTGACAAAATAGATATAACTAAAACATATCAAACATTATGCTTTTTCCAGTTACAATTTTAGAAATTAAATATCTGTCTGACCTTAATCTCACAAGCCTCTAGATAAATTCCAAAATAGATTGAAATTGTTATCCAGATCTCCCCATTAGCTATGTGACCATGTTTATCAGAATATTTACTCCTTTGTTACTAGAACTTATCCCTTGCATTTTTAAAAGCACAAAGTAGAAACAACAGGTGGCGAATGTTCATCACCTGCAGCAGTGACAGATAAAATGAGCACAAATTTCACAAAAGGATTCAAAGTTCATATATCCCTGCACTGTGATCTCACACTGAGAAAAGAGAAAATGTACTCATTGTAGCTGTCACCACTTTTCAGCCTCTTCATGCTGCCTTTTTAATTTATCATTTACAGCAGCATTGGCCTAATAACAGCACTGCTTTTCTTTTGGGCAAATTTATAATGCTTTTGCAGAATTCTTACTAGCTTCAGTTCTTCCGAAACAAGATTTTTGTTTATTTAAAATCAGAGAACAAATGTCAGGTTAAGCACAGCTGAATAGCAAAAAATGGATGAGTGTTAGCTACTTCATGCCAAATTACATGTCTGGATGTGATGGAAATGCATCACTTGTGTGAGAAATAGACACATCCTCCACAATTTCAAGGAATGTAACCAAAATAAGTAAGAATTTGCCCCCAGAGATGTGGCTGCATTAGTATACTGTTTTCTCACATAGCTCTATCCCCACATCACATATTCTTTCAAAACAATAGTGAACCAAATATTTACACCTATCCTGCTCTGGCTGCCTTAAATCACCACAACAATGCTGGTGTTGAACTTTTAGGAAATCATTGTTTTTAACTACAGGCCATTTGCTTCAGTGAATCACTTGGGGAGGGGGAGAGGTTCTGACAGGTTTTCTGAAGCAACTTTCAGAGATGAACTTGGGAGCCAGTTACTTCCGTTTAAGATGCTGTCCCACTGTAAAAGCCCAAGTTTTTTAATGGACACATCTGTTGTTTCAAAGCATTTTCCCTGTGAGGTGTTTGTATATTATCCTCACTACATCTAGGCCATGAAGTATAGCTCAATGAATAGCTAACTGATGATTACATTTATGAGTAAAGACTACTCATAGCAGACAGCTACTTCCTACAGGTGACAAGCAATCTTTGGCTAGGGCTTCACCTGACTAGTCATTTTGGGACATGATCACAAGGGCTGGAGACTGATGAAATTATCCTGTCCAACATCAAACACAAAGTGGTTGTAAATCAGCTGAGGCTGTGGCAGGAGTAGAACAACTCATTCTTTATGCAGTACTGGCAGCTCTTTTACCTAGTAGCTACATTAAGAATCCTAACAATGTCATTAAGTGACCCCAGGAAGAACTTGGTAAATTTTTGTTATTGACATTTGTATGAATTTAGCATTGATTCAAAGGGGGGGAAAAAATCCTGTGAAACACAAAGCTGCGTTATTGTAAAGCAATAAAATGGTTTATTGGTGGGGTTGGAGTGTACTGGGACAACACTTGCAAGATACATACATAAAATATGCCTGTTGTAACTCTGTTTGACCTTGTAGAGCCATCTAGGTGCTTAACTGACATACCATTATAATATCCCAAAGGCTTGCTCCATAAAAAGAAAATGATAAAAGCCTGACCTCTGCAATATAACCTTTTCTTTCCACAGAATAAATAATTGTTTTTCAAAACAAATCTAAGTTAAAAAGCACGTATCTGCTGTGTCTGACCTGACACAGACGTGATGTAAAGAAGCACATTTTAGGAAGGAATTTGGATGTTATCTTTAGAGAAGCCCAGATTAATAAATATATCCATAGTTTTCCATATGCTTAGGAGCTTATTTCTGTGATTCCTTTTGCTGCTGCTAGGGAGACAATAAGTAAAACTGCCCACAAACAACAAAATTATTGAAAAATGTACCCTGTATAACTACGTGAAAAATAAAAATTACCTGGTAAACATAAAATCTTCATTACTGAAATATATTCTGAGAGAAAAAAAACACCAAGACGACTATCTGGGGTAGGCAGAAATTCAGTAAAGCCCATTGTTTTGATCGTTGCAAGTACACACCTGCTGCACAAGAACACTGGAGCAGATGTGAAGGAAAATAAAAATCAAATTGTGATCAGCTGCTTTGTTTGGGAATGAGGGTGGAAATGGTGCTGGTACATTTGTGTATCCTTTATCTCCAGTAGCTGATTCCCCAGCCTGCTCTACCCTTTCCTCTCCAACAGTCTTTTACCCATCTATTAACAACCAGGCTTCCAAGTAACAAATGTTTCAGCTCTGTTAGGTTTTGTCACTGAACATCACAAAATGTGCTGTTGGAATTATATGTAGAGCATTTACGATATTAGATATTCAACACAGGTTGCACAAATTTCTAATAAGGTGATTGTGAATTCAGTTTAGTAATGCAGACCTGTTTGCATAGCAGGGAGTGGGGGTAACATCTGACTCCTTAAGGGCTTTCATTTTGATGAGTGGAATTATAGGCCTTGTTTCAATATTTATACATAGCTGTGTACAGAATGATTGCTCTATATTTCTGCAGCACGTGATATGTATATAGCGCACCTAATCCACGTATTTTATAAAAAGCTCCATTTCATAACACACTTCCCAAAGCTCTTTCTCTCTAATATCCTCTTGCCTCAATTCACATAATAGAATTCCTGTCTCCCCTGCCCTGCTAGAAAAAACTCCCCTCCTAGCCAAGGCATTCCCAAACTTCTCTAAAGAGTAAAAATACTGAAGAGGGGAAAATAGATTCCCTTCAGGGGAAGATCTCAAGGGAAAGAAATAAATGGATGGAACAGCAGTCCTCCAATAAGCCAAAGAAATCTATTTTCCAAGTGCTTTCCTGGATGGCTATTTTTGTGCTCTCACTCTCAAGTGCTCCTTTGGCACTTAGACTTTAATTGCCCTGCACTCTGTTTGTGCAAGGTATGCGCTGGCTGGCTGCCAGTGTTGGCTGAGATTCATCTTGTCACTGCACTGTCTAACAGCAAGTACAGAACAATATCCCAATTAGATCCCTAAAGGCAGGAAACAGGAGACACCGCCGTTATGTTGCTCTGGAACCAAGAGGTAGGAAGTTTTGAGAAATAAAACCAAGTACATTCATTCTGATCTCTTCCACTGTAACAGTAAAAGCTGCAAAAAATATTTTTTCAATATTATAAATCATAGCAATGATTCTGCATTAGTGCTCCCAGTGTGGGTTAAGGGGGACTGGGTTTAGTGCCCTCCTATGTAGGCCTGGGTCATTAGGAGATTTGTCATTTTATCTTTCATAAGATCACATGTAAAAATTACAATCCCATCATCATTTTTCCTGAAGATTCCTTGTTATGTTTTTTAACAAAGGGATTTTTTTATCCCTCACTATACAAGTTCTATCTGCAAGCCTTGTGGGTTATTTCAAGGGAGGAATGTCTAAATATCTGCTCCACTAAGTTATTGCTGAAGTGCCAAGAGAACTGGAGAACCCTTTACAGTAAAATATAAGAAACTTGGAACACTGGGTATTGTGAGGAATTTGACTTGGAAAATTTCCTTCTCTCCTTTTTTTTTTAAATGCTGCTATAGAAAATGACTAAACAATTACATTTAGCTTTCCAGAATTGGTTCTGGTCTTCACTGTTGCATTTTGTCTGTTACAGTCACCTTTCCTTCAATTTTTAAGGAAAAATAAAACTTAAAAGTAGAAAAAAATTTACATATCTTGCATTTTTGTTGCTAAAACTCACATTTCCATCTTTGTTCTCCCATTAAAAATGCATTGACCTAAACATTTTTGTAAGCCAACTTGAAAAACAGAGTGAGTTGTATATCCTGCATCCTTCCCAACTTGCTCATGGTGTCTCAGAAATAGAGACTGAAGGGACAGCAATAATTTAGCTGCTGGGGCCTACATTTTCCCAGGAGAATTTGGTGCTTGTGAATAGCAAAAGGCAAAGTCATTCTCTAATTTGGGATTATATGGATGCATAAAAGAAAGGGGCTGAAGCCCCACAGACTTCCTTGCACTTGATACTCGATGTCCCACTTCCCATGTACATCAAGTTGTTTTGCTCCTGAGGATTCATATATGAGTCCCAGCTGTCTGAAGGACAAACTGTTTTCTAGTTCACAACTAATTTTTAAATCTTTCACGAACCCTAAATCTCCTAGACTACATTCACACCTTGCTTTACTTGTGGAAATCTTGCAAAATACTTTAAGCACTCATGTCACAAGGGGGATAAGGACCACAAAATCCTGCTTGTGTGAAGGAGGCTGAGCAAAAATGATCCAACAGGGTCTTACTGGGATGATATATGAGGCATCTTTCCTTTGAGCAAATTTCTGTGGCTGTGATACAAAAGAGGCCAAGGAATTTCTTTGACTTGGCTGACTCTTAGCAACCTGATTAAACTCTGAAACACAGATGTGCTTACTTCTGTCCTTCCTGTCTGCCAAAATTATTTACAAAGTGAGTGCACACAGGCTCAGAGAATAAAATGGAAAGGGAAGCCAAACATGTTACCCTAGACTAAGACCAGGAAGCTGCTTTTACCACAGGGTCTGCCAACAGAAATGGAGAGAAGAGGGAAATCCTCTGCCATCTCACCCTTGTCCCACACAGCAAAAGCATGGAGTATTTGCTCTGCATGAAGTACTTTTTCATCCCTTCTTTCCCTGCGTGTGCTCCAGACAGACAATGGTGGGGCAGCTGAGGCCACTTACTGTGCCAATGCAAGGAGCCTCTTATTTACCTTCTATGTTCCTTTCCACTCTTCTGCTGCTCGTCCGTGTCCAGCACGGAGCAGGCAAAAAGGTGACACCACTTCTGTCCAGATGGTGTTCAGTTTGACATCAAAGTGTCACCCACACTTTGGTGAATACATGTGGAAGCTTTATCTGTCCAGTGTATCTCTGCTCCGCTGTCAGTGACACCTGTGCTGGGGTTTCTGTAAGGCCCTGTTAAACTGGTTTCATGCAATTGTTTTGCAATTCCCATAATTCCTGTGACTCTCAAAGTCCTATAATCACAAACACTTCTTTCTCCTCATTAATAAAATCCCCAATGCTGCTGCATCCAACTTTCAGCCACAAAATTTGCCTTAAGGGTCTTCCCTTTCATTGTAGCATTTATAAGAAAAAGATACTTAAAACCAGCATGAATATTAAAATGTGGTATATATCTTAAATTTTGATAATAGGTAAAAGTGCATGATATCATAGAAAATTCACCCACATTAATCTCTGGCTGAGCTCTAGATAATGACTGGGTATGCACAGTCTGTCTATGTGGGCCCCCTAATCTTTAAAGAGATTCAATTGGTTATAATTAAAGGTTTCAACCAAAATACTAAAAAGAAAGATACAAACTGTCTTTTCCCAAAAGAACTAGACTGCAGAGTGTAAACTACTGCTTATTTTGCAGCTTAGTGAAGAAGACATTAACAGATTTAAGATCAATTCAAGCCTTAACAACTTAAAAATTTGTAATTTGCCCTGTAGACGGTCTTTTTTTTCCCCAGTTTTATAGGCATAAAATTATATTCTAATATAATATGTGCAATATTGAGCATATTAATGGCTTAAAATATTAATAGCTGTTTAGAGGAGCTTGCTTTGCATGTAGAGTTAAGCTCTTTAGTTGAATTTACAGTAAAGTTGAAATGTGAGTTACCATGCTGAGCCATTCATTTAATGTGGTAGCCATAAATCATTGTTCATATCTGTACCTGTTATGATTCCAAGGAATAAAATCTTCCAGTTAGTTGAAAATTATGGCAGCCAAATAAAAAGAGTGGTAATGATCTTATATCTGAAAAAAAAAAGGGGGTATTTAAAACTTTTCTTAAGTACAACACAATTTTTAATAGAATTCTGAAGATGTTTACCTTGAATGCTGAAAGGTAAACATTTCATTTCATCTTGACAGTGAAGTCAAAATGAAATGAAAAATAAGAGATTCTTGTGGAATCTATATATTTTAGGTAGATTTTTGTAATATCTTAATACTTTAGGTGGCTTTTCCTTCTTTTACTGAATTTGTATTAAAGTTTTTCTACTTTGAGTGAATAAATTTCTAGTGAAAGACTTATGCAAGCAACAAGGAAAATTATCTAAACCTACAGCATTTTAAGAAGAGTTTGAAAAATTAAATAATTATTAAAGTTTAATCCATGAAGACCCAAAATCTGCATGTGTTGGAGCCTGTTAAAATCAAGCCTTCATGTGGGATTGTAATTGATCACACAGAGCAAACAAGAAAGTGTAATTTTCATACAAACAAGGTTTGCATGGATTTGATGTAAAACATATTTGCAGCTAAAACTTATTTGAAGCTTGTAGCATCTCTGTACTAGCTGCAACACATATAAAGATTTCTTCTGACTGGCTTTTGAATATTATTCCTGTCAGCAATCTGAATTGCTCACTTCAAACCTTTCCTCTTTTTTCCTCCCCATAAATTATAGAATCACAGCCTCAATTAGGTTGGAAAAGACCTCTGAGATTATTGGGTCCAACCTCTGATCATCAAGTCCAACCTTTAAATTAAGGAAATAATAATAATATATAAATATTATATAGTGACAGTCTATAGAATTAATAACTATTTTATATATTAATAATAAATTAACTAAACACACAGTATTAACTTAATAAACTATACATTATAATCAGATCTTGTATTTTCTTGTGATGAGATTATTGAAGAATAATTGTGATAGTTACTCGCCACTTGGCAAATTACTTCAGTAACTAGTATTTTAGTGATAAGAAAGAAAGATAAATTTTAAAAGTGTGAATTACTTAGTTATATATGTCATACTTCAGCAGAAGAAAGAGCCTTGCTTTGTGGCAGCACACGTATGACTCCGGCAATGAGACTTGTGTTCCACAAGGATGGCACCTCATTCCCTGGGGTGTAGAACTCAGCAGTCCAGTGTTGGGAAGGAGAGATCATAGTTTGGTGACTCACTTACATCTAGGTCTTCCCAGCAGTGACAGAAACTTACATAGATGGTCTTATCAGGCTTACACAGCCCCACCCTTGTCTCTGATAATGAGGAGCAGCTAAAGTTGCACAAATGAATGGCCGTAAGGTCACTATTTCATTTATTTTCAAGGGACAATGTAGACCCTGCATTTCTGCTTCTTTACCTAGCCCAGGGAAAGAAAAATGCTTCTGGCATATGTCCAAAAGAGAAATAGATCAGAGAGATGAAGAATCATATAAAACTCTTGCGCTGTGATGAAATCCTGAATTAATAAAGCAGAAGTAACCAAGGCTTTCCAGAAGGAGCACAATCTGGGTATCTTAGTTAGTGCATGCCCCAGGGGTACACTACTTGTACAAAGGAAGTGTACATAAATCTCTCCAGCTGTCAATTGGTTTTAAAACTTTTGCTGTTGTGTTATAAAAATTTCACCTATGCACTCTTCTCTAGTTTTTCAGAAATCTGGCTTCTATGAGCATAATTCTGGCCTGGGTGAAGGCTCTATTACCTAACCAAATCCCACATCAGCTGCCTGGAGTGTGAGTGGATCATTTTTGAGACCTTATAGAAATCTGGGTGATGATATTCACTGATATATGTGAGATGATATTGTTCCTTCCTACCTCCATTAATCTCAACTTGCACAAAAAGGTCACACTTCAGCCCTCCTCCTTATTGCTCTTCCTCCCCCCCCCTCCCCCCCCCCGCTCCTTACTTAAAGAAAAAATGTAACTTCATTTTATTAAAAACTTAAGAAAGGTTCTTGGAGACTTTTAATTTGGGTTAATGCAGCTCAAGAAGAGCTCCCCCACTTCTGATAGGGCAATACAGATTTTGCCTCCTCCCTGCACATACTGATAGATTTGCATGTATCTATGGATTCTGTATGTACTGCCCTGGTATCAGGTTTATGGTCCTGTCCCTCATCCTCTCCTATCTGTATAAGGAAAACTACAAGAAAGTTGATTCTTATGCAGAGGGTGGAGAAAAGAGAAAAGAAAGAGGTGGAAGGCAGGAGGGAGGGAGGAGGGGAGGAGGGGAGTAAAAGTAGTACTAGTCTTTGCACCTGTGGTCTTTAAGTTAACTCTGTTTTCATGATTCTGAAAGCTTACATTCTGTAAAGTTTTTCATTTTATTTTTGATAACAGTGCCCAGAACAGGAAAGCCAGTGAGTGAGAGAAAAAAATCAGTTGTGTACGATAATAAATGGATTTCTGCCAATGACAGGTCATGATACAGAAAAAAAATTCTGTGATGACCCTCTTTCCTCAGCTCTCATTTATCTCCTACTGGTGACCACTGATAGATTTCTGCTGTATGATTTATTGCAGAAAAACACCACCTAGAAATGGGCTTTTGATAAAATTGTTCAAGGATTCCTGGACAATAAATCCTAATCTTTACATGCATGCTGCAAGATGTTTCAGCTTTCTTATACTATAAATAATATATGCCAAATGTGATAATAAATCCATACATCTAAGCACTATCTGTGTGGTTTAAAAAATAAAATTACAATATGTAAGCCTGATATTAATAGCAGCTATATAATGCCAGGAATATTGATGGCAATATTTGTTTATTTGTGATCCAAATTTCCAGTGTTGTGTTGTACTGAAATTTCATCGCTTTTATCAGCCTGGTTATCTTCTGTAAGGAAATCTGTGATAAACACAACAGGCACTAGCTGGCTTGAATCAACAAAGATGCTTCTGTAGGTCTGCCAAGAACCTCAGCTGAAATTTTCAAATATAGACAATGCAAAGATCTGTCTTCATAATTAATCATCTACGGTGGGAAGTGTCTGATAGCATCTGTCACCTCCCTGTGACCCTACAACTGTTACAGTGGGGTTAAATGTGCACAAGCCCAGCATTTAAAGCTCTTTACAAACTATAGGCTCAAGGTCGGGATCTGGCTTAATTTTACTCCACAGTGGGAATGAAGTATAACTTCTGTCTGGAGCATATGTGCTATGGTTGGGTTTAAGCCCAAAGACTCACTTTAATTATTGAGCCCTGTACAAGTTAAAAAATATTGCAAGCATCTTTCCCAGACAAAGCAAGCACACCCTTACCTAGGGTATGAAAACAGGCAAATCAACTCTTTGCAGTAAGTGTTGATCATGTGGAATTTGGGAAAGAAGAAATTACATCAGAAAAATAAGAATAATGGTGTTTGTAAAAGACAGAAGGCCAAAAGTGGCATGAGAAGAGTGAATGATAGAGAAAAAAAAAAAAACTCAGTGAAACATACTACTCTTAGCTTTTGTTTCTGTAGAGACAAACCCTATTTTGCTATTTTTAGAAGTATGATGCAGTCAATTTTGACTGATTTTTCTGGATTTTTTTTTTTTTTTTGTAATTTGAGCATTGCAATACTTGGCTGCTTTTTTTATTTCCTGCCTAAGGGAAATAAAATATCTGCCATGCACCTGTGCAAAAGAGAGAATGTTACTGCAGTATTTTCCCACACATAATGACTTGTAGAGGATTCTCTATTAAAATCTGTGAAAGAGGAATGTATTCTACACAGGAAAACTAAAGTGCTAAATTGACCACTGAAACTTAAGGAGTGGTTATACTGAAATACTGAAGGAAAAAAGAGTGGGGAAATCTGCAACAAAAAAATCCTTTAATTGGAAGGGGCCAACCCCACATAAACAGTGTGTTTGATTTCAGCTGTGTCCTCTGATCTATACTGAAGGTCAAAGAAGGAAATGCCACAGAAGTTATGATTATGTGAAATGAAGTGAGAAACAATGATTTGGCATAATAAATACCTCCTGCAACTAGAGAATGTTTTGCTCACTGAAATTGTCTCCCAGGTGTCTGCCTGTCTCCAGGACACATGGATAATCCCAGGCTGAAATGACAGTGAGGCATGTTGTTTTCAGACATACATGGCTAATGTTGGTTTCTATGAGAGAAAACTCACCTCACATCTCTAAAATACGGCAGAAACATCTCCCTTCTTTTTTCCATAAGTCAAAACATCAACTTTCCACCTCCAGTTCTAGGATTTGAATTTCAGTCAGCCATAAAAACCTTCCTGATTTTCTTGATAAATTCCTCTGTCCTCTTAGATGCAAGACAGACTAAACTACTCCTGTACTTGAACCATGTCCTAAAGGGCACTTATTTCGCTACAGTCAACAACTCTGACAATTCTGAGAGGAAAATCTTCTGACAAAGCATTATAGGCCATCAACCCTTTGCTGTCATGCTAGTGCACTTGCAGTTTATGAAACTATTCAGTTCAATTTATTGTTTTTACAGATGGACCCCCGGTTCATTCTAGGTTCAAATCTGTTTCTCAGATCAGGTATTCTGCCCTTGCCCATGCCAGTGAGAACAGCACACCCTTCACCAGTGTCCCCCAGCTTCCCCAGTTCACTTCTCTGCAGCAGCTGTGGCCTGAAATATCTGTAAGTGTGTTTCCAGGACCATTAGCAGATCCCATATCCATATTGAAGGTATAAGGCCATGTCTACTACACCCAACCCCTGGAGCTGAGCTCACCTTGATGTGTTTTTAATCTCCATGGATAATAGGGAGCTATTTACTCATAGATGGTATGGACAGCTTGGAACCTGCTCATAGTGATGCTGGTGACCTTGCAAGAGCATTAGAATTACTGTAGTCACTTTGTTCTCCTTTGGTCATTTGTCTTATTTATGTAGAAAAGCTTTTCCAACATTCTTTAAAAAAATATGGATTGAAAATGTTTAGAAACCAAAACAACCCAAAAATTAGAATGGGGCAAAACTGTGAACCAAACTCAAAGATTCCTGGGAAATGTCTGATTTCCCTGAAAGCTGGGAAATTTGTTTTTGGAAAATTGAAAACTGGAATATGTGAGAATGGCCCAGTGTTCAAAATTGCATTTTTGTCATATGTTTTTTTGGGTTTTGTCTGAAAGGTTGTGGGGGTTTTGTTGGGTTTTTTTTTAGAAAGTCCAGAAATTACTTGATGTTTATCTGCCACTGTGTAATTTTTAGCACATTGTGTAACATAACCATATATTATTATAAATTATTGTAACAGAAATCTCATTAAGATTTTCAGCTGGATAACATGACAAATTCATCAAAGAGTGCAGTTTAAAACTTGAGTATTAAATATATCAATAGAAAATTTGTCCAAGGAATTGTTTCTGTTGCAGTGATCAGTTCCATTGGCAGCTTCTAATAAATTGCACACCCACACAGGCATAAACTCATCAGAAGTAAACGCTACCTTGTATGGCCACGGTAATTTTTTATGAAAATACACTGTGATTCATTTAATTAATAATTAAAACTGGAACATATCTCTTTCCTTCTCTTTATGAGATTAGGCTACTCAAGAATTTTATTTAAGAAAATTTTGGCTGAAAAGTAGAGAGTACCTTTCAAAGACAGTGGAATTAAACAGAATCAACTATTTGAAAAATGAACTTGTTCTCCATTCTACATGCAAGAGAAAAGTGATGCAGGACAGCAAAGAAAAGAGCAAAAGGAAAAAAAAAAAACTGTCCTCTCAATGTCTGGTTCAAACCCTGGCTCAGGTACATGAGATAATTTATGGGAGCATAATGATCTGCACCAGGAATCTCAGGCTCAACCTGCCGCATGACTGAGCTAGTTTCCATAAAGGACCTAGAAAGCTGGCGCCACAGCAAACGAAGAAAATGAGTTTAATCACTTTACAAGCTTTCTGCTTGTGATCTTTCTGGCTATATCTGAATGAAACATAGGAAGAAAATAGTCACAAAAAGGTATGCTGGATGCCTCAGTAGTTGATGATTGTTGAGACGTGGGAGGAAGGAGGGGAATTAGTGTACCTAAGGGGATGTCAGGCAAGTGAAAACAAGGATGTTTTGCAAGCAGTACACTGGAAGTCTGGGGTTCAAAATGAGAAGGATGTGAAAGCAGCTAGATGTCTGTCCCCTAGAAGGGGTTAAGGGCCTGATAAATGGATAAGTAGTGGAGCCTTTAGCTTCCAAAGCAAGGTATTCACACGACAAAAAATATCTACCTGGGTGCAGAAACAATAGGTCTAAATGATATCCTTCCTCAACCACATTGGAACTGTACCTATGGATCTACAAAACAGCAATGTTTGAAAACACATCCAGCAAGATCTGCTTCAATTTTACATAGCAAGATTGCAGCTATGTGCTCCAAAACAACTTTACAGGCATAACCATGCAATGATTCAGATCAGGTCAGAGTGAACCAGAAGGGTGAGAAATCTTAGGGTTAGAAGGGAGCTATAAAGACAAAGAATATTATTTTGGAAAGGAATACAGGATACTAATTTGGATTTTTTTTGTTATGGTTTTGAAAAAAGTAATGACTTTGAAAAGGTATTTGAAGTAGATGTAAACAGAAAAAGAATTAGACTCTTTGTTTCTCTATTTTCTACAGAGCTTAACACTTAGAGAACAAAACTTCTACAATAATCAATGTATGTGTACCTTAATGAGTGGGGACATTACATCAACCTGATTTTATTTTTTTACTTCTTGACACTGCATTCTTTGGCCTGTTAGCACAAATGTGTGCTCTCAGAGTGTAATTCATGCTAAGGCATTCAGAATCCAGAAATGGCTTTCCAATAGCTTACAAGCCAGAAGATTCCTCATCACCTAAAAAATCTGAGAAAGTTGTATCAGATTCAAGGCCAATCATGACTAACAAGAAGCAAAGCTTCATTCTTCCCAGAATGATTAGAAAGGTTACCTTCACCTTTTTCCTGTTCGTTGTTACTTTTTTCAAGTGACCAAAATATTTTGTTGAAGCAAATGCCAGAAAAATATTTTAAATAAAAATATATAAGAATAAAAAAGGACAGAAAGGCTGCTGCATTGTGACTCCTTCATTGTCACAAGATTGAGGCACTAACATGGATTTTTCATCAACATGTGGAGAAGAACAGAATACTTGGATTGCTGCATTGCTGCATTGCAACAACATTGATGGACACACTAAAACAGAGAGGAAACAGAGGAAGAACTAGATGACTGAATAAGGCTTTCTGACATCTTTTGTGGCAGAAATAGCTCTGTGGATAGCAGTGAACATCTAGTGTTACTGGCTATATTCACAAAAGCATTTACACTAAAGTCAACAAGCTGCATTTGTGGCTGGGATAACTCCATGATAGTCAGCACAATTAGGAATTAGAATTATTGAGTAAATATCTCAGAGCCAAGACCTAGATTTCTAGGTATTGGTGTGGGGGAAAATGTATTGGTGTGGGGAAAAATCTAACATTTTCCACTGGTTTTATTGAGAATTTGGATGTCATTTCTTTCATGTCTTTATGTAGTTGTGTGTATAAATCTGCCATATATACCGTTCAGTACATCTTCTGGTCATCATTTGTATCCTATATAATGCTAGGCCAGGGCATCCTTCCTATTCCACTTGGAACACAATGCTTTGATAGGCTCAGGAGTCCCTGGGACCTCAGCCAAGGGCTTATTTTTCTAAGAGTTCAGCAAGATGAGGCAGTTTTTTGCCAAAGAAGGCATCAGCAGAAAAGGTGCCAGTCCTCAGGGGCCTGCCATGACTGAAGTCTGAACATTCAAACAGACTCATAGAGTCACATCCCTCTAGCACAGGCCCTTTCACAACATCTAACTCTCAAACTCACTTGGTATTTGATTATTTCAAAACCTGGTGGACGAGGTCATGACAGGTCCAGACTTCTCTCATCAGCTTTCAAATCAATTAACAATGTTTATTTTCTGGATTCAATGATTAAAAAACTGTTTAAAAAGTGCCCTAAGGGAGTGGTGAGGGAGTGAAATCTGGAAGAGAGGAGATGAGCCAAAGCCTGAGTAGACAGAAGCTCTCTCATTTCTCTTTAATGCCCTGGAGATTTAAGTAGGCCTTATCCTATTTTTTTTCCCAGTACTTTATCACTAGAACTCCACTGAGTTCCTGTTAACATTCACACATGCCACTAAGCTGCAAGTCTTAGAAACTCCAGTAATACTGAAATGTATTTGGATTTTAAAGATTTTGGAATGCAACATGAGCACATTTGTGAAAAAATTTAAACTAATTGTCATTGATTAAAAAAGCAAATTGAATAAATAACAGTGAAGTTTTATTACTGCATTTGAAAGTTTTTTATGGGATATTATTATGAATATCTGACCAGGCTTGAAAATATACTTGAGCTTTCCCACTTACATAAGAAAAACGTAAAAATAAGTCACAAGGAATATCACTTTATGCACTTGCCAGGATTGAGAAGGATTAAATTACCATGGTCTCAAATGTATAATCCAAGGGTTGCAATAAAAGAGACATAAAAAAAAAAAAGGAAAGAAAGAATGAAGATTTTTTTCTGTGCCCAGGTTATACAAAAGGGAGTTAGAAGGGAGTTTACCCCTGAGTACCTTAATAGCTTCCCCTATCTCCATCCCTTGTAAAGTTGTCTCTTTTCTCAATAGCCATGTAACTTCTGTCACTTCCTTCTTCCCCACGTCTTCCAGTTTTTTTCAGTTTATGACAGATGTGCAGAGCTGACCAAATCAGAACCCCTGTCATCCTCTGTCACAATCGTCATGCTCATGTCTCCTGTTAAACCTAGAGGTTAATTCCAAAGCAGCTGCTCTTACACATCCCTGCCTCTCCTGAACTACGTGGCAAGTTCTCTTTTCAGTTTCTGAATTACATGTTGAAAATGGTAAAGGTTTTCACTTTTCTGAAAAATTACCTAACAAATGAATGGAGCAAAAGCCCACTCTGTGCTATGGAACACAAGGACACTGCTTCGTGATGGACCTCTCACCAGATCTGAGGGGATATCCTGTGGAGGCCTCATTGTGGGATTGCCTTGTACAGCTCCATAGACAGCAGCCCTCAGCTGATGCTGGACTTAAGATGTGAGGCAAGGTGTGTTGGCTTTGGTGTCATCTGGCACAGACATTTCGTGCTCTGACCTCACATCTTCTGTCATGTGGGAAAACAACAAACTCTGCCTTTCACAATGCAGAGATGCCAACATCTTCCTTTTCCTGGCAGAGAAACATGGGAAAAGAAAGGACACATAGCAGTCCGCTCTGTGGCATATATGAAATATCTTGCTAAAGGTCTGGTTCTTGCTGTCAGCATCTGATTTAAGAATAAAGATTTTTGTTTGTTCAAGGTTGGCTGTGAGGGTAAGATTCTGCCCAATAGCAGCAAACTGATAGGCCCTCTGTCCATCCTCGAGGTGTGTATTTGTATACAATTCTCATGCAGCCTTGGAAGAAAATCTGTATAAACAAATTTATATTTGTGCAGGATACCAGTAAATGACTTAAACAGGAGGTACAATTTTTTAATATAATACTATTATGCTATAAGCTTTGTTGTGAAAATTAGGATTTGTACCATTTTTTCAGCTCACAACTGACTTTTCCACCTCTGATCTGTAGTGTAGTTCAGTGATTCAGTCTAAGTACACAAAAAAGGTAACTAAAAATACAGCAAGGCTTGACTAATAATCGATTTGCAGACTTCTAAGAGCTGTCATGACTTGTCAGTCTTAGAAGAGAAGGTAAAAATTAGTTTTCCACCACTAAACAGAGTCACAAATAGAATTGGTTTCCTTGGAGACTTAGCAGCAGTTATTAAAACACTGTTCTTGCAGGAAAGGAGTAACTTGTAAAGATATGTTCCCTGTCCAAACTTTAATTAATCACCTCTCTTAATAATGTACACCCACATCAGCTGTGTGTATTTGGTGTTTACCTCATTATGCCCTCCTCTCAAGTCCTCCTTCATGGTTTCTATATTATATATAGTGCAAATATGTTATTTGCAAAGATTTTTCTTCTATTGCTTATAATGTGCAAAAATCATAATTCTGTGGAAAAGTAGGTATGATTTTTCATAAAATAAATATTTCCATTGATTTTTTACAATTATAAAAATAGCTATCAGTTCAGAAGTTGTAAGATTCCTGACATAAAAATAACATTTTTATTGAAAAGAGCATTATTGCCTCCTAAGTAAACATCATGAGAATAAAACCTTGAATTCTCCAATGAGGACAGAGATGACAAAAGGGCAACACAAAATGACAGCAAGAAAGTTCTGCCTCATCCTTACTCAAGGTGAACTGGTTGCAGGCTGGTAAGCCAGACACGAGTTTTTGTCATGTTTGTCAGTGTGTGCATGCTGTCCTGCCCTCAAACACTGCTCCCTGTCTCCTGCTCCATATGGTGTCAGGGAGTTTGTCATCTACCACCATTTCACAGTACATTTACCTACTTTCAATACCAGAGACAGAGTAGAAAGCTGCATCATAAGTGATTCAAATATAAAGGGAATGTTTATATTTGTTATTAAAAAGTGTTTAGCTGTATCAATGTGTAAGTCTACCCATAGCTATCTGTTCACTATATATGAGAAAAGCATCATATTATCTATAGGTGAACATATTCACAGTTAAGGAGCTATCAGTGTGATACTAAAAATATTCCAATTGCTATGCCTAATTATAACTGAAGAATTAATTACTGCAAAGTGTCTTCAACAGCTTAAGTAAAATGCAAGTAAGAAATTCCAACTTGGTAATAAACTTCTTTCTTGATATCACAACTGAAGTAACTCATTTTCCATATACCGGGCATCAGAAATTTTTCAGAATGGCAAAACAAGATGCCTTAATTAAATGGAGTGCTGATTAAAGTTTTATGGGCACACCACCAGTCACTCAAAAGTTCTGATATTTCAGCACTGGAATTACACATTTATAAGTAATTATATACTCAAAGAAAATATTTCTTACTCAAAAGACAAGATCATCCAATGAATAGCCTAGAAAGGAGAAAACAGACCTTGGTATTAGTGGGAATTTAGCTCCCTGTTGTATGACAATTAAATAGAATGCAACATAATACCCTTGATTTGGTCTGCTGTGGATCTCAGAGTCTAGGGATTCATTTGTCATCTATTTTGTGTACAAAGCATTTCAGGCGTAGACTTTTAACACTGTATGAGAGACTGTGTTTATCCCATAAAAAATCTTAGCTTGAGTCATCAGCAAACATCACATTCATTCCAATATTTCATGAAGATTTCATCTATGTTATCTCTCATCTTTTTAGACTCTTATATTTCTGTTTAAGTATCAAGCACATGTATTTACACATTTGTGTTTGTACACGCCCTTTCTCTTTCCAACACCTTCAGCTTTGCCTGCTGCCTTTCCTATAACTTGTGCCCTGCACATGGGGCACAAGATTCTGAATACATCCCTTGCTTACTGGTTGATTTGAACATCTATCTAATCCTGTGATGCCATTTGTCTCTGATCCTCATCAAACCTATATCTAAGCCATCAGAATACTGACTTCCTTTCAATCCCAGTATGGATAGCAGTGGGCCCAAATGGGAATGTCTAATTTAGGTTGCCATGAGTTTGCAAGTATTGTTTACATTCAAATCACTGGAGCTGAAGCTCACCCAATAGTTTCCTTTCAGGGGCAGATTCTAAACAGAGCCATTCCTCTTTTCAGGTCCAGTCTTAATGAAGCCAGTTTTCACCAGCTCAGCTCCCAAGTGGTCAAAGATTATCATCTTAGATGATAACCTACTTCACTAAGACAAATATATTCTGATTCCCTTTGTTGATTCTCCAGGAGTAAGGCTTGCTCCCTATGCTTCATTTTTTTCACTCACACAAAAATGTAACTCTAAATAAAAGATGTCACCTCTGCCATATATATTTATTATCTATTATACTTAGGTGTAAAATTCTTGTCTTAAATCAAGTGGTTTCGGTAACTCATAGAACGGCCACCTCTTGAATTGCCTCACATGGAAGCCACATTAAGTGTCTTTTGAAGTGAATGATGGCTAAGGAGGCATGAAGCCCTGCAGTGCTATACATGAAGAGAAGGTGGAAGGTGGCTGCAGCTGGGAATATGCCTGCCTTCTGCCACAGTGAGCAGAATACCTCATGTTGACCAGAGAAGAACTGAAATATCATTGTGCCAGTGGTTTCTGAAGCCCTCATGGGCCATAATTTTCCATAGCATTTCAGTACACCTTGTTTTATTATTTCTTTTTCTTCATATATTTTTGTACCACTTCTGCTCTTTAAGATAATATGTGTAAATACAACACATTTCACTTTGCTGTACTTTTTGCATGCAGCTCTGGTAATGGGAGTTACACAGATGTTTCAATAGCTAAATATATTCTTGTGTTTTATTCATTCAAGTAGTCATTGTCGAATCAGTGGCACACTTCCACCTTGATAACTTGTAATTATAATAATCTTTAGCAAAAATAAATGAGATGTTTTAAAATACTTCATATTTGGGAATCTAGTGTTTTGGTATTTTTTTTTTATCTTAGACCTGCTGCTTGTAAGGACCTGCTTTGGGGTGGAACATCATTTTCTGAACTTTTAAGTCAAAATTTGCATGCTGTTTAGACTATCATTTTTATCTGTGTAAACAAAGCGAGAGTTCTTAATTTTTTTACTATACATCCTTTACATCATAAGTGCATGGAGGACCAATAGTTATAGAAAACATAATCTGATTGATACAGAATATTTTGTGTGTCTCCCATCTGTTCCCACTAATTTGCTATAGGGTTGGCGAGTCAGTGAAAAAGCAATTTTGCCCTTTCAGGTTTTGAATTCCTACTGGGCTGAATATTTAGAGAGTCAGTTTTTTACTACTGAGTACTTCATGTGAAACTTCACTTTAAACTTTGGTCAGAGGCTCGCTATGGTTAATCTAAATGTGCCAGTTTCTGAGTTACAGGCAGAAGGCTGGAATTCTACTGGTTAATATGCCAAACATTTTTGAAGTGGTCTCAGTGGGAATGTTATAGGGCTTATGTGAAAAACTCCCTACTTATGGAAATGCGGAGAAGAAAGGGGAAAGGGAAGCAGATGGAGGGATTGGTAAATCAAGACCTAAGGCTTCAAAGTGCTTACATTATTCCCTGCAGTTGAATAGCAAAATCATAGGTCTCCATGTTTTTTTTTTTTCTGGGAGCTGAACTATTGCCGACTTATCCAGAGCAGACACTGGTTGTGATTTGAAACAAATAGATCATTCCCATTAATTACTGTGTTTTAAACTGCCTAACCTTTACTAAGTACTCTTGTAGTACTCTTTATAAGGCTATGTGAAGGAAAAAAATAGTCACATATTCCTGTCAATTTTGCCACAATACAAAAATTCTTTCCTAGTTTCAAGTCTATTATACCTGTTACACTCACAACACCTTAAAAACACAGATTCCTAATTGCATTACAGAGACAGAGGGCAAAAAAGAAGACAAATAGACAGCCATGTGCTCTCCTTTTTCTGTTCTTTATACTATCCTTCCTCTTTTTCTAACATAATAAGAAAACTCTTACAGTTTAGAGGCCAGTTGCAGGACAAGTGTGCACTCACGGCCCTTTATTCTGCACAAGCACAAGTTAGAAACTGGCCGTAAAACCAGAGACAACAGAATTCACACTGTGACTGTGATTGTGACTGAATTCCAAGCATTTCAGTTTGTGTTGCTTGAGAAGATGAGAAATAAAGGAAAAAGGTGGAATAGCATTACAGTAACTTTCATTCCAGAAGAGCCCATCAGTTGAGCATTATTTAAGAAATAAGTTTTAAGATATCTGTCAGGTTTCAAGAGAGATCATACTACCAGAAGCTTTTATTTGATGGGGAGGAGAACTTGGACATCTGCTCCCATTACTGTGAAGTGAGAGCATAAGGTGCTTGAGCGAAAACTTGGGGGAAATTTTAATTACACTGTTAAGGTAAAAGGAAACTGGATACATTGCAGCACAAGTTTATTGTATGTATGTTTTACCTGAATAACCTGCCAGCTTTACATTATAAGCTACCAACTTTCCAGCAAATGGGAATGCTCTTTGCATATTTCATATCTGGTTAAGAGGAACACGGCAGGAAGCAGTGCTAGAAGGAAAGGTACATGTTGGGAAGATACTAAAAGTGAGTTCCTCCAGGTCAGTTCAATCTCTTAGGATCATGGGAGAGAATTTTTTTAATGTTCTCTTTTGGAACATTGACGCAAAACAAAGAGTTCTGATGGAATTCATTAGGACACATATTAGGATACAAGGTGGATAATGCAGAAACCATGCAGAAAGCTGGGCTGAATAAAATCCAGTGATGCAGTGTGCACTTGTGGCCTATTAATGAAAGATGCTGGTGTGCAGGTAGCAATGACTGTTTAAGAGGAGGATGTGGCATTTTCAGGAAAGCCAAGACTCACCAAGTGTAATGCAGATACTATCACAAGATGGGTCAGTCAAGATAATTCCATGATGGCAGACAAATATTACTACCACCATTAAATGAGTTGCAGATGAGATCTCATTTGGTGCACTGGGTATGGCAGCTTGTACAGAATGGGTCAAGCCAAAAATTTGCACGTGAGGTCTTACTCACACCAACACAGAAAAGCATCTTTTGAGAATTATACAGACTTTGCTTACCTGTCCACACAAAGGGTTAGTGGTATCCTGGACATGCATACTCACACATCCAAATGCACATAAGCAAAAGACACTTTACAGTTAGACACAAAGGCTTATCTCAAAACAAATATTGGAATTAAGCAGCTAAACGATTTTGATGCCTTTGAAAATAACTTTTTACTCGGGTCTGAATAAATTTGAAAAAAAAATGGGCTGTAATTCCTAGGATGCCATTAATAGCATAGACTTGTAACACCCACAGAAGGGGAAAAAAAATACTAAATGACCTAACAATTCCACTACCTGGAAAATCCATTTAAACCAAACTGTTTCTAAAAAGACTTAATTGATAGAGGTTCAGCATTTTTCTCCGAGAACTGCTACACAGTATAATAGGTCTAATGCACTCTGATTTCTATCTTGGGGTTTAAAAAACCCTTGTATGCTAGCAGTCTTCTACTTAATTTTTATATCCATCCAGCCAGTGCAAAAGTTGAACATTTTAGTGTTGCAAGCTTTCTTCTGACCAGGCCTGTATTTACACATACTATAAAAGCACCTTAAGACACTCCAATAAACTTAATATAAATTGTCACTGTACACAACTCATACATGCAAATAAAGACAAGTGATTTATATCAGAGTTTATTCATAGCATGACTTGGCTAATTAAAGTACATTTTTTCTTATTACATTTTATGGACTCCATTACTGTAATGCAGGAAGCATCAAGCAGTGAGAGCAAATGAGCCTGGGGAGAAGTATGTGACACATTTGAATCCTTGGTATAAGTACTGTGGTATTTTGGGCAATAGAAGACAATACATTGCTCCCAGGTGGGTCTAAGAGAGAGATCCAATACTTAAAATATGTTGATAGGTACCTAATGCCTTTGAATTGCAAGGACTGGTTTGTGAAAGCATGCATACTTGTAGTATGCATCTTTATGAAAGCATGTCCAAACCTATTTTATGCCAATAGAAAAATTTTACAGCAATAATAGAGCACGTGTAGACAATGTTTGCACTTATCAAATGTTAACCGAATTACGTAATGCTTGGTAATCCTTAGTTTAAGCTCTACCAACACACTTTATGTGTTAAAACATAGATTTCTTCTTCTAAAATATAACACATTAAAAACCTGGTTTTTAATGAAGTGTGGATTTCATTCTTTCATTGACGTAAAGAGGAAAAAATAAATTATACTAAAACTAGGATTTTCAGATTAATCCTTGTGATTTACTTTTTACGTGCTTCAAAACTGTCACCTGACATTAAGGGGACAAAGACATCCCTGTAAATTTCAACATACCATATTAAAATAAATGTATCTTTGATAGGTTTCAGGTACTTCATTCTTAAATTGCTGATGAAGTAAAATATTCAATTGCTTATTCAAGTCATTGGTGGTCTGAAATTTGTAATACCTGTCAACTTTTTGCAACTGTGTATTATATGGGTTCTTCCTCGAGGTTCCTAAAAATAATTGTTTAATATTTAGAGCTTTTTTCAGTAACTCAGAAATATCCAGCACTACTGACCTGTAAATAAATGAACACAGACAATCTTAGAATAATCAAGTGGGAAATAAAGGCTAACATTCCTTTTAAGTTATGCAAAAGTGAAATAACTTTTCCAAGGATCATTCCAGCTTGTGTCATGGTCATTTAAGAGATTTTCAGGTAACTGCAAAATTCATGTTTATCCAAGAATAAGGGGAGAGTCAGATTATGTGAAATATTCATGCTGTGCCAAAATACAGTGACCAAATGTAGTGGTAATTTCTTTCAACATATAGTTTTAAAAAGGACAAAGTAAATAGATTATAAATGAGGGGTTAGGACAAGATGAGAGCACATTTAATTGGAGGTTGCTAATAATCCATTACCTTAAAGAATATATAGCAGCGGTGCTTGTGAATCTCTTGAGTTCCATCCCCAACCATGATGTTAGGCACGTTCTGTATGTCCATCCCATAGAGCTAGAGCTGCATACAAAAATATTGCACAGCTGTTTCCTTGCTGACAATGCTTAACGAAAATGGAAAATGGTGAATATTTTGTCATTATTTTGGTTTGTTTAAATTCTGGCTATATCAGTCTGAACTGGTGTAGGTACCCATGGTTTCCACCATCTCAGAGAAATTAGGTGATCTGCTTAAAATGCAAATATTATTTTATTTTTTTTAAAGAGGGAAGTGTTAAAAGTAACTAAGCATCTCAAATTCCTCAAGCAGATCAAACACTCTGGTTCAAGAGTACAGAAAATATGATCCTTACAGAGACTTTGATATTCTTTGTCACCAGGAAGGAATTGCCAACCTGAATCAAGGCCAGGTATATGAAATGTACTGTGCCAGTCATCTCTGTGCCTTGGACATGAGAGATCCTAAAATCTTAAACCAGCTCTGGCCCATTCATCAGCAACACAAATTTTACTTAAATGTATATTTAGTCGGCCTAGGTACAACGTTTTCTTCTTAATCTATGTTTCTGAGCAGAAAAATCCCTCATTCTTTCAGTAGACCTTTCCTATCAAGCCCATATGATTAATGAAAGATGTGAATACTCCATGGAAAATAAAACCAGCAATATTAAAATGCATCCTATACATTGTGAGCCAAAAGAGTAGGTTTTTTAGCGCATTAAAATTTACAGTAATTTTTCATTGTTGGTTTGTACATGGTGGTAAAATTTCTGCCATCTGATTACTAATAAAAAAAGGAACAAAATTCAGTATCTTACTCAAGGGCATACAAAAAAATGCCCAATGTATCATCCACATTGCCTGCAAAAATATGTTCCCCTCTTTAAAATGGTGGTATTGCATCTAACCAGCTTTGCCAGTTTTGCATACCATCAAAATAAGGGTTATGAAATCTTATTTAAAATAACTGCAGGCAGGAAGAAGGAAATAAACTACAATAATTTAATCTTCTTTCCTAAATGTTAACAGCAGTATAAAAATGGATGCTCTCATCCTTGTAATCAGTTGCACGGTGCACAAGGGCAGCAGTCTCTGGTGCCTCATCTGTGAACTAATCTTTCATTTCATAGCAGATCTTTCCATATCAAACAACACAAATGACTTAATTTGCATGACAGGATTTGTAACGGGGCAAATCTAGTGTCAAAGTCGATTAAAGATTACACCGGAGAACTATCATAATCAGTACTCTAATGAGCCTAAATAGTACATGTAAAGTCTCCCCTTTTTGCCATTCCAGTCATGTATAAAAGGGAATGTGTTTCTTTTCATCGGTGAGCCAGTCCTTTGGTTTGCACATTACGCCCTACGTTGAGCTAAAGTCATGTCAGTCTGGTTTCAGAGGGAGAGAAAGGGAAATAATAAAGCAAACATCACTTCACAAATGACATTGCTTGGTATAAGCCAACGTTTGAAGCCCTTAATTCTTCTAATCTGCAAAATAGTCAATGCTAATGGGTTTTTGCCTTTGTGAAAGCTGATGCATAGAAAGAAAAACTTTAATGAGCTGCCTGGGTTGTATGCTTACAGATACCTGTCAAATGTCTGTCATCTTAGCTATCGTTGAGGCATTATAAAGAAAGTAAGAAGGAAGGAACGACAGTATTTGTACAAGCATTTTCATGCTAAAATGGCACAATTTTCTTCCTGTCATAATTTCATTGTATCTGAAAGTCAGAAAAGCTTAACCCTTTCAATAGCACATCCTGCAGAGAATATCACACATAATGTTTGAACTGGCAGCTTTAAAAATAGCATCACGGTTTTGTAAACAAAATTCTCTCTTCAATTTGTTTCAAAAAACTGATTTATCTGTATCTTAAAAAAATGTGTCAAAAAATTATTGGAATCAGTTGCTGCACTTTGGGGAGATTAAGAGTTTACCAAATGTAACAAACCCTTAGTGTGAGAGTCTGTCATCACAGTAAATCCCTCCTGAGTTCTTAATTTCATACCCCTTTTGTCTTTATGCTGACAATATGAATAGCCAAGAGGTCAACAAAATCCTTTATTCTTACTTTCTTATTTATTTAAACAAATGGGAATTTGAATGTAACTTATTAGAAACACACCTGCTAACTCTGCTATTCTAAGCTGTATTTATCTCAAGCCAGTCTTGCTTTTGGATGTTTATTGTTAGAGTGAGAAATTGTCTATGAACTGAAATCATGCATTCAGAAATCTTAGCCCAGGTAAGCCTATTTGCATATTTTTCTTTCCAGATTTATAATCCATCCTCACTGTTTTCAAACAATTCAGGCATCCTGAGCATGGATGTTTCAGTGCAGACTTTTGTTTCCACCAGTCCAAATACCAACCTTTAGCATGAAGATGAGCACATTCTCTAAATGTGGGTATTCACATTTGAGAGTCAGGACCAAAAAAGGCACTTAGGTACATGTGGAAATCTGTTCGTGCACAGAGCTGTTTGTAGATTTGGGGCCTTGATTTGGGCAGAGGACATACCTGAATATGCAGAGGAGGGGTTTTGTGTTCGAGGAACACCTGCCAAGCCCAGCAGAAAGCATGACTAAGGGTTGTGGTGGCAGGTGCTCTGCTTAGCTGCCTGCCTCTGGGGAAGTCGCTTACACTCAGCATTTCAGTACCCACAATGTAAAGCAGGATAAATGTTCTGAGCACTCTCTCACAAGTGCCTGGAAGCCTCATTTATTCCTGCCTGCAAGTCATTTCGGTGATATTTTTGCTTATTCTATCAAGCTGTCAATGTCGGTACTTCAGGGAGGCATTTCTGTTATTGTTCTGTTATGTCTCTGTTGTTGTTTTTACCTGTACTTGTCAATCCTCATTCTGGGGTCTGCAATACTGTGTCAAGGTGTACTAAGGCATGACACACTTCAGTGCATCTTAAATATTCTTAAAAGCCCTCAGGCTCTGGCTCGTACGCTTTCATTGAGCCATTGCAATCCAAATAAAAGAACTTTAATGAGTGTATTACATCTGTATTGCTTCCAAAGGACTCACTGGGAGCTCACTGACAGTATCTTTCATGCTTCTGATGCAGGTGAGGATTTCAATGGAACACTGTTTTTCCCTTGCTCTCTCTTTTTTTCTTCAAATGAACTCACACAGAGAAAAAAAAAAAAAAACAAACCAAAAACTAACCGTAAGGCAAAATTATTTATGTGGCTTAAAAATTTTGAGGTTAAGCAAAGAAAACTGAGGAATGATAATTACAGCTGAACTTTTTCACCCAGACTGCACTGGGTGAAATAGGTGCTGATGTCTCCCAAGACCTGCATATCTCATCTAGAAGCATAATGAGAACAGGGAATCGGTAGATTTAGAGCAAAAGAGCTGCATTACCAGTAAACTTGCTATTCTTTTACTTAAGCTATAGCTTACAAATGTAACATTCCTAACAACTCTCAATATTTAATGTTACTGAGTGTCAGCAACTCCCATACCAAAAGAGCAGCAAAACAAATAGAAAGTTTGCTGCTATAATAGGTGAAAGGAGAGGATGTTTCTGTACTGAATTGGTTAATCTAATATTTTTTTGCAATTTTATGCTACTTTGTTTAATTTTGGAACTTTTCAGGTACTGTATGGAGAGGAGTTGTCTGACAGAAGGGAAGTACAGCTCTCTCTAAGGTCCCTTTAAAACTGCAGCATCCTGCCAAACTATCCCAAAGCATGGAGGGGCAGGGGTGACAAAAACATCCTAGTGTTTTCCCAGAGGTGATTGTTTCAGCCCGTCAAGGCGTTTCTTCTCAACTTTGCTGACAGTTGGAGTTTTTTCTCCCGGTGTGTGCTGGGCACAGGCAGGCAGCAGAGGAGCCCAGCCCCAAACCAGACCTGACCTTCCAGCACAGCCCCTGCCAGTCCTCTGAGGAGGGCTCCTTCCCCACGCCAGCTGTGATGGTGTGGCAAACACACCTACACTGAGGGGAAACATGTACTTATTAATCACTCTCTATTTAAGCTTAAGCATGCTGAACGCTGAGCGATCACTCCTGACTGGAATGCTTGGTACTGCAGGCTCGGTGCTTGCACCACCATCCGGAGAGCCGAACTCCGAGGGGTTAGAGTACAAACGTAAATAACATACATTAGCGGCGCATGTTTAGCTCGGACTTGGATTTCATCCACTTTCAGATATGAATTATTCATCCCCCATCTCCCTCCAATTGTTCTTTTAATTCATATCGCAGTTGTTAAAAGGTTAGAAGCCGTGTTACTGAATAATCCTTTACTGTTTCCCTGTGGCAATTTGCGCCCAATTTTTGCAGATTTCAAGGCTCGGCTGTCCCCGCTGCAGAGTTCATTTTTATTGCAATTCCCGGCTAGCCTTTTCCCCCCGAACACTACCTCTCTGACCTAGCTGCTGTACCTCTGATCCCATGCACCCCAGAAGCTGTCACAAGTCTCCCTCCTTCCCAGGAGTTGAACACACAATAGAGAATAGGCCCTGGCTGTGAGGTTCAGCAGCCATTAACCCCTACCAGCTGTTCCTGCAGGGAGCCTTCTGTGGCTGAATGTCCTTTCTCTGCGGAGGCCCTCATTTCCACTAATCTAACTATTGTTGGGTAGGAATGCTGACAGGAGAAAAGAAATTTTTCTTGTGTCCATGCAAGTGTGTGTATCCATGTGTAAGTGAAGGAAGAGTGAAGGCTAATTTCTATAGTAGGCATGAATGGAAGGATTGGGAAAAAAAACTAGTTAAAATGTGTTTACTTGCTTAAAAGGCTCAGTCAATTTAAATAATTTCAGTAGTATGCTCTATTTTGGGGGGATGGGAAGAAGGAGGAAGCAAGTTACTATTATCATTTTATGCAAAAGCTGTTGAAAGATTCCCCTGCATTTCCTAAATTCTTCTTAAAATGGGAAAAGAAATAGGACAAATGTACGAATACCAACTGCAAAATGAACAGAGATGCATAGCAACAAAATCTAATATTTTTAAAACCATGGATCTGAACATCCAAAGATTTACCTTTATTTCATATTGATTATCCACTGTCAGTAGACTGATGATTCAGGCTGTCTTGAAATACACAAAATGTTTACCAGGTTTTATTTAAAAAATTGAGATTTTGTACTAATACTCTCAAAAGGAAAAAAAAAAATCGATTGGGAGGAAAAAAAAGTTTATTTTAAATTATCAACATTTTCAGATAACCAAAGTCCTTACATCTCTCACAATGACATCATCACTAATCAGAATTTAAACTTGCACTTTAAAATATTTTTGTGCAACTCTAGTAGACATAACATCCTAAATTACAAATTAGTGTTAATGTTGCTTTCTTTTTGAAGCACACAGGTGAATGAAATCAAAAAAAGGTAATTAACAAGAAAGAAAACTATTTTATTTGCTAGAGAAGCACAAGTCATTTTAAGTTCCAATTAATTCATCTTTTTCTCCAAAAAGATTGATAAGCTATTTTGAAATTTAGTGCTCCATTTTATCACCTGATAAAGTTCAGCAAAATACAACAGTTGGTCTAGTTCAAATCAAATTAGAAATAATTCATGTAGAAATATATTTTCTGGGCAATTAGACTGTATCGTAGCAGGGCAAATGTCTGATATAATAAAGCTCTACTTTGCATCTGTTCCTGTGTCTAGACGGCTGCAATTACTAGTCCTTACAACAGCAGCGGCAAGATAAAGCACTGCTTACAGGTTATAGCTATTAAAATGGAACATTTTCTTTCTTTGCCCCCCTTTATTACCTAAATCATTTGATTGTTATGAAATTTAATTTAATTTAATGAAGTTGCACTTTCCTCAACTTCAATATGAACACAAACACAAATAAACAAACAGTAGAGAATTCAGCTCATTGTTTCTCTCCAACATTAGCTGCCATGCACGGATACTGGTCTCATTGAAGTTAAATATGTGCAAATAATGCTTGCTCAGAACCCAAATGGCTGAAATGGCTCTGTGGGTAGAGAGAGGACCCGAAGCCCCATGACTCTCAATTTGGCACCCTTCAAAGGCACTATGAAAACCCCACACAGCATTGTAAAGAAAGCATATTCCTAATTACTGTACTTGGCAAGAAGAACAGCCTGTGCCAAAGAGGGTACATTTGTAGTTAGATAGGTAAGTTTATATCCCTAATAGAAAGAAAACCGTAGGTTAGGCAAATACAAATTTAAGGCCATGCACAGCCCTGCATCTACAGGTTGAACCCCCACTGACATCTCATGGCACCATCAGGAGCTCTGACATCCCTGCTCCTTTCCTGGAGGAGATGGCAGCAATGAGGAGGGTGTGCAGCATCAGCTGTACTTCAGGTGTTGTAAATCAACTAATATGGGGTTGGACAAAATCACATGTGAAAGCAATGGGTCCAGTCCTTGAGGTCACATGGAAGTGCTGCTTCTTTACAATTTTGGCTTACTGAGTACACTGAAGGATTATTTCAGCAGGATTTCTGAAACTGCAGTTTTACACAGTTCATGGGCATAAACAGTAGTTTCTAGTGTTAATGAAACTGCTTTCTCCTTCAAATTCTCCCTATAATTACAAGGTTTCTGGGTTTCTAAGCAAACCTGAGCAAATTTTAAGTAGGGCTTTGTTTAGACAATCTAAGATATTAAATCATAGTCTTGATACCCTGCAAAGAATCAAGCACATAGCAATAAATGGTATTTGTGAAATATTTCATGTAAAGAAAGACATTCATTGAAACAAACACAGGCCTCTTGGCTAATTTTGAAAATAGCAAAAACACAGAATGTGTTGCACATTCAGGAGATCTGGTGGTAGTTACAGGCCTCCAGACACAGCTTTCACCAAAAGATGCCAGAATTGACAGAAAACCAATCCCACATGAGGAGTCATCTACTTGTGGCTATTCCTATTCAAACTTTTTTCTTATATTCACTGATTAAGTGGAGTGAGACAGCATCTATATTTATATGACAGACCTCTAGGGGATGTTTTGGAGCCATACAAGAAATTTTTTATTCTCTTCAAAATAAACTAAGTTACTTGACCAGGCTATGCTCAGATGCCAGCTATGTGTCTATAATCTTCCTGCATCAACTTCTCCCAGGGTCTTTCAATGTCTAATCTGTGTGCTGTATCTCATCTTGGTTAAACAGGCTGTCTTGTTGAGCCTTGAGATTTCTCTTTAAGGGCAAATGTCATTTGTAATATAGATCATGTTTCAAATGGGCCGGAGCTGTCCTCATGCAGAATATAAAAAGAAGACCAGAAAATTCTGTAACCCTGTTTGAAAGAAAATCACAGACTGTACTTTCTAGTATTGGTGATCCTGTCTGCCAGGTAACTGTCTTGAACTGACCCGTTAACAGTAAATCAGAAATAAAACTGCCACCCAGTATTTGCAAAGATACAACTTGTTTTTTTCTTTCTCATAATGGATATTTTATCATTAAATTAGCTTCCTGTCTAAAAAGCCAGAGTTCGTTTCATCAGTATTCAAAAAATGGTGATGGACCTTTTGTTCTACCTGTGACTATAGTTTCTCACACAGGGAATGTGTCCCAGAACAAGGATCCTGCTTCCAGCTCCTCAATACCAATATGTCACATCCCTAAAAGGGAGGAACATTACCCTATAAATACCCAGTAAGGTAATGATACTACCTATATTGCCATGTGTTCTCTTCACCTTCACTTCATGTGCTGCAAACAGCACAGAATATTGCTTTGGTAAAATATTCAAATAATGTAGTAAAGACATCCCTTTGAAATTACTTACCAATATTCTATGTTATATATTTCATGAAAATTATAAAATCTGGAATGCAATTATGGAAAAACCGAAGGAAAACCACTGTCAGAATCTTAGACTAACCTTTTGCGTGTTCTTACTTTGTCAGGATAATGTGAGTGTAAAACGTATCAATCTGCAATTAACTTGGATTTCCAGCTCTAAGGCATGAATTTCCCCAACTACATAATTCCAGATCCAAATGACTGCATGACTCAGAGGCTCAGACTTTGATTTTTATTTCCTTCTATACTCCAAAATTCAGCTCCTTGCACGAGAAGTTGTTATTTTGCAGCAGGTGAGTGCCCAGCTATTTGCTACCTGACTCCTCACCCTTCTGAGGTCTGCCTGCAACTGCATCCCCCTGATATTTCACCTCAAGCCTGCAAAGTGTTTGGATTACAGCCCAGGTTACTGTAACTGTTCTGCAGTAAGAGTGAGAAGGGAGGAAAAGGGTGACTGTCTTGCTCACTCTCCAGAAGAACAAGGGTCACTCAGACATGCCTCGAATAAACAGTTTGGGTGATGGGTATTTTCCCATATAGCTGCAGTACTATATGAGAGCATGGCTGTGGGATGGGTGAGATCTCTCCTTAGAAGCTATGCCAAGATCATCAATAGATATTGAAAGCTAACATATTGAAGAAAGCACTAGATTTGCATGATCTGTCCAAAGGCAAATAAAAATTACTGTGATATGTGCTGCCACCAGATCAATGACAATTTAGGATGATCAATACACGGGCTAGAAGTGAGGTAGGAGTGATGAAAATTAAAGTCTGCCTAACTTCTGGCTGGGTTGTTGAGGTAGGAGTTTGCATATGTTAGGAGGAGGTGTGGACGGGTTGGTCACTTCTGGAAGGTGTAATTACAGTGTTATCAAACTCCCTGACTGTGATTCCTCAGGTAGAAACAGAGAGAGGAGGAAAGCCTTGGCTACTTTTTCAACAGGAGTATTCCTCTAGTTATTGAATTGGCTGACTTCTTACAAATCCTACCATCCCTTCCCCAGCTCTGTTTTACTGACTGGTATTTGGAGAAAAGCATTTCCTTAAATATAACAATTCAAGAAAATGTTTTATGAAACACTGACATGTCAAATTTTCAGGAGAAATCCAAACTCAAATTGTGCTTCTGTGCCTTTTTTATTTTAACAGAGGATGTTAATGGATTTTCAGTCATGAGGCTTAGAAAGATGACATTAAATGTCACTTGTTGCTGAAGAAAATAGAGAGGCTGTTTAAAAAGAATTGCATGGAACCCAAAATTCTCCCCATGCTGTTTTCTATCAGGAAGTCTGTTATTTCATTTGTCTTTTGCATGTTTAAATATAGTAAGTAGAAAACCATAAGGCTGTTTTTCACAGACTACTGGCCTGGTTAAATTCTAGCAAGACACAACTCCTGGTAAAGTATCCTTTGAGATACTCGGAATTTTGCTCCCAGGGTATTGCTTGATGATATAAAATGTCATTGAAATGTACTATAAAATGCTTTCTAAAAATGTCATTGAAATGTACTATAAAATGCTTTCTAAACATCAAGCTAATATCATAGATAAAATTTTTAGCTGTGACATACATTATTAACCTTATCTCTAGAGCAGAAATTCAACCCTCATCTATTCCATCAGTGCAGACAATGTGGATGTGCTCTGAGATCACTTGTTGCAACTGTTGTTTCTTTTAAAATGTTTCTAAAATATAACCACAAAATCATATTTGAATCTCTTCTTAAAAGGAAATACCCACATACCATCTATAGAGACATCATTTGAATTTCCTATGGATCTCAAACTGCTGCACTGACACCCTTATCCTTAACAATATTACCAAAAGTCTCTGCATACTTTTTCTATTTGTCACTTTTAGAGAGACTTCTTTCAAGTCCATGCAAGCAACTCTTTTCACAACCTGACATCCTCAGGAGACTAATAGTAATGTGTTGGATATTTGTGAATCAGTAGTTGGTAGGTTTACAGTCAGATGTTTTCAAATAGCACAATAAGAAATCTCCCAAGGCTATAGGCAGCTCCTACTTGGAGAAGGTCCAGAGATAAAATTGTAATTTTCACTGTTGCTCACTATTAAATAAGTAGCTCACATTCCTCTGGGAACGTTTAAAATAGACTTAAAACAAGTTTTAAATTTCATTTCTGAGTGCTGAAGTCATAACTAGAGACTAACTGCCCTCAGAGATGCCTTAAACATTCTTCATAATGTTAGTGTCAAGTAAACAATTCTTTTTTGCACAACAGATCAAGAGATGCAGGCACATTAGGTGCTATCTAAAGAGGAACTACATAGTTCTTGCTACTCATAAGCAATACAGCATTCCCTAATGTGTCAATAAAACCACATGACAAACCACAGAGGGTACTCCAGACACACACACACACACAATCATGCTCTTGATAGACATTAATGAATATATAGATTACAGTCTTTTGTAGCATAATCTCACTTGCTAAAATGGTGACGATATTATGCAACATTTGTTTCAGGTCATGAACTCACAGTTGAAATTCCTTTCTAAAAACTTTTTGGTCAGCTGCTTTACATTTCAAATGTCTACTCTGAAATATCCAGATTTTATATTCTAGTGAAATATTAAAGTGAAATGTATTTAGAAAATGAAATTTAATAGAAATTCAAGATTAAAAACAGGGGACTTAATTTTCCCATAAATCAGATCTTCAATTTACTATTTTGTGCTAACACAGAATTATCCGCTAAAAGTAATGCACTACCAGTAACTATCTTTTTAATTTCTGTTTCTTCTGACATCAATAAAATCCTGAGAGCTATTTCTAGTTGTGGACAGCAACTGTCCTG